>NC_089507.1:218961574-219261562 GCF_036850995.1 Saccopteryx leptura | reverse complement strand
GGGGAGGGAAGGCGCACTGACTTTCATAATGGAAGAAAAGAAAACCTCAGCTGGTGTCCTGACCCTATTAAAACACAATCTGAGGTTGATGGACTGGATTTCTAATTCGCCCCAAGCACAGTAACCGCAGACACAAACCGTCGAGCCCGTGGACACTGGGCTCTCGTTCAGGAACCGGAACTGGCTGAGCTCGCCACAGCGCGGTTGCGGGGGGGGGGAGGAGGGACAGCCCGGCCCTGCGTCTGCGGCCACCTGTCTCCACAGGTGCGTCGGCTGGCAGGTCACCAGCTCCCTAATTAAGGGCAGGACGGACGGGGAGCGGCTCCGTCTGCTCGCTGCCTTCAGAAGCGGGTGCGGCGTTGTTCTGGAGACTGCTCGTGAAGGACCCCCCCCCCCCCACTCCCACGGCCTGCCTGTGCTACTCCTCAGCTCGCACGGGAGCCGCTGGCCGTGAGGGGAGCCGGGTCAGACGCGCTTTTCCCGCACGGGAGCCGCTGGCCGTTGAGGGGAGCCGGGTCAGACGCGCTTTCCCAGACGCAGCACGGAGCCTCCCCGAGCCAGAGCGGGGGGGGGGGGCAAGGCGAAGCTTAGTGTGCGACCGCAGGGGGTGACTCGGAGGCGCGGGGACAGACTGCTCATGTGACGGCCGTGTCTGAGAACTGCTCTCCCAGGCGCGGCGGGAGGCCTCGTGGGGTCTGGGGCTCACGCTGTCACGCACGGCACTCCCCAAGCACCAGCCGTGCGGCTTGATGGGGGGGGTGTGATCCCGTGAGGCCGCAGGTCCCAGAGAGCACCCAGCCTGTGCCGGCCAACCGCCCGCGCCCCACTGCCCGCTGCGGGCAGGACCTGGCCCGGAGGCCCTGCTCTGGCCACCTGAAGAGACGGCCAGCTCACCCCACTCTCCCAGACACACACAACGGGCTGGGCTGCGAACTGCACGCTTAGGAAACAAGACCAAGTCGACGCAGGTGAAGGGCGTCCTCGGGGAAGTCCCAGCGCCCGTGGAGCAGAGACAGAGGCTGTTCTCTGCTGGCCTCGGGCCGGGAATGTAGAAACTTCCCAGGCAATACTCCACAGGTCCACAGCTGAGCGTACCAGTGCCTTCAGGCAAAGTCACAGCCGAGGACCGAGATGTGGGACAGACAGCAGCGTCCAGGAAGACCCCCCCCCTCCAATGTGAGCTCTGTACCTGATTAGAAGCCCGGGCACACTCTCCACAGACCTGCTCAACGGTCACCTCTCTCCCTGACTTTCTCTGTCTACACAGTGGCCCGTGGAGTCGCTGGATGCGTCAACATGCTGATTTGTAGCGGGCCAAAAACCACCACTTCTAGACGTGTTTGAAAGTACCCAGTGCTGCTCCAAGGGGGCCCTGCTCCTTCAGACCTGGGAGGGCCCCTCCGAGTCCACAGTCCCGTCTAAGCTAACGCGGTGTAGTGGGCGGATGCTTCAATGAAGTGGAGTCACTGACCATGGCAGGACAAGCCATGGTGTGCGGAGGTCTGAGAGAAATGAGAGAAAATTTAAGATGTCTTCCAGGCAGTGGTGCCCAGAGGGATCTCCCTGTGGCTCTCGCTCTGAGACCTACAGTCAGGGCGGGGGTAGGGGGTGTGGGGGGTGGGGGGGCCAGATGATGCTGACGTCCACACCCGCCAGCGGTAGCACGTCAGGTGACCGTCCTGGATGGCAGACGCCTCGTGTCCCCTTGATAACACAGTCCTGTCTCGTGCACTTAGGTCCCGCATCCCCTAAAATAATTTAGGGTGCATGTTCTCTAGCACCGTTTATCACTGTGTGACCCCCAAGCGGTCCTGCTAGGCTGTTCAACGAGAAGCAGAGATGGAGGCACGGAGGGCGCTGGGGTTTCACGTAGGACACGTCCCTCTTCCTTAGAGGACGTCCTCGGCCCCCTGGCCAGTGAGGACCTTCAGATGACAAATGTGCCTCCTCTCCCTCCAGGGCCGGGCCAACTTCAGGTCCCGCCCCCAAGGCCTGGCCACGGGTCTTAATTACAGTCCCCGAGGGCAAGCCAGAACGCAGGGGCGTGAGGTCACGGCCACTCCTGAAAACCACGGCTCAGCACTGCCCGGTTTCCAAGCCTCACTCAGGAGCAGCGCCCGAGCACGCGTCCAAATCACAGTCCCCGCGCCCGAGCACGCGTCCAAATCACAGTCCCCGCGCCAGAGCACGCGTCCAAATCACAGAGTCCCCGCGCCCCAGCACGCGTCCAAATCAGAGTCCCCGCGTCCGAGCAAATCACAGAGTCCCCGCGCCCGAGCACGCGTCCAAATCACAGAGTCCCCGCGCCCGAGCACGCGTCCAAATCAGAGTCCCCGCGCCCGAGCACGCGTCCAAATCACAGAGTCCCCGCGCCCCAGCACGCGTCCAAATCACAGAGTCCCCGCGCCCGAGCACGCGCCCAAATCACAGAGTCCCAGCAACCGAGCACGCGTCCAAATCACAGTCCCCGCGCCCGAGCACGCTCCAAATCACAGAGTCCCCGCGCCCGAGCACACGTCCAAATCAGAGTCCCCGCGCCCGAGCACGCGTCCAAATCAGAGTCCCAGCAACCGAGCACGCGTCCAAATCAGAGTCCCCGCGCCCGAGCACGCGTCCAAATCACAGTCCCCGCGCCCGAGCTCGCACTCAAATCACAGAGTCCCCGCCCCCGAGCACGCGTCCAAATCAGAGTCCCCGCGCCCGAGCACGCACTCAAATCACAGAGTCCCCGCACCCGAGCACGCGTCCAAATCACAGAGTCCCCGCACCCGAGCACGCGTCCAAATCACAGAGTCCCCGCACCCGAGCACGCGTCCAAATCAGAGTCCCCGCGCCCGAGCACGCACTCAAATCACAGAGTCCCCGCGCCGCAGCACACGTCCAAATCACAGTCCCCGCACCCCAGCACGCGTCCAAATCACAGTCCCCGCACCCCAGCACGCGTCCAAATCACAGAGTCCCAGCGCCCGAGCACACGTCCAAATCAGAGTCCCCGTGCCCGAGCACGTGTCCAAATCTCAGAGTCCCCGCGCCCGAGCACGCGTCCAAATCACAGAGTCCCCGCACCCGAGCACGCGCCTAAATCAGAGTACCCGCGCCCGAGCACGCGTCCAAATCAGAGTCCCAGCGCCCGAGCACGCGTCCAAATCACAGAGTCCCAGCGCCCGAGCACACGTCCAAATCAGAGTCCCCGCGCCCGAGCACGCGTCCAAATCACAGAGTCCCCGCGCCCGAGCACGCGTCCAAATCTCAGAGTCCCAGCGCCCGAGCACGCGTCCAAATCACAGAGTCCCCGCGCCCGAGCACGCGCCCAAATCAGAGTCCCCGCGCCCGAGCACGCGTCCAAATCACAGAGTCCCCGCGCCCGAGCTCGCACTCAAATCACAGAGTCCCAGCGACCGAGCACGCGTCCAAATCACAGTCCCCACGCCCGAGCACGCGTCTAAATCACAGAGTCCCCGCGCCCGAGTCCAAATCACAGAGTCCCCGCGCCCGAGCACGCGTCCAAATCAGAGTCCCAGCAACCGAGCACGCGTCCAAATCAGAGTCCCAGCGCCCGAGCACGCGTCCAAATCACAGAGTCCCCGCGCCCGAGCACGCGTCCAAATCTCAGAGTCCCAGCGCCCGAGCACGCGTCCAAATCAGAGTCCCAGCGCCCGAGCACGCGTCCAAATCACAGAGTCCCAGCGCCCGAGCACGCGTCCAAATCAGAGTCCCCGCGCCCGAGCACGCGTCCAAATCTCAGAGTCCCCGCGCCCCAGCACGCGTCCAAATCACAGAGTCCCCGCGCCCGAGCACGCGTCCAAATCACAGTCCCCGCGCCCGAGCTCGCACTCAAATCACAGAGTCCCCGCACCCGAGCACGCGTCCAAATCAGAGTCCCCGCGCCCGAGCACGCACTCAAATCACAGAGTCCCCGCACCCGAGCACGCGTCCAAATCACAGAGTCCCCGCACCCGAGCACGCGTCCAAATCACAGAGTCCCCGCGCCTGAGCACGCGTCCAAATCACAGAGTCCCCGCGCCCGAGCACGCGTCCAAATCAGAGTCCCCGCGCCCGAGCTCGCACTCAAATCACAGAGTCCCCGCACCCGAGCACGCGTCCAAATCACAGAGTCCCCGCACCCGAGCACGCGTCCAAATCACAGAGTCCCCGCGCCCGAGCACGCGTCCAAATCACAGAGTCCCCGCGCCCGAGCACGCGTCCAAATCAGAGTCCCAGCAACCGAGCACGCGTCCAAATCAGAGTCCCCGCGCCCGAGCACGCACTCAAATCACAGTCCCCGCGCCCGAGCTCGCACTCAAATCACAGAGTCCCCGCGCCCGAGCACGCGTCCAAATCAGAGTCCCCGCGCCCAAGCACGCACTCAAATCACAGAGTCCCCGCGCCCGAGCACGCGTCCAAATCACAGAGTCCCCGCACCCGAGCACGCGTCCAAATCAGAGTCCCCGCGCCCGAGCACGCACTCAAATCACAGAGTCCCCGCGCCGCAGCACGCGTCCAAATCACAGTCCCCGCACCCCAGCACGCGTCCAAATCACAGTCCCCGCACCCCAGCACGCGTCCAAATCACAGAGTCCCAGCGCCCGAGCACACGTCCAAATCAGAGTCCCCGTGCCCGAGCACGTGTCCAAATCTCAGAGTCCCCGCGCCCGAGCACGCGTCCAAATCACAGAGTCCCCGCGCCCGAGCACGCGCCAAAATCAGAGTACCCGCGCCCGAGCACGCGTCCAAATCAGAGTCCCAGCGCCCGAGCACGCGTCCAAATCACAGAGTCCCAGCGCCCGAGCACGCGTCCAAATCACAGAGTCCCAGCGCCTGAGCACACGTCCAAATCACAGAGTCCCAGCGCCCGAGCACGCGTCCAAATCACAGAGTCCCCACGCCCGAGCACGCGTCCAAATCACAGAGTCCCCACGCCCGAGCACGCGTCCAAATCTCAGAGTCCCAGCGCCCGAGCACGCGTCCAAATCAGAGTCCCAGCGCCCGAGCACGCGTCCAAATCACAGAGTCCCAGCGCCCGAGCACGCGTCCAAATCAGAGTCCCCGCGCCCGAGCACGCGTCCAAATCTCAGAGTCCCCGCGCCCCAGCACGCGTCCAAATCACAGAGTCCCCGCGCCCGAGCACGCGCCCAAATCACAGAGTCCCAGCAACCGAGCACGCGTCCAAATCACAGAGTCCCCGCGCCCGAGCACGCGTCCAAATCTCAGAGTCCCCGCGCCCGAGCACGCGTCCAAATCACAGAGTCCCCGCGCCCGAGCACGCGCCCAAATCAGAGTCCCCGCGCCCGAGCACGCGTCCAAATCACAGAGTCCCCGCGCCCGAGCTCGCACTCAAATCACAGAGTCCCAGCAACCGAGCACGCGTCCAAATCACAGTCCCCACGCCCGAGCACGCGTCTAAATCACAGAGTCCCCGCGCCCGAGTCCAAATCACAGAGTCCCCGCGCCCGAGCACGCGTCCAATCAGAGTCCCACAACCGAGCACGCGTCCAAAGTCAGAAGTCCCACGCCGAGCACTGCGTCCAAATCACAGAGTCCACAGCCCCGATCACGCTCCAAATCTCAAGTCCATAAAAAAAAAAAAAAAAAAAAAAGCGCCCGAGCACGCGTCCAAATCAGAGTCCCAGCGCCCGAGCACGCGTCCAAATCACGAGTCCCAGCCCCGAGCACGCGCCAAATCAGAGTCCCCCGCGCCCGGAGCACGCGTCCAAATCACAATCCCCCGCTCGGCCCCGTCCAAATCACAGAGTCCCCGCACCCGAGCACGCGCCCAAATCACCGAGTTTCTGGGTCAAGGGTCTGGATCAGATTTTCAAACTGCGCATGATGCTCCGCTGAGACGCACACACAAGGCGACACGGGCTTCCTAGCAAGGAAATCTCAGACGCTGCCGCGTAGGGAAGCGGCTAATACATCGATTTCCGCAGGAGGCACACCTGGCCATTGGCAGAGCTTACCGTCAATTTTAATGAGAACCTTTGCCACGTGGCCCCTCCCACCCCACCCCCCCCCTCTCTCTCTTAACCCTTAAAATACGAAGTTCTACCGTCATGTCCTGAGACACCGGCGGTGAGTGGAAAGCTCGTCCCTCGCCAGCATCTGTGACTGACGACACCTGGTCTTTCCTCAGACTCAGGCGGCCCGGCCACCTCTCACCTGTCGATTTGGTAAAACAGCAGGTGTACCCCTGCCTGAGGCCCCCCTGCTCCCCGTGGGGCCCTGCACTTGGCTTTAATTTTGAATTCAAGTCTCTGCGTGTTGCAACCACAGTTCAGCGCGGGCTCTCCGTGGACAGCCCGCCTCCTGCCTCAGTTTCCCCAGTGCAGACCCCGCACCTGGCAGAGAGGACGTGTCCAGAGAACGTAGGTTAAGAGAGTAAACGTCAGCTCCGTGATTCGTGATGAAGCATATTAAACAAGCAGGGAACGCCGCGTGCTCCCGTGCCCCACGGCCTGGAGTGTGCACCTTGCAGAGGAGAGGAGGAAGAGCTCTCGGACGGGAATTGTTACGTCTGTCTTCAGTAAGTCCCTTTCTCGCCCGGGCTTTGTTACCCAGAAATGATGCCTTTGACTAGCTGTCTCTTAGAAAAATTCTTAACTGCTATGTAATAAAATCTATTAGGGAGTAATTCAAGCTCTCCCACATACAGATTTTTTTGTAGATACAGAATGTTTCAGAAGAATTATCCTCTCACACATCTTCCATTGAAAAGCCCGGGTGCTAAACACTGCACTTCTTAAAACAAAATTACTACCTGCGAGGAAATAGCTGTTTTTGAAAGGAAGGCAGGGGAAGAAAGCCCTTCCGACAGCCCCCTTCTGTAGTTCATCCTGAGCCTATCTGCGCCGTACGAATAACAATGCATTTGTTAAACGACACAGTTTCAGATATAAAGATTCATTGATGGGTTTCTTTCTAAGGAGCGTATGATTAAAAAAAAATCTGTTCAATGTTCATAGATTTTAGCGATTTGCACACGGCATGTGAGAGCCCAGACCTGGGGGGGGGGGGCATCATCAGGATGAAGAGAAAATTAGGACGGAGGCAGCGTTGGAGCAGAATGTCCCTCAAGTCCTGGAGGCCCAGGAGAGATACTTCTTCAAGTGCTCAGACTCTGGAGTGTGGCCTCCGGGACTGGGGTGAATGAGGACTGCCCTCTGGAATGTGGCCTCCGGGACTGGGGTGAATGGGAACTGCCCTCTGGAATGTGGCCTCCGGGACTGGGGTGAATGGGAACTGCCCTCTGGAATGTGGCCTCCGGGACTGGGGTGAATGAGGACTGCCCTCTGGAATGTGGCCTCCGGGACTGGGGTGAATGAGGACTGTCCCTCTGGAATGTGGCCTCCGGGACTGGGGTGAATGAGGACTGTCCTCTGAATGTGGCCTCCGGGACTGGGGTGAATGAGGACTGTCCCTCTGGAATGTGGCCTCCGGGACTGGGGTGAATGAGGACTGTCCCTCTGGAATGTGGCCTCCGGGACTGGGGTGAATGAGGACTGTCCCTCTGGAATGTGGCCTCCGGGACTGGGGTGAATGAGGACTGTCCCTCTGGAATGTGGCCTCCGGGACTGGGGTGAATGAGGACTGCCCTCTGGAATGTGGCCTCCGGGACTGGGGTGAATGAGGACTGTCCCTCTGGAATGTGGCCTCCGGGACTGGGGTGAATGAGGACTGTCCTCTGGAATGTGGCCTCCGGGACTGGGGTGAATGAGGACTGTCCCTCTGGAATGTGGCCTCCGGGACTGGGGTGAATGAGGACTGTCCCTCTGGAATGTGGCCTCCGGGACTGGGGTGAATGGGAACTGTCCTCTGGAATGTGGCCTCCGGGACTGGGGTGAATGGGAACTGCCCTCTGGAATGTGGCCTCCGGGACTGGGGTGAATGGGAACTGCCCTCTGGAATGTGGCCTCCGGGACTGGGGTGAATGGGAACTGTCCTCTGGAATGTGGCCTCCGGGACTGGGGTGAATGAGGACTGTCCCTCTGGAATGTGGCCTCCGGGACTGGGGTGAATGAGGACTGTCCCTCTGGAATGTGGCCTCCGGGACTGGGGTGAATGAGGACTGTCCTCTGGAATGTGGCCTCCGGGACTGGGGTGAATGGGAACTGTCCCTCTGGAATGTGGCCTCCGGGACTGGGGTGAATGGGAACTGCCCTCTGGAATGTGGCCTCCGGGACTGGGGTGAATGGGAACTGCCCTCTGGAATGTGGCCTCCGGGACTGGGGTGAATGGGAACTGTCCCTCTGGAATGTGGCCTCCGGGACTGGGGTGAATGGGAACTGTCCCTCTGGAATGTGGCCTCCGGGACTGGGGTGAATGGGAACTGCCCTCTGGAATGTGGCCTCCGGGACTGGGGTGAATGGGAACTGTCCTCTGGAATGTGGCCTCCGGGACTGGGGTGAATGAGGACTGTCCTCTGGAATGTGGCCTCCGGGACTGGGGTGAATGAGGACTGTCCCTCTGGAATGTGGCCTCCGGGACTGGGGTGAATGGGAACTGTCCCCATTAGAAAGACCCTGGACCTCGCAGGCAGCACCCCCAGCACCCCCCCCCCCATGTGCACGGTCTCAAACACAAGGCTGCAGACCTCACTCCACAGGGGTCGTAGGTGTGGCTTCAGGGGGGACTCTGAGGGCCACAGAGGACTGCAGACCGGACCTGGGGGGCTGCCTGTGCCTCCTGTCCCATTAGAAGTCTGCGCTCAGCAGCAAGAGGGGGTGTAGGACCGGCTCAGGCCGGGAGGCTGAAGACTCGTTTCAGACCGTGGCTCCACGGTCCCTGGCTGTCTGAGCCCTGCCTCAGTTTCCTCCTCTGTGAAGTGGGGACGATGACAGCGTGACCTGCCTCCCAGAGAGGCCACGGGGAGACGGATGACGCGTGGCTGTCTCGGTGGCTGCAGGTGTCTCACCTCCACCACGTGGGCACGGCCCGTCTGGGCAGAGCGCGGTGCCCAGGGCGAGGGCACAGTGACTGCCTGGCTCTCATCACAGGACTGCATGCCCGTCCCCAGCGTCCACCTGCACGGTGGGGGGGCCAGCTACGCGACACGCTGGCCCCGTTAGCAGAGGGAGG
The DNA here is from genome assembly GCF_036850995.1 of Saccopteryx leptura. Taxonomy (NCBI): domain Eukaryota; kingdom Metazoa; phylum Chordata; class Mammalia; order Chiroptera; family Emballonuridae; genus Saccopteryx; species Saccopteryx leptura. The sequence continues at coordinate 219,252,487 of NC_089507.1, read as the reverse complement.
GAGAGAACGGGGGAGGCAAAGCCAAGCTGGGAGCCCTCAGCCCCTGTGCCCGGGCTGCGGCGCCCAGGAGGGACGTCCCCAGGGCACCCCCCGCCCGCCCCCAGAATGCACGGCAGCCGCTCCGGCCTCATCTGTCTGTGGGTTCACGTGGACCCATTGTTTCTGCCCGCAGCTCCTCATGAATAAAAGAAATGCAATCCGGGGCCGACGTACACAAATGCTTTGGAACCACCGGTAGGCGAGCGTCCCGGCATCCTTCCTGCTGCCAGATCTCCGATAGCACCTGGCGCTTCCGGCCCGCAGAGCCATTTGTCTGTGTATCTGCGCTCTGCAGACCGGGCACGGGCACGGAGCGTCTCCGCGCTGGAACAGGCAGGAGCTGAGAGGCCGCGCTCCTCGTGGCCCCGGCACGCTCTCCCGAAACACCAGGCTGCTGCCGCCTTTCTGGGGACGGGTGGGCTGGGTGTCCGAGAGGGGAGGACAGCGTCACCACAGCCGGGAGAGAGGAAGTCACGGGTACGTATGGAGCCGGAATAAAAGGTTCATGTGGGAACACTTTGTAGGTAAAAATTTATGAGCTTTTTCACTGTATTTGAAAGCCATTTGTTCAAGCCGTTTGGTTCCTGGAGAAAAAAAAACAAAACAAAACCCACTCATATATTTTGATGCTCTCTTTTATACAGAGAGATGCACAGGAGCCAGAGCGAGAGGCAAACCGTGGCTTCTTTTTAAATCGTTGCTGCGTTTCCGACAGCCAGTGAGTGCTGGGCGCCCGGCCGGTGCCTCGGACGCGGCCCCAGGAGGGGGAGTGCGGCAGGCGTGACGGTGACGGTGACGGTGACGGGGTCTGGTGTGCTCCGGCCCGCACGCCGTCCCGCACGCTCCTCCTGGGGGCTTCTGGGACCGAGGCTGAAGGACGCGTGGCCGCACACGGTGACGGGGTCTGGTGTGCTCCGGCCCGCACGCCGTCCCGCACGCTCCTCCTGGGGGCTTCTGGGACCGAGGCTGAAGGACGCGTGGCCGCACACGCACTCAGAGAAGAGCACGGACGGGGCGTTTCCAGAGCCGACTGTCCTTCAGGCGTGACGCGAGGCAGAGCCAGGAGGACAACGGCCGCCCGCTGCGCGGCCCCTCCTGGTCTTCAGAGCCTTTCACAGGACGTGCAGACTGGGGCTTTTCCACCTCCAGCCGGGGCTCGGTGGTTAGGGTCAGGTCACCCTTCGCTGCTGGGCGGGGCCTCCTGGGCACTGCAGGGTGTCCCTGGCCTCCACCCACCAATCCCAGTGGCAGCCCCCCCCCCCCACCCGCCCTGAGCTCTGACAACCAGAAATCGTCCTCTTGACCTTGACATCTGTTCTCCGGGCACAAAACTGTGTTTGAGAACAACTAGCTGCAGATGGAAAGGGGCCTCCATGTGCCGTCAGGAAACGTGAGTTCTAGACCAGGAGACCACCGTCTGGTCGTGTGACCTACGGCAAAGTTACCGCGTGCATGCCTCTTTGTCCACCTGCCCCCCCTGCTTCTCACTGAGGTCATCGGAGGGGCGAGCAGAAGGATCCGTGTGGACACGCCTCAAACGACGAGCATCTCAACCGCATGAGTGTTTCCCCGTGAGCCTCGTGTGGACGGCGCATGCACGCTGAGCCCAGGAGGGGGGGGCACTGCCCCCCTGGCCTTCGAGCAGGTGCAGCCATCAGAACGCCGGGCTCGGGCCTCTCCAGCTTGGGGGCTTCTCGGTGGGTGAGGAGTGAGAAGCCAGGCTGTCAGACACTCACGTTCCTGCTTGCTCCCAGGGCAGAGCTCAGACACCCATACAGAATGTTCTGGGGGACCTGCCGCCAACTCTTGATTAAGGGGGGTCGTCGGGTTACAACGCTGTCGACGTTTCACGTTTACGACGCTCACTCCCATAAAAAAACTAAGAAATGGAGACGTGAGCGTCCCGCCCGATGGATGAACTCAGCTGCCATGGGCCCCACGCAGGTCACAGTGGCCAGAAATGACAGATAAGTTGAGTCACACCCGGGCCCTCGGCTGGGCGCCCACCGGATCCAGCCCTGGTACCCCTCAATCACACTGCGGCGGACTGAATTCACACACTGAGGCCCCGGCCCCCAGCGTGACGGCATTTGGAGGTAAGCTTTTCAGAGGGGATGAGGGTTAGATGAGGACATAGGGCGGGACCCCCATGACGGGATTCGAGCCCTTACGAGGAGACAGAGACCAGGGCTTCCTGTCTGTCACAGGAGAACAGTCAGGACGCGTCCACTGCTGCCGGGCAGGGGCCCATCGCCAGGCCCGAACCTGCCGGTGCCCTGACCTTGGACCTCCGGCCTCAAGAACGGTGATGAGTGTTGTCAGAGCCCCACCCCCGTCCGTGGTGCTGTGGTCCAGCGGCCTGAGCAGACTGGGACGCACAGGAAACTGGACCTTCGGTGTGGCTCTCCACGAGGTCACTCTGGGGTACAGCTGAGTCACCACGGATCCAGTGCGTCCACAGGTCCCCGGACCAAGGGCCACGCGGTGGCTGGTTGTGAGGATAAAGCCCCGCCCCTTCCTGGCCACCGGGACTTTCTGTCCTGAGGGGAGGACGGCCGTGCAGCGGTGCACACACCTCGGGACCCAAGCCCGCCGGAGGAGAGACCGCTCTGCCGTCTGGGGAGCTGGGTGGGGCTTCCGGCGGAGCAGCGGGCGTGTTTCCGCGCTGAGCAGCTCCGTCCCCGCCCCAGGCCGAACGAAATGTCAGTCCTCGCTCACAGCCAGCCGCTGCGGGCTGTCTCACAGCAGTTCTGTTTACATCGCAGGAACCGTGTTGCTGTTCCTTTTCAGTAAACAGCCAGACTCCGGGTCTGTGTGGGGAAGACGGGGACGGGAAGAGCTGCTCCTTGGCCACGAAACCGTCTCCGGGAGCGAAAGGCTCTGCTCGAGAAGGCCACCTCCCACAGCCTTCGCCCGGCCACAGGGTCACACACTGTCCCGGGATGGGCGGCTCTTCTTCGGGGACGGGCATATCGTCCTCCTCACGAGCAGCAGTGGGCTGGAAGGAGGGGCCGCTGCCCCTGGGAGGGTGTCACTGCTGCAGAAGCAAGTTCCCCTCCGTCACGTTACGGAGCTCACTCTATGTTAGATGCAGGACGACACAGGGACCTCTGAGACACGACTGAGCTGAATGACAGGGCAGGGTACAGACACGCCCATCGTGCAAACCCCCGGCATAGCTGTCCCCGGCCACCGTGCGGGTGCCCCTCGCCCCAGCAAGCCCCGCCCTCACTGTCCACTCTCCTCACCCTGGGCAGCCCGGCCGTGCCCCCATCTCCATAATGGAACTACTCCGGGGGATCTGGCCGGAGCTCCCTGCTGCCCCTGTGTGCTGCCTCTGCCTGTGTGCCCAGGACCGCAGGGCCGGGTGCTGACCCCGTGGGGCACTTCCCAGACTCTCTGTGTGCCCAGGGCCGGGCGCTGACCCCGTGGGGCACTTCCCAGACTCTCTGTGTGCCCAGGGCTGGGCGCTGACCCCATGGGGCACTTCCCAGACTCTCTGTGTGCCCAGGGCCGCAGGGCCGGGTGCTGACCCTGTGGGGCACTTCCCAGACTCTCTGTGTGCCCAGGACCGGGCGCTGACCCCGTGGGGCACTTCCCAGACTCTCTGTGTGCCCAGGGCCGGGCGCTGACCCCGTGGGGCACTTCCCAGACTCTCTGTGTGCCCAGGACCGGGCGCTGACCCCGTGGGGCACTCCCCAGACTCTCTGTGTGCCCAGGGCCGGGCGCTGACCCCGTGGGGCACTTCCCAGACTCTCTGTGTGCCCAGGGCCGGGCGCTGACCCCGTGGAGCACTTCCCAGACTCTCTGCCAACACAATCCAGCCCCTGGGAGGTGGCGCGGGGAGGCATGGCCAGGGCACCGGCCCTCACTCTGGGCCTGGCTGCAGCATGCTGCTCCAGCCCCTGCAGGCTGCCCTGCCCCACTCCAGCCCCGCCCTCCAGCTGGGCACAGGGACATTTCCTGCCTGTGCTCATCCCGGCTGGCCCCCGCCCCCCAGAGCTTCAAGGGTCTTCTACCACGGAGCACAGATCCCGCACTGAGCGCCCCCTACGGAAGCCCCCGCTGTGGCTCTGTTCCCCAGAGATGACCCCGCGAGCATTCCTCTGTAGACTCGATCCTGACCCTAACTGCATTCCTTCTACCACTTTCTTGTGTTTCAGAAAAGCTTCCAAATATACTTGAGAGTCTGAAATTCAGCGGTCGGTCTCACCCAGCCGAACACTTAACCTCGGAGCTCTGTCACTGCACAGGGTCCTGCGAGGGGACCCCAGCCGCCCGCCTCCCTGAGCTACGGACTCCTCGGCTGCGAAACGAGGAGAGGGACAGAGCCGTGCCTTGATGGGAGGTTAAGTCTACGTGTGTATAGTTTACGTATACGTACACAAATGTGTTGTGCATCTATGTTTAGCAACAATATGGAAAACCTGTGTATTCAGCATACACAGACATGTGCACAGCACACACCCACACACCTACACAAACATGCCTGCACACATACACCACACTCATGCACAACACACGCACACTCAAAGAAACTGCATCGAAATGTTATAACTGGAGTCACAACTGTTTCTAGTGTGAGCACCGTGGGGTGGGTCTCGACTCTGAGCGACGCTCCGGCAGAGAGCCACGGAGCTTCCCCGTCACCCAGAACGAGGCGTGCCCCACATGAGTGTGGTGGTGTCCTGGGGGGTGATGACACGCTCACTGGCTCTCGCCTTGGCCGTGCGCCCTTCTGCGGCTGGTCCTGGCGTCGCCCGCAGTGCCGTCTCTGGCCGCAACACCCACGGGCAGACGCAAAGCCAGACTGCCGAAGGAGGAGTCCTTGCAGGATGCGCGTGCCAGCACGCGGGGGACACATGGCTGGGAATGCACCTCACGAGCGGTGTCGTGCGCATCTGCAGTCAGGTAGCACCTGGGGCGCTGGGCTGGGCTGGGGGTGGGGGTGGGGGTGGCCCGAAGCGTTGTCACTGCTGCTAACCGCCACCCCCGAGGTTCCGCAGATGAGACTCGGCAGACGTGGTGCGTGTGCACACTCGTGCTTCCCGTCCTGTGCGCCGCGTGATCGGGGACAAAGCAGCGGTGGAAGTCAACGCTGAGCTCCGCAGAGCTCTCCCTGGCTGCCAGCCTCATCAGGAGTGTGCGTGAGTGTGTGCTTGTCTGTGCGTGTGTGCATGGGCGCACGCGTGTGCTAGTCTGTGCCACACCTGACGTCGCAGGGCTGAGAACTGTGCAGTGAGTGTGTCTGTGCACCTCACGGACAGTGCAGGGCGTGTCCCTCTGTTTCCAGAGGCACTGGAAACAAATCCTGTCTAACGCGGCAAAGACAAACCCTGTGTTCACAACCAGGCCCTGAGGCTGGGACTCCTCCTGCTCTCCGCCCGGGAGGCGCAGGGAACCTGCAAAACCTCGTCCGCGCCGGAAGCAGAGAGCCCATTGCGGGGGCTCCCCTAACAGGACGCGCAAAGTGCCAGGGCAGCACCCACACACAGAGACGAGTACGTGCAGGAGAGCACACAGGAAACACTCTTCATCGCCTTACCGCACGGGTCGGCGGTTCCCCCAAGTCACCGAGGGCACAGTGATTATAAAACTCATCTCTCTTCCCCCCTGGGCAGGAGCAGCCTCCCTAATAACCTAGTAACTGTGACAACATCCCTCCCAACCTGTGCGGATCAATGACACCCACAACCCGGAGGCGCTGTTTCTTCGTATCAAGAAACGCCAATAATGCACTATTCTATTCCATTCCAAAAAATAGTCTCACCCAAGTGCACAGTTTCTAAATATCCAGAAAACGAAGGAAGCTGAAACACATGGTTTATCTCTCCACAAAGCAGCCCGGATCCTTCCAGAAAACCAGAGGGGTCCAAGAGTCGGTGATGCGTTTGACGACAGAACCCGTAAACACACGGGCTGGCGCACAGGGTAAGAGGCGAGAAGACAGCGTCATTCCACGCTGATCACCCCAATCACTGTCCTCGCTTCCCCGACACCGATGCAGAGAGGCGTGTGTGCGTGTGCGTCTGCGTGCTAGCCATTCTGCGCTGGCCGCTTATTAAAGTTGCTTTAACAGAACTACCGACACGGCGAGCCCATTTCCCCACAATGAACTGTATCACAAGCGCACGGGACCGAGAACTAGAAGCAATCTGCTAAATGAACCAGAGGCTCCGCTTTCCGCTGATGAGCAGGTTCTGGCGTCTGCCGGTCAGCGTGGGAGCTCCCGACAGGCCGTGTCTGGAAGGGCAGACGTGAGGCCGGAGAGAACACGCTGGCTGAGACGGGAGAGGGCGCGCTGGCTGCTGTGACCCCCCCCCCCCCGATGCCGGGGGAGGGCCCGCTGCCCTGCCTCTGTGGGAGGGGACGGTGCAAGCCACCCAGCCGGCCTCTTCCGGGCCTGCCCCCCTGAAGGACGTCACTGTGTCCTTCGCTGCAATACACCACAACCGGCAGCAAACGGGTGTCAGTGAGTTGAATCCTACTCAAACCGAGCGAGGCCCTGGGCACACCTGCTAGCACCAGAGCAACTCTCAACTCCGGGGTGCCAGGGCCAGGAGGCTGCGCCCGCTCATCCATCCTCCGTGCTGGGTGGAGATCCTGGGGTGCAACCGTGTGGTCTGTCCCACGAGCGTTTCTTCTTTGGGCCGTGGGTCTTATTACCATCCCCGCCTAGCGTGTTCCCTTCTTAGCCATGTTTTAGAAGGAAACACACACACACACACACACACACACACACACACACACACAACCACGGTGAAGGAGGAACATTACGTAAGAAGGCTGCAGCAAAGCCAACTATTTTGGTAACGCTAATCCAGCTGTTCCCATATTGTTAAACATCTGGAGAGAGTTAAAAGAAAAACAAACCACCCTTTGAATCAAAGCATCTGACGTTTGGGTCTCCAGGAATATGGACTCGGCTTGGTTCTTGGCGAACGTCTGACGAAATGGTTACACTTCCCGTTGGCAGGGCGGCCATGGTGGTGGTGGTGCGGGGTGGCCACAGAAACATGTGGAGGTTCACACCTCCTCTGGTGGACAGGGGCCGCGACATGTGGTCCTCGTGCCCAGCGACATCTGATGCATTCTCAAGATTAAAGACTGTCCCCAAGGGAAGGGCTGAACCTGCCCCCCCCCCCCCCCACGAGAGGCCTTCGCCTCCAGGGAGCCTGTGCACCAAACTAACTTGGACGCTGGCCCCTGTGAAGAACGCGGGGAAGTCCAAACTTGTCTCCCTCAGTCCTGAAGAAGAAAAGGGCCGTATTTTCCACCCTGTGAGCGAACGCACCCCTTCATTCCTAAGGCTCCCCGAGGGTCCAAACGGAGGGAACCTCGACCAGCAGGAGGGAGGCTTGCCCACGGACGAAAAGCACGTTCAAACGTCGGAAGGATGATGGAACAGAAACCGGGGCTAGACGGCTGACACGGAAACCTGGCTGATGAACAGCCTGACTGGGGACACCTGGAAGGAAGGTCCTCCGCGGCGCAGTCCTCGTGCGCGCCCGTTCTGCTGTCTCTCCGTGACATCGGCCCGCCCCTGGATAGGCTGACAGATGCCACGTGTGTCCGCCAGGCAGGGCCCCACAACGCCAAGCGCCACAGCTTTTAAGAACCTATAAGGAACAACCTCATGATCGGGGGTACGCACCTTTGGTTTGGAAATATTGAGCGTGTTTGTACAGAGAGGGAACACAGGAGGAATTTGACACAAATCCCTGGCTCGGTACCTACATTTCCCTTCCCATTATTGTATCTCCTTGGAAAGGTTTCTCTCTCTTCTTTTTTTCTTTCTGTAATGCATAATTCCGACAGAAACCCCGTTCTTCCCGGAGCTCTGAGAAAAATTGGAAGCAGCAGGTTAGCTATTCTCATATAATCAAAATGCAGGCTCACCAGACCACTCTCTGACAGACCCCCTTCCTCACTCCCGGGGCGGGGGGGTGCGGGGGAACACACACATTCCCCGCCCCTCCGGGCCTGATCACAGTCCCCGCTGACGGTCCCTGGGGGCGTTCAAACACACCCTGCAAATATGTGGGCGTATGAAGCACGCACCACTTGTGAAGGCCGGCGTGCTCTCTCAGGGCCTGCTTTTAATAAAGGCTCCAAATTCAGCATTCCCAGACTTTCAGCTTATTAAACGGGGGAAATGTAAGATGCATGACCTGGATGAGAGCCCCGTGCTTCTCGCCCGGCTCCTGGTTTTGAAGCCGCTCCTTTGTTCCCGGGGAAAATGAGCTTGGTCCAAGCTCTGCGTCCACCGCCGGCCGATCCTGGCATTCGTGCCCCTGCGGCTCCCCCGGGGACTTGGGTTCAGCGAGCGTGGAGACTGAACTGCTGCTCGCCCCGGGGAAGGCACAGACGTCCAAGAGTCAGTTTTTGGATGGTTAATAAAGCCGCCTCCGAGACCTGGCGGTCCAGCTGGCTGCTCTGACCTCGACTCTAAGACCCGGGGATGCCGTCTGTGTCCAGCACTGCCCAGATCAATTAACCTTCCCGGTCTTCTTCGGCACTCGGGGACAGAGCGCTGTGTGCCCAGCAAGATGAGGTCCTGGTCCGTCACTGGGTCGGGCCCTCCGAGGAAACCGTAAACGAGCTATTCTAGTCAACAGCCCAAGATGGGGTTGTCATTTCTCCACTAAATTATAGGGGCGCCATCAACTTCCTGCCGACCACCACCTGGAAACAGCCCGCGGCACGCCCCCAGCCCTCCTGATCGCCCCTCGAGTCCCAGGCGAGGTTAGGAACAGCCCACCCGTCATAATTATACCCGGGAACTAGCCCGTCGGGGCTTTTCATAAAAATGTGATATTCCGGTGTGCATTAAACACGGTTCCCCTCGATCTGACCGCAGCAGGGTCCCTTGTCCTCACAGACTGTTCTTTCCAAACCAACCAGAGCCCCGAGTTTGGTCTGGAAAGAAGATTCCGAGCTTCCCAGGTGACACATCCTGACCCCTCAGGTTGCACGGGAAGCAGTGGCGTGGACCCCACGAATCCTCGGTCGCCTCAGCCACAGCTCACGGCTGCAGGGGCCTCGCACGGACGAGTCACTGCCGGGAGGGCCACCTGCCGTGGGCTCACACTCAGAAAGGCACCGTCCAAACCCTGGTTTCACTGCTTCCCCGTGGACCGGGACTGTGGTGAAGGTCCCCTCGGCCGGCCCGATGGGGCGTTAGGTGGGTTTCTCCCTGGCTGTGGGCCCCTTGTCTCCCCTTTCTTAGAGCTTTTACTGAAGAAAACTTCCCGTTGGAAATCCTTCTCCGTCCCCTGGAGATGTGATTCTTCTACAGACCAGGAATGATTTCACCAGGGACCTGGGGAGGGGGGGGGGTCACTCCTTTGAAAGGAGTCAGTGAAGGAGACCAGGACCCTGTGTCCCAGGAAGTGAGTGACGATCAGCAAAGTCAGGCGGTCTGACCACACTGACCACCCCACCATCCTCCTCCAGACTTTTCCACCGGCTCGTCTCAGCGCTGTAAACGCAGCCCCCATTTTTTTCAGAGTTGAGTCCAATCTCTTCCCCGCCAGCTCACCCGCTTGGCGACGTGAGTCAGACGAAACGTGAGCCGTTGCTGGACCCTCGACTGCTCGCCCTGGACCCCAGGGCTGCCGGGACCGTGCGTATTAAAGAGTGGCAACCCCCTTTTCGTCTGCTCGATGTTTAATGGCGTCTTAACTGTGCACGGTTCCCGCCGGCTCATTGGCCCTGGGGGCCGCCCGGACCCGCCGCGCTGCGGGCAGGGACGTGCCAACTGCACGCCTCCCGCTTCCCGCGCTTGCCGGGCGGCAGGAGAGCCCAGGCTTGTTCAGTAAGTTTGCTCCGCAAACGGCAGGCGTCTCCGGCAGGGACGGTTCCAGGTCAGCGCACAGGTTAAGTGAACAACCTCGCCGTCAGGGGACGACAAGGGAAGACGAGACACCAATTCCAGAGAGCCGGGGTTTCAGGGCAGAGCATCCCGCCCCCCTTCCCCGGGCTGCCCCGCCCACCCGCCCTCCCTCGGGCTGCCCCGCCCACCGCCCTCCCGTCCCCCGGGCTGCCCCGCCCACCGCCCTCCGAGGTCCTGGGGCTCCGCCCACCGGCCCTCCCTTCCCAGGGCTGCCCCGCCCACCACCCTCCCTTCCCAGGGATGCCCCGCCCACCGCCCTCCAAGGTCCTGGGGCTCCGCCCCTGCCTCCAGGACCAGCGGTCCCTGCTCAGAGCCCGGGGCCTCTCTGAAGTCGCGGCCCCAAGGCCCAGCCTGCCAGGGGAAGGGAGAGTCACTTTCGATTTCCAGCAGAGACGCTCACGGAGGCTCCTCGCCTGGGCTGACGTGCCAAGTTCTGACAGTCAATATGTTATTTTTCGGAGAACTAATGTAGTTCATTAACCTCACAAACTGACAGTGAGGAGATGCTTCCTGAAAAGCTTCACTTCCCTTAAAACCCTTTTCAAATCGCAGGGAAAAACAGAAGGGGCTGCTCCTCTCTGACGGGCTTGCCACTCCAGACTCAGGGGTTTGGCACCTTTTATTTTATTTTATTTTTTTTAAATTTAATTTTTTTTCTGTATTCCTCTGAAGCTGGAAACAGGGAGAGACAATCAGACAGACTCCCGCATGCGCCCGACCGGGATCCACCCGGCACGCCCACCAGGGGGCGACGCTCTGCCCACCAGGGGGCGATGCTATGTCCCTCTGGGGCGTCGCTCCGTTGCGACCAGAGCCACTCCAGCGCCTGGGGCAGAGGCCAAGGAGCCATCCCCAGCGCCGGGGCCATCTTTGCTCCAATGGAGCCTTGGCTGTGGGAGGGGAAGAGAGAGACAGAGAGGAAGGAGAGGGGAAGGGGTGGAGAAGCAGATGGGCGCTTCTCCTGTGTGCCCTGGTTGGGAATCGAACCTGGGACTTCCGCACGCCAGACCGACGCTCCACCACCGAGCCAACCGGTCAAGGCCGGTTTGGCACCTTTTAATCCAACTTGCTTCTGAGATTGCCAACAGTCCCCCTGAAATGTTCTGCGTTAAACTGGGCTGTGTGTGCGTGTGTGACACCACATTCCGGTTCACAGGGTGGCCCAGCCCTGCGTCAGGACCCTGGTCCTCGGTGGGTCCCTCTGGGACTGGCCCTCACTGCTACAGCTGCCAGCAGACGGGAGCAGGATGCTGCTTGTCAGGGCCAGCAGGAGGAGGGCGTCCCCCAGATGGGACTGGGGTTGCTGCAGCAGAGAGCTTCAGTGGACAAGAGGGCCATGGAAGAATGACAGCATCATTCACAGTAGCAGGAGTACAGGGACCTCTGCCTTTGCGGCTGGGCACCCCACTGACCACCTCACCCACCTCTGCAGGGCTGGGCACCCCCGCTGACCACCTCACCCACCTCTGCAGGGCTGGGCACCCCCGCTGACCGCCTCACCCACCTCTGCAGGGCTGGGCACCCCCGCTGACCCCCTCACCCACCTCTGCAGGGCTGGGCACCCCCGCTGACCCCCTCACCCACCTCTGCAGGGCTGGGCACCCCCGCTGACCGCCTCACCCACCTCTGCAGGGCTGGGCACCCCCACTGACCCCCTCACCCACCTCTGCAGGGCTGGGCACCCCCACTGACCACCTCACCCACCTCTGCAGGGCTGGGCACCCCACTGACCCCCTCACCCACCTCTGCAGGGCTGGGCACCCCCACTGACCCCCTCACCCATCTCTGCAGGGATGGGCACCCCCACTGACCACCTCACCCATCTCTGCAGGGCTGGGCACCCCCACTGACCGCCTCACCCACCTCTGCAGGGCTGGACACCCCCACTGACCCCCTCACCCATCTCTGCAGGGCTGGACACCCCCGCTGACCCCCTCACCCATCTCTGCAGGGATGGGCACCCCCACTGACCACCTCACCCATCTCTGCAGGGCTGGGCACCCCCACTGACCCCCTCACCCATCTCTGCAGGGCTGGGCACCCCCACTGACCGCCTCACCCACCTCTGCAGGGCTGGACACCCCCGCTGACCCCCTCACCCATCTCTGCAGGGATGGGCACCCCCACTGACCACCTCACCCATCTCTGCAGGGCTGGGCACCCCCACTGACCCCCTCACCCACCTCTGCAGGGCTGGGCACCCCCACTGACCCCCTTACCCACCTCTGCAGGGATGGGCACCCCCACTGACCACCTCACCCATCTCTGCAGGGCTGGGCACCCCCGCTGACCCCCTCACCCACCTCTGCAGGGCTGGGCACCCCCGCTGACCCCCTCACCCACCTCTGCAGGGCTGGGCACCCCCGCTGACCGCCTCACCCACCTCTGCAGGGCTGGGGGGCGGGCGTTTGCCCAGGGGCCGAGTTCAGCACCCACTGCTCCTCCTGCTGTGGTGACACCCCTCTCAGAGACAGCCAGCTCTGCCAGCCCTCAGGGGTTCCTGCGACCCCCACTCAACACGGTCCTGATAGTCGCCACCTGGCCATTCAGTGCCGGGGGACCCCAGTTCACACCTATCGGGGTGGCCCAATCTCTGCAGTCCAGCAGCCTCGGTCCCCACACGCAGAGCAGGCGGCTCCTGAGGGCTGGTGAGTCCAGGACGCTGGGGCCACTGACCACACTCCCCCAGGACATGTCTCCCAGCCGGTCCGTCAGGGCAGGAATGAAGGGAACCAGCTGGCTCCTGGGCCCAGGTGAGGGAAGCAGGTACACCTGGGTACACTCTCCAAACTTACGGGGGCTGAACAGCCTTCCTTTGCCACAGCGACGTGGGCAGACGCGGGCGCAGGCGCTGAATCGACGGCCTCTCTCCCTTCCCGCTGACAAGGCTGAGGTGCCAATAAACAGTGACAACCCTGACAGCAGGGTCACGCGGGGACTCGATGTCTGCTATGTGCCAGCCACGGGTGATGAGCTCCCGACACCTCTCCTCTGAGTTTCGCACCTGCGCACGCTCATTTAATAAACACTTACTGAATTCCTGCTAACGGGGAGCACCGACTGGCTGGAGAAGCGTGGTCTCCAGCCCGTGCCAGCCGCTGCTGGAACCCTGGGGTTCAGGACCTCCAGCAGGGCCTCAGCACTCCGCCCTGCAGGTGCCTCCTGGGCGTGGGGCTGGTGGAGGTCCTCGTAGGGCCTGGGGCCAGCAGGGCGGGCACCCCGGTGTGACCTTCAGCCGGTCACTGCGGTTCTCCGTGTCCCTCTCCGCATCGTGCGGTGCCGGGTTCAAACAGGTCACGTCTGACAGCACCACGGTCTCTGAGCGCACACACGTGCCACAGTCGGGGGGCCTCATTTCTGCCTCAGAGACAGGGAGCTTGTGGAGACTCTAGATTCTTCAAGAGAACAGTGGGAGCCTGACCGGGCGGTGGTGCAGTGGATAGAGCGTCGGATTGGGAGGCAGAGGACCCAGGTTCGGGACCTTGAGGTCACCAGCTTGAGTCCAAGTTCGCTGATTAGAATAAGAGGTCACTGGCTCTGCTGTAGCCCCACTGTCAAGGCACATATGAGAAAGCAATCAATGAACAACTAAGGTGCTGCAACAAAGAATTGATGCTTCTCATCTCTCTCTGTTCCTGTCTGTCCCTGTCTATCCCTTTCTCTGACTTCTCTCTGTCTCTGTAAAATAATAATAATAATAATAATAATAATAAAAGAGAGAACAGTGGGAAAGGACCTAAGAGCACAAAGCACAGGTGGTGGCAGGGTCCTCATGCCTTCGGGCCATCCCTCGCCACCCCGCACCGGTGGCATCCGACGTGGGAGACCTCGAGGGAGCTTGAGGGTGACCACCATCTGGGACCTGGGGCCTGAGCTCCCCAGGGCTCCACGGTGACCCGGTAAAGAACCACCGCTCAGATGAGATGGGCTCTCCGCCCACACCCGGGCCCAGTCCCATGGGTGCTCAGGAAGCTCTGCTCGGGGTTCTCAGTGGTGGCTTCTCCTTGAACCCCACACTGACACCCAGCGCCAGCACCTGCTCTCATGGGACTGACCTCCTAGAGAAAGCAATGGCCACACAGGCCAGAGAGACGCGAAGTCCGTCCACCAGGCAGTGCCAGCTCAGGAGGAGATGGAGACAGTGAGGAGATACTGGGGAAGAGACTCCAGGGACGGTTTTTAGTTGCAAACTGACAAGAAATAAAAAAAGACAACCAAAGGGAGGTCTGGGTGAAAAGCCTCCGGAGAGAACAGAAAACACAAAAGCCCAGAGGCTGGGTCAGCTGGCCAGGCCCAGGACAGACGCAATGTGGGAACAGCCACAGCTCAGAGCAGAAGGTGCATAAAAGGAGGAGGGGTGGAGGCTAAGAAGTGTGCAGGCGAAGGGTGCAGATCACTGAGAGGGCAAGAGCCAGGTTCTGCTTACCCCACTTCACCCATTGCCCCCCTCCCATGGTGATATCACTGCCACTGCCATCACCATCATCATAATCACCACCATCACCATCATCACCACCACCATCACCATCACCACCACTATCATCATCACCATCATCACCACCATCACCACCACTATCATCACCACCACCATCATCATCATCACCACCACCATCATCATCATCATCACCACCATCACCATCATCACCACCATCACCATCATCACCACCACCATCACCATCACCATCACCACCACTATCACCATCATCATAATCACCACCATCACCATCATCACCACCATCACCACCATCACCACTACCATCACCATCACCATCACCACCACCATCATCATCACCATCATCATCATCAATACCATCACCACCATCATCATCACCACCATCATCATCAATACCATCACCACCATCATCACCACCATCACCATCACCATCATCACCACCACCATCATCACCACCATCATCATCACCATCACCATCATCATCACCATCATCACCACCACCATCATCATCACCATTATCATCATCACCATCATCACCATCATCACCACCATCATCATCATCACCATCATCATCACCATCATCACCACCACCATCATCATCACCATTATCATCACCATCATCACCACCATCATCATCATCACCATCATCATCACCATCATCACCACCATCATCATTATCACCATCATCACCATCATCACCACCACCATCACCATCACCATCACCACCACCATCATCAATACCATCACCATCATCATCACCACCATCATCATCACCACCATCATCAATACCATCACCATCATCATCACCACCATCATCACCATCACCACAACCATCACCACCACCATCATCATCATCACCACCACCATCACCACCACCATCATCACCATCACCACCACCATCATCATCACCATCATCACCACCATCATCACCACCACCACCATCAGTATCACCAGCCCTGTCACTTTCATCATCACATGATCATGACTGTCACCACTAAATTTTGGCTACACTGCTGGTCAGCTTTCTCAGAGCGGCTCTATATCCTGCTAACATCTCCAGCTCCTCTACCCCAGTGTTTCCTTTTACCGAGTAACTTGAAGAAGGATGCAACAAGCCGCCCCCGCACTCGAGACGGCACAGGGAGGTGTTAGGCTCCAGTGAGCAGACAGAGTAATTGGGGTATCGTCAGCCTCCATGCGGAGAAGCCGGGCTGCAGCGGCCATGTGGCAGATGTCTGTGTCAACTAACTGTTTCCAGAAGGGCCCGCCTGGCGCAGCAGCACGGTGACCGGTCTGTGAACTCACGTCGGCCCTCACTGCTTTGAAATGCCTCTGTTGTGCCCACGGAGACAGTCAACACAGGTTTGCGCTCTCTTAAGGAAACTTCTACTCTGAAAGGAGAGCTCTGGTACAAAGCGCCTCTTGCCAGGAGGTGATTTTCCGACAAATTAAAACACCGATTTTTCTTTGTGCAGCAAATTTCCATCTATCGCCCCATTGTGAGCGCAGGCTCCTCATTCTCCAGGGGTTAACGTGCGCACCCCCAGGAGAGGTTTTCCTGTTATTCTCGGAGCACTGCTGCCTTTACAGGAAACGTGCGTTGTCCTCTAAGTACACGCAGTCGCAGTGATGACACACGTTGTCCTCTAAGTACACGCAGTCGCAGTGACGACACAACCAGCACACGGGGCGCGCTCCCTGCCTGGAGGACCCGCCCGCCGGGCGCACCTCTGGGGCCGCCTCCCCCACAGCCCTGTCTCTGCAGCTGCAGGGGCTCCTGGCAGCGTTCTGTCTCCAGTGTTCCCGAGAGCGATTAACTCCCTTGCCGCGGCCTAAAAATGATGGCGCTGACGACCTGCAGCAGTGCCTCAGCCCAGCACTCTGACAACCGCTGGGTCAGTCCGTGTGGTGGGTTGTCCTGTGCATGGAGCATGGAACACCCCACACCCACACCCACACCCTCACCCACGAGATCACCTTGGTGACGTGTGACTGAGGTCCCTGCGTGTCTTGGTGTCATTTTATGATTGTGACATGGAGCTACCAACAAGCTGTCACCATCGGGATGCTGGAGAGAGGCAGAGGGGACTTCCCTGCATACTTTTTGTAACGTTGTGAGAATCGACAGTAATTCTTAAATGAACAGCTGAACAAGAATCTGTCGTGGTGGGTGGGTCGTGCCATGAAGTCATCTCGGGAGGGCGCGGGCGGTCCAGGTGGTCACTCTGGACAGGGTGGAGACGCGTCAGTGTAGCAGAAGACGGGTCCTCGAGGGTCCCAGGCTGCGAGTCTCCTCTGCACGTTTGGCAGAGAGCTCTTGAGCGGGTGTGACAGGTGACCCTCCCTCGTGGTGTCACAGGCTGGACATCACCCAGGAAAAACACCCGGCACACATGGCCTCACCTGCTCTGAACGGCGCCGGGAAGAGCAGGGACCCGAGTCCCATGAGGACTGCGAGCTGACGGGAGGCCCCAGGGTCCCTGTGAGGACAGGGTGGCCGCTCCCTGTGGGGGGGTCACGCCAGCACCCTCAGCATGGATCATGTCTGGTTATAATACTGCCAACACCGAGCAGAACCAGGGCTCCCTGAGAACGGCCTCTTGTCCACCTCCTGGACCACTTGTCCACCTCCTGGACCACTTGTCCACCTCCTGGACCACTTGTCCACTTCCTGGGTCACTCGTCCACCTCCTGGGTCACTCGTCCACCTCCTGGGTCTGGCTCACAGGTCCCGTTCACGCCCTGTCTGAATGAACAGACAATCGCTCTACCTTGGCCGAGGGCACGGGACATGACGACAGAGGCCACGTCACCCTGGGGCCTGGGAGCCCACACCTGTCAGCCACAGGTTGTGAGGTCTGAAGTCTTTAGTTAGAGATGGAGCTTGAGTTCACGTGCCGTGGACGGAAACCCCGCTGACTCACATGTGCTGTCTGAGGCCCTGGGGAAGGCGGGGGTCCTGGGGGGGCGGCCAGGTGAAAAGAAGAGGAAGCAGAGGCCTGCACACCCGGCCTGCAGAGGGGCCTCTGGCCCAGAGACGGACCCTTTCCTGCACAGGCGACTGGCTTGTGCAGGACGGACACCTGGCACCCGGCCACATCAGCATTAAAGAGGAGGTCACGGGAGCACGCTCTGGCCACCTGGGTGGACCGTCGGGGTTTCATGAAGGAAGACATGCAGCAGGTGTGGGCTGCAAATAAATAAAAACGAGTCTGCGGGCCACACCACCTCCTCTCCCTGGCGAGAGGCTGCCCCGGCCCCGGCCCCCACGCCAGCCTCTGCCCCGAGGACCCAGGGAGGCGGCACTGTTTGCACCCTGCTGCCAGCAAGACAGGAGGGAGGAGGGGACGAGTCCGGCCTCCCTCCTGGGGCCTCGTGGGAGCCAGGGTGCGGTCTGCGCGCTTCTGCGTGGGACCTGGGTGTCATCCCGTCAACGCTGCGTCCCACGGCGGGACGGCAAAGGCTGCAACCTGACAGGCTTGGGGACTATAAATTGTTCCTGTTCCTAGACAGCAAACGGTGACATTAAAATTACTTTATTTAATATCCTCAATAGGCTCGTTCCCTGGCTTTTTCTTCCCCCTTCCTTTCAGATGTCTTAGGGCTGATTATAAATGGGTGTGATTACTTCCCAGGAAGTCTGATGCTCCTGTCTTCATGTTCTTCTTGAGCAAACAGTCCTTCTCTACGGCTGGGCTGGGAGGAGATGCACCCCTCGTCTAGCTTTAAAGACGCTGCAGAATTAAGTCACACGCTGGCCGCGCGTTCCCCGAAGTGTGCTGTTAGAGAGGGCGCGTCCCGAGCGCTCAGGCTGCGGAGGGGGGGGGCAGGACACCCAGTGAACGCCACTCGCTCCCCGTTCTGCCCTGTCCGCCAGAACCAGCTCTCGGGGGCGGGGCACCTGCTGGGGTGCATGCGCAGGTGGGGGCCCTGCGCGAATCAAAGGGTGCGTCCGGAGCCTTCGTTGAAGGGGGAAAGAAAACCAAATCACCTGTCCCTTGCGTGCCTTACCTTACTGCCGTACAAAAACCTCCAAAACCTCCGACAATCACAGGCGTTTCAAACCGAATGAACGCCAACAGGCAGACAGCAAGCCCAGCGGAGAAAACGCCTCGACACCCTGCTCTTCCGCTGAAATGCACAAGCGCAGGCGGTTTACACACCACGCCCGCCCCAGACTGCTGCTGCCCGCACGGGACGCCCGCCCGGACGAATAGGATACCTGGGTGGTCCTGACGGGCTTTCGCATAAATCCCCGCGAGGATTAGCAACTGTCTCACAAATCTCCCGGCACCTGGAAAGCTACTTAAGGTCGGCTTTTATCCTCCGCCGGGCGGTGCGAGGAAATCTTTGAACGAGGGACGCGCATCTGTTATGAGCTCGCGGAATCAGGCGTCGCCTTGCACGATTTTCTGACACGAGATTAATTTCAATGACGCAGGGAGCTCGACGTGGGAGTCCGCCTACTCATTCTGGGCCCAAACCAGGGAAGATGAACTGTTGTTCTCTGATCACGACACAAGCACAGTACTGTCACAGCCACAGACACGAGCGACCGCGGGCCCGACCCTTGTGATCCACGCAGACAAGCCGACGTGCCCCGCCCTGACCACGTGATTTTCCAAGGACAGCAGAACCACTGTGTGTGAGGCTGACCATCACGATTACATTGTACCAACTGAAGTGTTAGTTTATCTGGATAATTAATTTTCAAATGGTTTCTGCCTAATCATCCGAGAGCCGTAAGGGTGGGTGAAGCGGGAGAGGCATGCTCTGTGTGGACGGGGTCTCTGCCAGCCAAGGGCAGGGGTCGGGCACGGCCTCGCCGCTCTCCCTGGTCGTGGGTCGGGGTCTCTGCCAGCCAAGGGCAGGGGTCGGGCACGGCCTCGCCGCTCTCCCTGGTCGTGGGTCGGGGTCTCTGCCAGCCAAGGGCAGGGGTCGGGCACGGCCTCGCCGCTCTCCCTGGTCGTGAGTCGGGGTCTCTGCCAGCCAAGGGCAGGGGTCGGCACGGCCTCGCCACTCTCCCTGGTCGTGGGTCGGGGTCTCTGCCAGCCAAGGGCAGGGGTCGGGCACGGCCTCGCCGCTCTCCCTGGTCGTGGGTCGGGGTCTCTGCCAGCCAAGGGCAGGGGTCGGGCACGGCCTCGCCGCTCTCCCTGGTCGTGGGTCGGGGTCTCTGCCAGCCAAGGGCAGGGGTCGGGCACGGCCTCGCCGCTCTCCCTGGTCGTGGGTCGGGGTCTCTGCCAGCCAAGGGCAGGGGTCGGGCATGGCCTCGCCGCTCTCCCTGGTCGTGGGTCGGGGTCTCTGCCAGCCAAGGGCAGGGGTCGGGCATGGCCTCGCCGCTCTCCCTGGTCGGGAGCAGCTGTCTTGTTGACGGCCCAGGGCTGCGGTCTCGCGCCGGCTGGCCTGGTGAGGTGCTCGCCGTCACGGCTGACCGCCGGCTGGACAGCAGGCTCCAGGCGAAGGCTCGGCCAGCGCCCGCCTGTGCATCATCCTGACGGCTCCTGCTCCCCCTGCTACCTGAGGATGGCGCGAATGCCGTGCCGGCCGAGCACACGGATGAGTGTTTAGAAAACACTTTTATTGATGGGACAGCCACCTCGTGTCGGGGCTGCTGGTTCCCTGAGGAGGGCTGGAGGGGCCCCGGGACCATCGTCCCTCCTCCAGGAGCACGACCCCTCCCCCACACCTGTCCTGTCCTCTGGGTCGCCAGGTCCTGCACCGTCCCTCCCCTGCAGGCTCTGCCCCCAGGCCTGAGAGCAGGTGACTGACAGGGCGGGTGGGGACCCCAGGGGTCACAGGAGAACACCCGTGCTGCAGGCAGGGCCTCGGGGTGGGGGTGGCATGGGGGGGCAGACTGCTTGCTCCCACCCCTCCAAGCGGCTGCTTCATGAAATCCCAGAGCTCCCAGACTTCCATCCTAATATGAAGTCTCATGGTTGTCAAAGCGAGGCGGCGTATTTGGTCTTTACAGACGCTGTGGGGCACCCCGAGGCACAGGTGACAGCCAGCTCCCCGCCCCTCTCCTGCCCCCCCAGCCCCCCAGCCCTCTGCCTCCCACCTGTCGCCCCACCTGCACAGGTGCAGGTACAGGAGGCCTAGCTGTCACTGAAGGTCCAGGCCAAGGCCACCACCTACCTGCACAGTGGCCGTGACCTGAGCCAACATGGCAGGACTCTGGCACAGCCACTGGCACCCCGACGGGGCCGGGTCCCAGCCTCACGCCCCCTGGGCTCCGTGGTCCTCGGGGAGTCTGACTGTCTGGGTGTGGGGCTGCTGCTCCCCCCGTGGCTGCAAAAGCAACACAACAGCCAGCCAGCCGTCTGGCCCTGCCGGGCTCCCTGGTCTCTGCAGGGCGCTGCACACTCCCAGCAGGGCACTCCGAGGCCCTGAGCCCCGAGGGCAGTCCCTGCTGGGGGAGCAGCAAAGAGCAGGCCCGGCCGGAAGTCGTGCTCGGTAAACAGGAACTACTACAATGACGATGACCGCAGGGTCTCTGCCACTCTTCAAAACGGGGCAGGGAGCCGCGTGTCACAGGGGAGGCGGCCGCCGTGCGGGGCGGGCAAAGCAGGTTTACAGTCGTGAGCACGTGCACGACTACTTACCAACTGCCCTGTTGGTTTCTGTACGAACGCCTGTAAACCCGCCTCTCTACGGCAGAAACCCCTGTGAAGGAACCCAAAAGGCCCCACAGCACGCGGGCAGAACGGTTCCTGAACAGCAGACACAGGGTTCTTACAGACCCGGATTTCAGTGCAAAGCGTAGGCAAGCCAACAGGCCAACGAGCCCAAAGAGACAACTAACGTACAAATAAAAACCAAATGGTCAATGCACAGCAATAAAGGTTTAGCTTCAGGGACAACTGCGGGTGCAACTGTAAACAATAGATGACGGCAGGTCGGTAACCAAGTAACAGAATCTGATACATATTAACACATGTGCGTAAGTGTATCCCCCACACAAGCCCTGAGTGATGGGGAGTCCGCCTCACAGCTCACACAGGGTTAGCGACTGCACACACACAGAATTAGTGACTGCACACACACGGGATTAGCGACTGCACACACACGGGGTTAGCGACTGCACACACACAGGATTAGTGACTGCACACACACGGGGTTAGTGACTGCACACACACAGGATTAGTGACTGCACACACACGGGATTAGCGACTGCACACACACAGGGTTAGCGACTGCACACACACGGGGTTAGCGACTGCACACACACGGGGTTAGCGACTGCACACACACGGGGTTAGTGACACAGGGTTAGCGACTGCACACACACGGGGTTAGTGACACACGGGTTAGTGAATGCACACACACGGGATTAGCGACTGCACACACACGGGATTAGCGACTGCACACACACGGGGTTAGCGACTGCACACACACGGGGTTAGCGACTGCACACACACGGGGTTAGCGACTGCACACACACGGGGTTAGCGACTGCACACACACGGGGTTAGCGACTGCACACACACGGGGTTAGCGACTGCACACACACAGGGTTAGCGACTGCACACACACGGGGTTAGTGACACAGGGTTAGCGACTGCACACACACGGGGTTAGTGACACACGGGTTAGTGACTGCACACACACGGGGTTAGTGACACACGGGTCAGCGACTGCACACACACGGGGTTAGTGACACACGGGTTAGTGAATGCACACACACGGGGTTAGTGACACACGGGTCAGCGACTGCACACACACGGGGTCAGCGACTGCACACACACAGGGTTAGTGACACAGGGTTAGTGACACAGGGTTAGTGACACAGGGTTAGTGACTGCACACACACGGGGTTAGCGACTGCACACACACAGGGTTAGTGACTGCACACACACGGGGTTAGCGACTGCACACACACGGGATTAGCGACTGCACACACACGGGGTTAGTGACACAGGGTTAGCGACTGCACACACACGGGGTTAGTGACACACGGGTTAGTGAATGCACACACACGGGATTAGCGACTGCACACACACGGGATTAGCGACTGCACACACACGGGGTTAGTGACACAGGGTTAGCGACTGCACACACACGGGGTTAGTGACACACACGGGATTAGCGACTGCACACACACGGGATTAGCGACTGCACACACACGGGGTTAGCGACTGCACACACACGGGGTTAGCGACTGCACACACACGGGGTTAGCGACTGCACACACACGGGGTTAGCGACTGCACACACACGGGGTTAGCGACTGCACACACACGGGGTTAGCGACTGCACACACACAGGGTTAGCGACTGCACACACACGGGGTTAGTGACACAGGGTTAGCGACTGCACACACACGGGGTTAGTGACACACGGGTTAGTGAATGCACACACACGGGATTAGTGACACACGGGTCAGCGACTGCACACACACGGGGTTAGTGACACACGGGTTAGTGAATGCACACACACGGGGTTAGTGACACACGGGTCAGCGACTGCACACACACGGGGTTAGCGACTGCACACACACAGGGTTAGTGACACAGGGTTAGTGACACAGGGTTAGTGACACAGGGTTAGTGACTGCACACACACGGGGTTAGCGACTGCACACACACAGGGTTAGTGACTGCACACACACGGGATTAGCGACTGCACACACACGGGTTAGTGAATGCACACACACGGGATTAGCGACTGCACACACACAGGGTTAGTGACTGCACACACACGGGATTAGCGACTGCACACACACGGGTTAGTGACACACATGGGATTAGCGACTGCACACACACGGGGTTAGCGACTGCACACACACGGGGTTAGCGACTGCACACACACGGGGTTAGTGACACACGGGTTAGTGAATGCACACACACGGGATTAGCGACTGCACACGCCTGTGGGCTCTCCCTGGAGGGCAGCTCAGTGCCCACGCACAACACCTCGATGAGTGTTCTCACCTTCCTGCCTTGCGTTTCTGCCACAGGACGTGGGACCTGGTGGGTGGTGGGCATCCTCCCGCTCCCCAGTTAAAGCCAGGGGTCTGGGTATCAGATCCTCTCAGTGACTCTCAGCATGGCAAAGCCTTGCCCACCCTGCCCAACCTTTTGGGGGTGGGTGTACATCACAGACATCTGTGTTCTTGAAGAAAATATCGGATTGCTTGCTTGCCTATGGAAATTCCTTTCCTGATTTCAACACCTTCATATCGTCCTCAGGTTTCAGTGGAGAAGATGAACTCTATGCTTCCCTGGGAAAAGCCTGAGAATCTATCATCTTTCCTTTATAATAGTCTTTTTTTTTTTTTTTTTATTATGGTCGAGCACGCAATATCAAGGAGTCATTAGTTTTGTATGTTATTTATTTAACATTTTATTTCTGACATATGGATTTCAGTTTTTGTTATCTGTGCTGTACCTTTTAGCATTTAAACTTAAGCTGAGGAACCGTCAGGAGTAACAAACACATATAGCTGCCCAGATTTCCAGTGTTAACAGTCTTTCTTAAAGGGGACCTCGGGCTCGTTATTTCTGAGTGAGCCACCCGGGTTCTGGATTCAGTCTTTCTCTCCGTCTGCTCCATCGAGACCGGTGACCGGGTGCCCGGGGGACGCCCGGGGTGAGGGTTTCGGGAGGGGACGGATGTCCAGCATTCGCCCGGAGGACCCTCTGTTGGGGACAGAGCAGGGCTAACCCCTCACGTCATTCAGGACACAGTCAGGGACCCGGGATCGCTCGCTCTGGTCTGTGACCCAGGGAACACAGCACTGCCAATGTGGAAAGTCCTGCGTTTCACAGATTTTTAATTCCGCAACGTGTTCCGTTCCCTCTTTTTAAAATTGAGAGCACAGCTAAATTTACCGGGAACCAGGTGGGTTTGAAGCGGGGTGGGAAAACTGCCTCTTCAGAGCTAAAAGCAACATTGTCGCGGCCCCGGAGCCCACGGTGGCTGGTGGGAGGGGGAGGAGAAGAGGGGGGGCACTGGTCAGTCCGAGCTCTCCAGAATCCCAACCCTTGGATTACTAGCACCAGGTCTGCCTTTTAGGGGTCCTCCTATGTCCAGTCTTGTACGGGGTGCTTGGGCGGCCCCGTTGGAAGGGACCGGCCCTGTGGCAGCCAGGCCAGCGGGACCCTTCTCCTGGAGCCGGGCTTAAACACTAACAGGTTTCTGTCTGGGGCTGGGGGGGGGGACGACAGTGAGGCTCCAGGGGGGCCAGGACAAGCCCTGCCTGACTCGACTGCCCCTCGGCCGAGGGTCCTGTGGTCCATCCAGCTCCTCAGCTCCAGGATGCAGGAGCTCCCCCGGGCTGTGACCTTGGCGATGAGGAGCAGGGAAGGAGAGGAGAGAAAAGAACAGGGAGAAGTACTGTCTGTGTTGAGAGGGTAAGAGCCCCCACCCCGACACAGATACAGACACCCACAGACTCACAGACACACACGGAGCCCATTGAGCACCAAGGAACCGCGTGGCCCTCAGAGATGTGCACTGAACGGCGCGCGCCGTCTCCTCCCGGAATGAGAGTCTGCTCCCGCGGCCCCAGCCATCCCCGTCAGGAAGACCATGGCGGGCGGCTCACCGCGGAAGGGCTGCCACGCGCCCCGACACCGGTGCCGGCGTTGACAGCTGTGTGATGGGGGGGGGGGGAAAGGTATGCTAAGACAAAAGGAATAATTAAAATGAGCCACCAGAACCAGCCCCGGATTTAAATGTTTCAATGTTTCAATTTAAAAGAACAATGGCGCCTTGAAGTGTCTTCTCCACCAGTACTGACAACCTGCCATTTACTAATCAGCGTTCCCAACAGCCGCTCCGGGTTTGACACCAAACACCGGATGACAGGCGATGATCCCGAAACAGCAGCCACGCTGGGAGCCGACTTACCAGTGACTGGCGCTTGGGACGGGGGTCTCGGGAATACGCAGTCACTGGAGAGCACGGACCACTCGGTGGCAAGTAAGCGTCACTGGAGGGGGGTGATGGGCGAGGGCTCAGAGCCCCCCCCCGAGAGGGGTGATGAGTGAGGGCTCGGAGCCCCCCCCAGAGAGGGGTGATGAGTGAGGGCTCGGAGCCCCCCCCAGAGAGATGATGGGCGAGGGCTCGGAGCCCCCCCCAGAGGGATGATGAGTGAGGGCTCAGAGCCCCCCCCCAGAGGGATGATGAGTGAGGGCTCGGAGCCCCCCCCCAGAGAGGGGTGATGAGTGAGGGCTCGGAGCCCCCCCCAGAGAGGGATGATGAGTGAGGGCTCGGAGCCCCCCCCAGAGAGGGATGATGAGTGAGGGCTCGGAGCCCCCCCCCAGAGAGGGATGATGAGTGAGGGCTCAGAGCCCCCCCCAGAGAGGGATGATGAGTGAGGGCTCGGAGCCCCCCCCCAGAGAGGGGTGATGAGTGAGGGCTCGGAGCCCCCCCCCAGAGAGGGATGATGAGTGAGGGCTTAGAGCCCCCCCCCAGAGAGATGATGGGCGAGGAGGGCTCAGAGCCCCCCCCAGAGAGGGGTGATGAGTGAGGGCTCGGAGCCCCCCCCCAGAGAGGGATGATGAGTGAGGGCTCGGAGCCCCCCCCCCAGAGAGGGGTGATGAGTGAGGGCTCGGAGCCCCCCCCCCAGAGAGGGATGATGAGTGAGGGCTCAGAGCCCCCCCCAGAGAGGGATGATGAGTGAGGGCTCGGAGCCCCCACCTCGGTACACGGGGGTGCTGCCCCTGGAGGTGGGGCTGGAAGTATCCCAACTGGGGCTCAGAGTGGAAAGTACACATTTTTTAAAGAAACACCTTATGGAGCCCGCGGTGCCCAGTCGGGAGCTGTCTGGTGTCCAGGAGGACATCTGGGGGTGTCAGGAGGCGTTTCTGATGGTTGTAACTGGAGGTGGGGAGGGGGAAAGGGAATCAGTGGGTGGGGGTAAGGCCGGCCATGTGTTCCGGGAGGTCCCCACGTGTTTGCTGGGCATGTCCTCGTTCACGCTGTCACCGGGAAGGGACGCGCGGACACACAAATATGGGGTCTGAAATCTCGTGATAATTTCTGCCTCTCTGAGGCCCGAGTTTTGCTGAAGTCATTTTTCGTTGGTTAAAAGGGGAATCAGGGTGCCCGAACGAACACTGTCCCCAAACAAGAAACAATTCTATCGGACTCTCCTGTGTTCTCAGGGGCCGGAGAGCAGGCAAGTGGCAGTGAGAAGGGGGAGGTCACAGGCCACCATGGATGTCACTCCTGGCTCTGCAAGGCACGAAGAGCTGTGCCTTCCCCACCCAAGACTGCAGCTCCGGGAGGGAAATGTTCTCCCAGTTCTGGCTGCACGTGACGGAAACTCCTCCATCTCAGACCGAGTCTCTGTGCTGGTGACGTCTGTCCGCAGACCTGCTCACCGG
Organism: Saccopteryx leptura; assembly: GCF_036850995.1. Classification (NCBI taxonomy): domain Eukaryota; kingdom Metazoa; phylum Chordata; class Mammalia; order Chiroptera; family Emballonuridae; genus Saccopteryx; species Saccopteryx leptura. Next base: position 219,225,768 of record NC_089507.1, on the reverse strand, counting down.
GGCTGGTCCCCATAACTGCGTCTGGCGAGTGGTGGCACTGAGCCTCCCCATCCTCACACGGATGCCACACCCTCTCCTTTCCCTCACCCTGGCAAGCAGGGACGCCAGGACGCCTGCGAGGGGGCCAGAGACTGCCTGTGTTCTGCAGAGCATGACACCCGCCGAGCGGAGGGCTGGCGCCAACCCCGGTCCCCTGGACTAACGTCTGAGGAGTCCCTTGTCACAGAAGACGACGCAAACTCTGACAGACACTTAGAACTCATCGCTGAGAACCGGAGTGGAAACTTCACAGGAAACAGTGCAAATCAAGTATCTGGTTAGGGCCCTGGCCGGTTGGCTCAGTGGTAGAGCGTTGGCCTGGCGTGTGGGAGTCCCGGGTTCAATTCCCGGCCAGGGCACACAGGAGAAGCGCCCATCTGCTTCTCCACCCCTCCCCCTCTCCTTCCTCTCTGTCTCTCTCTTCCCCTCCCGCAGCCAAAGCTCCATTGGAGCAAAGTTGGCCAGGGCGCTGAGGATGGCTCTGTGGCCTCTGCCTCAGGCGCTAGAATGGCTCCAGTTGCAACAGAGCGACGCCCCAGATGGGCAGAGCATCACCCCCTGGTGGGCATGCCAGGTGGATCCCGGTCGGGCGCATGCGGGAGTCTGTCTGACTGCCTCCGTTTCCAGCTTCGGAAAAATGCAAACAAACAAACAAAACAAATATCTGGTTAGCACGTCCTGTTGAAAATCAAAAGGAAAATGTGTTCAAAATGCTTTTATTTTCTATTTAATAAAACATAGGTTGTCCTTGCAACCAAAGGCAGATGTTTAAAATGAAGACCTGAGCCCTGAGCACGTTGGTGTCCCCGGTGTGGTTTGTCAACAAAAGGCCTTGGCAGCCCACAGAGGGGGTCGCCCACACAAGTCTTAGTGCTGCATCGCAGAGAGAGCAATTTTTATAAAAAAGTCTACACTTCATTAATTTTCCAAAGGTGCTTGTCTTAATAATTCTCTCTTGATGAACATATATTATCACTGGCAAAAACAGACAGACAGACAGCACACCTGGTTTCCGTCTCCTGGCCCCGCCTCCCTCGTTTGTCGACAGCTGTGTGTGCACAGCTTCCCACCACCCCGCGTCACCTGTGCGCGGCCCCGCCTTCGCCCCGCGTCGTCTGTGCGCGGCCCCGCGTCGTCTGTGCGCGGCCCCGTGTCCGCCCCGTGTCGCCTGTGCGCGGTCCCGTGTCCGCCCCGTGTCGCCTGTGCGCGGTCCCGTGTGCACCCCGCGTCGCCTGTGCGCGGCCCCGTGTCGGCCCGCCCCGCGTCGCCTGTGCGCGGTCCCGTGTGCACCCCGCATCACCTGTGCGCGGTCCCGTGTCGGCCCGCCCCGCGTCGCCTGTGCGCGGCCCCGTGTCCACATTACTTGCAGCCCAGGAAAACCTGAGAAGGCCCGACCAACCAGAGGGGCCGCACGCGGAGGAGGCAGGGAGGGGTCAGAGCGGTGAGCAGGGAGGGGTCTGAGCGAACGCAGCGCTGAGTGGTCTGCAGGACACGCCCTTCCCTTCCCCCAGCCTCAGAGGGAGGGAGACTCGGGGAGAGACTGGGCATGGGGACCTGCCCTCAGGGCTGTGGGACGTGGTCTCCGGTGCTGGTACCACTGGCCCTCCCTGCTCGGTGCTCTGGACTGGCCAGTGACCACTCTGATTGACGGGAACGCAGGGGGAGAGATGTCCCTGTACTTCTGAGGAGAGGCCACAGGAGACAGTTTCCACCGGGGCCTCTTGCAAGGCTCGCCTCTGGGGCGCACCCCCCCATCCCAGTTCCCATGCTCCGAGAAGCCTCAACCGTGACCCGTCCGTGGTGCCAGCCATCTCCCAGCTGATGCCAGCACCCCGCCAGCCACAGACGCGCACCATCTTGGACGAGCCGGCTACCCATGTGATGACTCCAGCCCCAACCGCCAGCTGACGGTGGGTGCACAGGACACCCCAGGAAGGACCGTCCAGTGGAGCCCATCTCGGTCCCACAGACCACGCTGTTGTCTGGTGCCGTGGAGTTTGGGGAGACAGGTCACGCGGTCAGAGACAATAAAACGCACACGCCAACGTTACTTTCGGGTGTTGGTGCCCGTGCCTTCGGTTAACACAGCTCCGGTCACGCCGAGATTGTTTTGACCATCTTGACAAAAAGTCAAACCGTTTTTCAGTTCAGAGAGAAGCCTTTCGGAAGTTAAAAATATATGCGGTCACAACAGTCGACTGAGAAGGACACAGCTACCCTGAGCGGAGCAGTGAAGGAGGCGTGGACACACGTCACCCGTGCGCTTTCACCGCGTGGACAGCAGTGGGGGCTTGTTCTCCTGATGTTCTCGAGGGACTGCATCTTTCTGCTAATTTGCTGGGAGCTCTGGAGATGAATTGGGCTGCTTCTCCCGGTTTCTGGGGGATGTTATTTGACTTACAGAGATGGCAGGATGTGTGCCGGGTTATATTTTTTGCTCAGGATGTATCCAGGGCGCTGCTGGGGTGCCTTCAGCGGGGGGTTTACTCAGCCTCCCCACCCGCAGCACAGGGCTGCAGAGTCTGGCTGACAGGCTTTGAAGCGCAGAGAATTCCTTTTCCGCACGGAATGTTTTCGGGGGCAGCTTCCCCCTGCCTCGCTCACTTGCCTGAAGTTCTGACATTCCGATACATTTTGCATAAGCAGAGACAGACGGCCCCTCCCGGTGCAGGACGATGGCCAACCAATTATACCCTCGTGTCACTGTTGCACTTTTACAAATCCCTGATAAAAGAGAAAAATCTTGAAGCAAGTGCTTCACACATAAAAATATTTCTTTTATAGCGAGACGTGTCCAATTGATTTATGAGGCCCTCTCAAGGAGAACAGAACACACTGGAAATGGAAAACTCACAGCAAGGTTCCCGACTTCCTCAGAGCAAACATGCACATTGCACGGGGAGGGGCGGGGGGGGGGGTTAATTCTTCGTGGAAGCTGCCTTTCTACTGGTGGGCATGCTTATTTTTAGGAGGGTATAAATTCTTTTTTTAAACAGTTAAACTTCTCAAGTGCTGGGCCTTTCCTTCACTGGTAAAGTTTGATCCATAAACCGGAACCACGGGGTCCGTGCTGCCTACTTCGGGACGCGGGATCAGAGCTGTCGGCAAGGCACAGCACCCTGGGGCCCAGTCTGGCCGGCACTGTCTGCCGGAAGGAAATGCTGGTGGGATCCAGACCATCCATTTCCGGCAGTTATTCACACCACAAGGACAGAGCGGAACAGTCAGGTCAGAATATGGACCACGTGTGGCCAGTGGTCTTAGCTACCATGGCCATTCACACGCAGGTTCTCATTGAATCTGGACAGATGGTAAAGAAACAGTGGAGCCAAAACATGGTGGGCCGTTCCTTTATTAAAGTCTCGCACCGGCCGATGAGCAAACCCACAGGGCTCCCAAAGCCACTGACATCCTCCGGTTCCACAACCAGGAGACTCTTCTCTGGTTCCTCCTAGAACCAAAGGCCCCACCAGCCTCGGTGGAGCTCGCAAAACCCTCACCTCTGGTTCCCCATCTGCACACCTTCTCTCCCCGCCCACGTGGCTCCTTCTTCCTCTCCCCGCCCACGTGGCTTCCTCTTCCTCTCCCCGCCCACGTGGCTCCTTCTTCCTCTCCCCGCCCACGTGGCTTCCTCTTCCTCTCCCCGCCCACGTGGCTTCCTCTTCCTCTCCCCGCCCACGTGGCTTCTTCTCCAGCACCCTGCATTCTCTCTGCTCTCACCCTGCAAACATGGCTTCTCTCTCCTCCTTCTGCTCTCTCCTCTCAAAACTTTCTGGTGTGAAAACCTCTCCTCCAGCAAACATGAGCAAAACAATGGCCCTTCCCAAGCAGGAAGGTAATTTGCAGTTTCACAGACCACATATACCTGGTGCTGCCTGGTCCCTAATGCAAACTATAAGCGAGCAAACATAAAAACCATATTTTACAAACTTATTTGACCAACAGGACCACAAAGCGGAAGACATTTTCCATCCGGCCCTTTAACAGATTAAATTTACTAATAGTCTGGACTGGCTGCAAACAGCCCGTCCCTCTGGAATGATGGACATGACGTCTGTTTCCGAAGGGGACCTGTGGGGGCCCAGGGGAAGTCCCCCACCCGCCTCGGGTGTATGAACAGGGTGGGACGCTCTCCGTTACAGCAGTCAGGATGGGACCCCAGCGACCTCATTCCTTCTAAATGGAGCACAAGGAGCCCCAATTACATGACAGAAACCACCAGGCAGAGGTGACATTTGGGAGCAAAAGAGAAACCCACCTTCATCTCCTTGTTAGCTGAACACACCGAGAAACGCATTTTTATAAGGGGGCCCGGCCGGCCACCTCCCTCCAGGCAGCGGGGTCTGTGCCCGAAACCCAGATTACCATGGCTCTCAGGACCAGGACGGGAGGAGCGAGGCCCAGAAGCCACGCTCAGCAATAGGGCCGCGGCTTGCTCTGAGAGAGAGAGAGAGAGAGAGAGAGAGAGGAAGAGGAAGAGGAAAGCAGGGCATGCTGGAGAGAGAGTGGGGGGGAGGGAGGGGGGGGAGGAAGAGAGAGGGGGGGAGGGGGAGGGAGGGAGAGGGAGGGAGAGGGGGAGGGAGGGAGGGAGGGAGGGAGAGGGAGAAAGAGGGAGGGAGGAGGAGGGAGAGGGAGGGAGGGAGGGAGGAGGAGGGAGGGAGAAGGGGGGAGAGGTGGAGGGAGGGAGAGAGGGGGAGAGAGAGGAGGGAGGGGGAGAGGGGGAAGGGAGAGGGAGGGAGGGAGAGGGAGGGAGGGAGGAGGAGGGAGAAAGAGGGAGGGAGGAGGAGGGAGGGAGGGAGGGAGGAGGAGGGAGGGAGGGAGGGAGGGAGAGGTGGAGGGAGGGAGAAGGGGGAGAGGTGGAGGGAGGGAGAAGGGGGAGAGAGGGGGGAGGGGGAGGGGGGAGGGAGAGGGAGGGAGGGAGGGAGAGGGGGAGGAAGAGAGAGGGGGAGGGAGAGAGGGGGGAGGGAGAGAGGGGGGAGGGAGAGAGAGGCGTGTCCCCTAGCTCGCACTGTCTTCGCTGGGTCACAGGGAGAGAGACACAGGCCACTGTTTCATCAGCTAAGCACTATCATTTTAAGCTCTGTTCCACAGAAAACAGGAATCTCAACAGAGAAAAATAACAGACACTGAAAGGGGGAAAATGAGGGTAAATAGAGATTCTGCCTGCGGGCCATGGACTTGCCGGAGGGGAGCCTGCTCTCCGGGTGCAGCGCTGTAGAAAGAGCGAGCAGTGTTTCTCTGGTAGGGTGGTTTTCCTCCTTCCTGTCCCCCCCCCAGACTGCTGCCGGCCTGCTGCTCCCATCACGCAGACAGACGCCTCCCTTCACATATTAATATTTGGGGGGGCAGCCCATGTTCTGTGTGCTGTGCTGAGGGCTAGGATACAGCGGAGAGCAGGACCAGGCGGGGTCCTGTCCCTCTGGACCGTCCTGCAGGGAGGGCAGACCAGGAGGAGACAAGCGCTCAGTGTGTACCAAGAATCGGGTCTTTGTCCTGGTCCCTGGCTCAGAGCTTCTCAAATCCCTGGGGAATTTCCTGAGCGGCGAGTGTCTTTGTTATGCTAACGAGGACACTCTCTGCCGGCTCCTAGTCTTAGGGTGGGGGCTGGTCACTGGAAAGATCCTCCACAGACCTGGAGAGTTGGGGAATTTGAGGCCGCTTGGCCAGGGAGAGGGGAGATGGTCACAAGGCCGATGATGTAATCAACCTTCGAATGAAACCCCGCTAAACACTCTGTTCATGCTTCCTGGCTGGTGACTCCTGTGGGGTGCTGAGAAGGTGACAGCATGTCACCCAGCATGTCACCCTCTGTGCTCCCTGCTGGAGGACTAGACGAGACTGCACATCCTCGGAGAGCCAGCAGGCCCAGCAGAGTCCTCCTGGGGACGGACCTCTGCCCAGGTCAGAGCCTCAGAAATGGCTTCCCTGCGGCTGGCTGTGTCCCAGGTGGGAGGCAGGCCTGCCGTCTGGTCTCCGAGACGCGGGTTCAAGGTGTTCTCTTCCCCCCTTCCTCCTTCCGGGGGGCAAGGCACGCTGCCCGGGAGCCCCTGTTCTTCAGGTGGACACAGAGTGCACACAATGGAACCCAAGCCCCCCGGGCCGTCCTAGTTACTACAAAACCAATTGTCCCGAGTCCCGCAGCTTCAGTGTCAGGAGGGAGGACAGCTGTCCCTATACCCTCTGGCCTCAGCAGAGAGCAAAGCAGTCCCATTTCGTGCCTGTAGGAGGTGGGGTGGGGGCTGGGGTAAGGGTTGCGTGGTGCCCACCCTCCAAGAAAGAAAAAGAAAGAGGAAAATGAACTGGTTGTTTCATCTACATCACGGTGGGGGCTCCAAAAACAAGTAAAGGAAGAAATGAACAGAATCACTGACCAGACCGGACGTGCATCAGAAAGAAAGGCGTGGAGGAGCAGGAGAACCGAGGGCAGACGCAGGACCCAGCTGAGGAAGGCGCGGCCAAGCACCAGCCGCACAGTCTGTCTGAAGGGTGGGGTGGGCCTGGCCCTGCTCTCCCGCCTGTCACACCCCGGAGAGCGGGTTTTCGGGGGTGGGGGGTGGGGGTGGCCTGTGTGACCACGGAGGAGGTGGGCGGGGTCTGGGAAGGAGGCAGCCCTGAGGCACCTGAGTGTCTGTGAAGCTCTCTAAGGGCCTTGAGGGCTGGGAAACAGGTGCTCCCTCCCAGGACAGGGGCTGGGGGGACGGGCGCTCCCTCCCAGGATGGGGGCCGGGGAGACGGGTGCTCCCTCCCAGGACAGGGGCTGGGGGGACGGGCGCTCCCTCCCGGGACGGGGGCCGGGGGGCCGGGGGGGTCGGGGAGACGGGCGCTCCCTCCCAGGATGGGGGCCGGGGAGATGGGTGCTCCCTCCCGGGACGGGGGACGGGGGCCGGGGGGCCGGGGGGGCCGGGGGGCCGGGGGGGCCGGGGAGACGGGTGCTCCCTCCCGGGACGGGGGCCGGGGGGGCCGGGGAGACGGGCGCTCCCTCCCGGGACGGGGGCCGGGGGGGCCGGGGAGACGGGCGCTCCCTCCCGGGACGGGGGCCGGGGGGACGGGGGGGCCGGGGAGACGGGTGCTCCCTCCCGGGACGGGGGCCGGGGGGCCGGGGGGGCCGGGGAGACGGGTGCTCCCTCCCGGGACGGGGGCCGGGGAGACGGGTGCTCCCTCCCGGGACGGGGGCCGGGGGGACGGGCGCTCCCTCCCAGGACGGGGGTGCTCCCTCCCAGGACGGGGGCGGGGAAACGGGTGCTCCCTCCCAGGACGGGGGTGCTCCCTCCCAGGACGGGGGCTGGGGAGACGGGTGCTCCCTCCCAGGACGGGGGTGCTCCCTCCCAGGACGGGGGCTGGGGGGACGGGTGCTCCCTCCCAGGACGGGCAGAGAGGCCGTTTTGCACGGAGCACTCGCGGAGCTGGCCTCCTCTCCCCAGAGGAGGCCAGGATAGGCAGGGCGAGTCGGATGCCTCTAACACAGTCTGATCCCATCTCATCGCATGGGGAATGCACACTCTGTCTCATAAACACGCTGCAGCGTTCCACAAATCACCCAGGTTTATCCCCTGGGACATCTTTAACTCGGGGCTTAGAGTTACAAATGAATTCTCCTATGGATCTATTATTCTCGCCAACAGCAGGGAGAGGGGGTGCTGGCTGACAGGGTGCTTTCAGAGAGCCGGGCGAAATTCCCTCATGCAAAAACCGAGGGAGGTTATTCAGAGAAGACAATGGAACTACAGCGGGTGTCAGCTGCAAGCCAGCGCTCAACCGGGCAGTTATCCAGGGGTCCAGTGTCACTGGTGGGCTAATTCCGTCAGCTACTGGCTGATGGGGCCCCTGGAATTAAGCAGAGCTGGTTAGGGAACTTGACGCGGATGTCTCTGGAGGGTGCCATGTTCTAGAAGGGGAGAGCACAGCTCCCAGGGTCAGGATGTCCAGGACACAAGAAAGCCAAGCTTCTGCAAGAAATACCACCTTAGGCCCTGGCCGGTTGGCTCAGCGGTAGAGTGTCGGCCTAGCGTGCGGAGGACCCGGGTTCGATTCCCGGCCAAGGCACACAGGAGAAGCGCCCATTTGCTTCTCCACCCCTCCGCCGCGCTTTCCTCTCTGTCTCTCTCTTCCCCTCCCGCAGCCAAGGCTCCATTGGAGCAAAGATGGCCCGGGCGCTGGGGATGGCTCTGTGGCCTCTGCCTCAGGCGCTAGAGTGGCTCTGGTCGCAACATGGCGACGCCCAGGATGGGCAGAGCATCGCCCCCTGGTGGGTGTGCCGGGTGGATCCCGGTCAGGCGCATGCGGGAGTCTGTCTGACTGTCTCTCCCTGTTTCCAGCTTCAGAAAAATGAAAAAAAAAAAAAAAAAAAAAAAAGAAATACCACCTTACAGATGAGCAGGTGGGTCTATGGAGCTAGACTGGCCTGAAATCCACGGTGTCTGCAACGCTCCGGATCCTCTCCACAGCGAGCCACTCTTCACCCAGCTGACGTTCCGCAGGCTCTTTAAGACGGTGAGCTGAACTCCGGCAGGCCTGGTGTGGAGCCCGCTCTGCCCGCTCCTCCCTCAGGGAAGGGAAGCTCTCCTAAGGCAGACAGAGGCCTGCACGCACACCCGACGGCTCTTATTCTCTCCCCTTCCCTCCTGCGGCTCAGACCCCTGGTCCTCCCAGGGCCGCCTGCATGAGGATTAGTCACAGGGGCCGCACACCCTCACCTCGGCGAGCAGCACGTCAGAATCAACCCGAGGGACTTCAAGAGCAAGGCCGATGACCCCGGTCAAAATCCCAGCACAGGCGTGACTGACCCGACCAGACCCCCAGACCCCCTCTACAGGGACAGTCGCCGGGCACTGGGCTCTGGTCAAAGGACGGCAGCTAGGACAATGCGTGGGACAGAGAGCTGAGGGGCAGAGCCACACACACAGAGCCAGTGGGTCATGAAAAGGAAGTCTCTTCAACACATAGGGCTGGACGACTGGATAATTCTATGGAGAAGGTACACTGACCCTTAACCCACTCCACACAGAAAGTTTAACCTGAAACACGTAAACCCTAAGACTTGTAGAAGAAAACACAGAAGAATGCCGTGACTTCGTGGAAGAAAAAGATTTTTAAGATAGAACGAAGCGTGATGTGAACCATAAAAGGGAAAAATTGACAAACTGGGTTTTATCAAAAATAGAAGTTAACACTTTTTGACAGACCTCTCTCAAGGAAGCAAGACAAGCACCAAACGGCAAAGAATATATTCACTTTATGTAGACAAGAAAAACTGTCCAGATCAGTACCTCAGATCACCTTCAAGTCAATAATCATAAAACCATCAACAGAACCTAAGAGTGGACACGTGACTTAAGTGGACACTTAAATAGATACGCGAATGGGCCATGAGAACACGGAAAGGTGTCAAGCATCATCCATCTCCAGGGAAATGAAAATACAACCACCGCGAGACCCCACCCACACACTCAACAAAATGGCTGTGACTTAAAGGACTGACCACACCACCTGCTGGACAGGGTATGGACCGCTCATGCCGCCGGTGGGAATGAAAAATGGTTCAACCACTTTGAAAAGCTGTCGGGCAAATTTCTTAAACAGTTAAACACCCCCTGACCAGACACAGCCCTTCCGCTGTAAGTCGCGCTCCCCAGACAGGTCACGCTTAAAGGGCTTGTCTACAGACACTTTTAATGTCTTAGTTCACAGGAGCAAACGCCCTCACACAAGCCAAAATGTCCGTCAGCAGGTGAATGATAAAATGTATCTCCATACAAGGGACTCGGCCACAGAGTGACCAGAGGCAGTGACGAGACACAGCGCAGATACTTCAGAACAGGGGAGGAGCACAGAATTGTTCAAGTGCGGGGAAGAAGCCAAGCCAGAAGCAGCGTATCATCCCCCATGATGCCACTTCTATGCGTTTAGGAAACACCAGCTGATTCCAAGTGACACTGAGCTGACGAGTCACTGTCAGGACAAGCGGACGGGAGGGTTGATCGTGAAGGGACAGAGAGAGCTATCGGGGACCATGGGAAGCTCTATGTCTTGGCCAAGGTTTCATGAGCATCTGTATCTGTCAAAACCCATGGAAATGTGTGTGTTAAAGGGCTACAGTTTAAGCCCTGGCCAGTTGGCTCAGCGGTAGAGTGCTGGCCTGGTGTGTGGAAGTCGCGGGTTCGATTCCCGGCCAGGGCACACAGGAGAAGCGCCCATCTGCTTCTCCACCCTCCCCCTCTCCTTCCTCTCTGTCTTCCCCTCCTGCAGCCAAGGCTCCATTGGAGCAAAGTTGGCCCGGGCGCTGGGGATGGCTCTGTGGCCTCTGCCTCAGGCGCTAGAGTGGCTCTGATTGCGACAGAGCGACGCCCCAGAGGGGCAGAGCGTCGCCCCTGGTGGGCGTGCCGGGTGGATCCCTGTCGGGCGCATGTGGCAGTCTGTCTGCTTCCCTCCTGCTTTTCACTTCAGAAAAATACAAAAAAAAAAAAAAAAAAAGGCTACAGTTTAAGTGTACGTGCGTTTTACCTGGATAGACTTGATTTAAAAAAAAGAGTCACTGTGACCCGGCAAGCTTTTCTGCTACCCTGGAACCGCCCAGGCCAAGGCCCACCAGACAGAGATGGTCCTGGAATCCTGTTTATGACTCGAAACAGTGGGGAGGCAGTTTCGCTGGTTCATTGCTAAGAAAGCTCTGTCTGTGCCCTTGCACGTTAAAGCCCCCTGCCTCCCTCACCGGCTCACTGGGAAGGGAGGTCCCCAGCACGTGTCTGACGTCACGTGGGTGTATGCAAGTCACGTGCGACAGCAAAGCCGAAACACGCGGCCCCAGGGCACCCGATAATGCCAGTGGCAGCCCCTTTATGCAAGGAGGCACCGTGGGCACGTGCGAGTGTGGGCGGCTCCGGTCATCCAGGTACGCAGGCAGCTTAAGACCGGGGTCTGGGGGCCTGCGCACATGTGAGGACCCGGGCTTCTCCCTCCGTCCCCTCGCAGGCAGGAAATCAAGGATGCCCTCTTAGCTGAATGGAAGCTGGGGCGGCTGGAGGAGAGCTATGAATTACACTGCAGGCCACCAAGTAAGATTCAATTTTCAGGTGCTGTGCACGCAGGTGTCATGCATCTGGAGGAACTGCTTTGCATATCACACCAGACAGCAGGTAATCAGGAGGGGCGGGGACAGGCCTCGCGACTGATCAGTCACCAGCAAAGTGGCGATTGTCCCCATCCCCGCCTCCTCTAATCTCCCCGCTGCAGCGTTGACTCAGAACACGGCGGCCTGTGTAAGATGTCACTGTAGAGTCCATAGCGCGGATTCCGCCGGCAATTCCGGCTAGCGGCCGCTGCACGGAGGGGGTGACAAGGCCCTGGATTCCGCCGGCAATTCCGGCTAGCGGCCGCTGCACGGAGGGGGTGACAAGGCCCTGGATTCTGCCGGCAATTCCGGCTAGCGGCCGCTGCGCGGAGGGGGTGACAAGGCCCTGGATTCTGCCGGCAATTCCGGCTAGCGGCCGCTGCGCGGAGGGGGTGACAAGGCCCTGGATTCTGCCGGCAATTCCGGCTAGCGGCCGCTGCACGGAGGGGGTGACAAGGCCCTGGATTCCGCCGGCAATTCCGGCTAGCGGCCGCTGCGCGGAGGGGGTGACAAGGCCCTGGATTCTGCCGGCAATTCCGGCTAGCGGCCGCTGCACGGAGGGGGTGATAAGGCCCTGGATTCTGCCGCGCTCGGCAGGTTCCCCGTCTCTTCCTGCAATTACACACCAAGCTGTTGGGGCCCCGCGAGCTTCGGCACCGGCCCCGGGCCCCGGCTCCGAGGCAGTCGGCCGCCTGGCACTCGGAGGGACGGATGGGCGGGCAGGCTTCAAAGCTGAGTGCGGACTCACGTTGGGGGGAGGCTACCGACGCCCAGGCGCCCCCTCCCCTGCGTGCGCACACCCACTCTGCAGAGCTCTGCAGACGTGCCCTATAAGCTGTCCTCTCATTATCTCTGCTTAGTCCAATTAACAGGATTTCAGAGAAACAGGATGAAGTCTCGGCACCAGAGAGCACTTCCCGCCCTGGGCTCTCGGGCGGGGTCCACAGGTCAGCTGGCAGGAGCTCACCGGAGCTTGTTCTGGGTCCCAGGACCCAGCAGGGACCTGATGAGGCGGAATCTCTGAAGGGGGGGCCAGGAGTCTGTCCCAATAGGCACCTCCAGGTGGGAAACACCGCTCTAAGCCACAATGCCAGCACTCAAGCATGCCGGTGCCTCTGGGGCCTTTCTCAGAAGTCACGAACCTCCAGACACCCAGGTGCCAGACAGACTCAGAGGGAGGTGTCAGAGGGGACAGTCTTTGAAAATCTCACCCATACACCCATCCACCCACTGGTCCACCCATCCATCCATCCATCCATCCACCATCCATCCATCCATCCACCATCCATCCATCCATCCATCCATCCATCCATCATCTCTCTGTCCATCCATCCCACAAACAGCACTGGACACTGATGTCCTGTCTGGTACTGGAGACACACCTGTCCGGTTAGTGAGAGGGCCATACTAACAGCCTCCACCTCAAGGGCTGTCTGAAGGCTGAGTGAGTTAATGAGTGGAGAGCGGTCTCTGGAAGGGGTGAGCAGTCACATATAAGCTGCCATTGTTATTGTCATTTTGTTGTCACCCCTGAACAGGGAGCAGTGCAAACAAGGCCAGTGCAGGACAATCTGCGTGGAAGGGGCAGCAGTCCAGGCGAAGGCTGAGAGCATGGGAGAGCAGCTCTGTCTGAGCGTAACTGCCCCTAGAACAGAGCGGTCTCTCTCTCTCCACCCACCCACCCACCTACCCACCGTCTCCCTATGTAGCTAAGGTTTATATTAAAGTACACATTTGGTGAAATGCACAAATGGCAAGTGCACAGCTCGCTGGGTTTTCAGAGTGAACACAGACGCCGTGTGACCAGCCTCCAGAACAAGACGAGAGGACTGCCGGGCTCCTAGAAGCCCCTCAGGCCCCACCCAGCACCCTCCTGCAGAGGTGACCCCTGCTCTGCCTCCTCCCAGCGTCCTGTCCATGAGCCATCCTGGCTGTGAAGACCGCAGTTCTTTTCTGAGTGCCGTGTCCTAGTCCACTGAGCAGACGTCCCACGCTGGGCGCGTCCATTCCCGTCGGTGGGCGTGTGGGTGGTTTCCGTCGGGGCACGCAGTGGGTCCTGCTGCTGAGAATGCTCCTGTATCTGTCCTCTGGTGCCCCCCTTGAGCAGCTCTGCCAGGGGTCCGCCTCAGAGTGGGGTCTGGGGCGTGGGACCTCCACACACTCAGCTTTAGTGACCACTGCCACGGTTTCCCCAGATGGGCACAGTCTACCCTGCAGCCACGGGTCAGTTTCCAGAGGCTGCACGTCTCTGTCCCCAGTCGGCACGGTCAGAGGGTCCCCTTCAGATAGACCTAGTGACACCGCTGTCCCGGTGGGGGAGCACTGACCAATGGGCTTCCCACCCCGCCCCACTCTCCAGACCTGAGCAGTAGCTTTCTGCCTGGGTCCCCGTCTCCGTGAGAACACGTGGCCTGGAAGTCAGCAGCCGCTCCAGGGACAGGGCCACTCCAGAAGCTCTGTCACTCCCTGCTCTGGGAGCTGGCCCCTCTCTTTCCCTTCCTTCCTTCTTTCCCTCCCTCCCTTCTTCCTGTCTAAGGCAACCTTGGACTCTGGGTCGCTCTGACACCAACCACTCTGCCCTTTGGGAGCGGGAGGTCCCAGCCCTACAACTGCCTGGCGTGGGGGTGGCCGCGGGCAGGGGAGAGTTTGTTGTGAAAACTGGTGGAGCTGGGTTTCCAGGCAGAAGGCTGGGCAGGGGCTGCACCCAGAGGCTCTGGTGCCCGGTCCTGTGTCCCGAGACAGAAGCAGCCGCTTGGAGGGCTGAGAACAGGGTGTCGGGAGGGGGGTGCAGAGGTGAGGGCACCCGGTGGTCCACAAACACCCGCAGCTGGGAGTCGTGCTGGTGAACGCAGGGTGGCCAGTCCGTAAGTGGGGGCTCAGGGAAGACAGGGCTGTGGTTTCCCACCCACACTTCAGACCCGGGAGAACGGCTAACCCCTCGTCTGGATCTGTCTGTGCTGGGGGGCGGGGGGGGCATAGGCTCCGTCCCGGCCCTCTGAGCAGCAGGACCCTGAGCCCTGTCCGTGGAGCCCGCAGACCCATGGCGCTGGGCAGGACAGCCAGTGGCCTCCACGCAGAACCAGCGTGCCCTATGCTATGTGGAGCGGGGGCCTTCCCGGCAACGCTGCTGGGCGTCCAGAGTGGGCAGACGAGCGGGCACGGTGCCTCTGTCTCACGACGCCACAGGGCGCGGGGCATCTCGTTGTTGAGTCAGGCCTGCCAGCTTCCCTGCCCTCACCAGCCCGGGAGTGCTGCCGGCTTGCCACCCCCCCCCCCCCGGCCACGTGAGAGACACACTGTTAAAGAAAACACCACCGCTGGGAACAGCAGGACCCACAACAGGAAAATGAGGAGCCATTAGCCAGGACTCCACACTGGCTTCACAGGAATGGTCACAACCTCGCCCTTTATTTAGAAGATCTTCCTTTCGGAGACCTACGACCCCGACCCAGACATCCCTGCAGGGGCGGTGCTTCCGAGACGACCCGGAAAGAAGCTGCAGAGGGGACGGGGGGCTCCCGCCTGGACTCTACGGAGGCCGCCTGGTCAACACGCTCTGCGCCTTCGCCGCTGTCCACGGCCCAGACCACGCCGCTGTCCACGGCCCAGGCCACGCCGCTGTCCACGGCCCAGGCCACGCCGCTGTCCACGGCCCAGGCCACGCCGCTGTCCACAGCCCAGGCCACATCGACAGTGGCGCCATGGCGGGGTCTCAGGAAGTCTGGGAGGGACGGCCCAGCCCGCACAGCACCATCTCCTCGCCAACCTCCACGGCAACCGTCACTGCGGTCTCTGTGAGTCACGCACAAAGCAGGGTGCGGGGGATGGGAAAGGACTCGGTCCAGAGCGAGGGGTGCTCAGCACCGGGGAAGACACCGGGAGTCCGCAGCACGTGCTCCGTGACCTCTGACTCTGGCAGAGGTGCTCCTGTCACTGGACGCAGGAGGGTGAGGACCGCCTCCAGCCGCTGGCCTCCCTGTGGGAATACCTTACGGCCTCGTGGCAACGATCAACAAATAAACGTAAAGGAAAGTGGTCCCGAGACCTCCTCACAGGCTCCCTGTGCCCCTTCATTCCGGCGCCCACCGAACAGGGAGACGTCTCGCCCTGCTGAGATGTCTTGTTCCACGGTGCCTCGGGGAGGTCAGCCCACACCCCTCCTCCTCTGGCTCCTTCATTCCTTTTAGCTCCAGACCCACCAGGTCCCGGTCCTGATGCATCCCCGTCCGCCCCAAGTCCTACTGGACACCCACAAGTCTCCCTCCAGCAGGAGAGGCTGCCTGCAGACGGGGCCCTCTCAGAGAAGTGGACTCCCACTGCCACCCACACGCCCAGGACCCACAGCCCCAAGCAAGAAGGGAAGAGCCCTGACTGGGTGTCAGACATGTCTGGTTACTTAACACATGAGAGGGAGTGGCCAGTGAGCAGCCAATGACCACCTTCTCCAAAGGTGACTGTGTGAGGATGGCCCGGCCGTGATGGGCACGGGGTGCTGGACCAGGGCGGCCAGCTGCTCAGCACACCGGTGGTTGTGCCTTGGGCGGCCACCGTGCCACGTCTGTCTCCAACTGTCCTCACCCGCTTTAGCGGTGAAACTAATCACAGAAGTCTGGAGACACTGGCCTTCCGAGAGGTCAGCCGCTGGAGACGTCCTCCCGAATCCACGGTGTGATTTACAGTGCCATAGAGGTCAACACAGAAACACGTCCCAGCCAGAGACGGGGCCAGGGCCGTGCTGACCGCCGCTGAGGACCATCAGCTCAGAAGGGGAAGCGCGGCCCCAGCCTGGCTCCACACACCTGACCTGCGCACGGGCACCGGAGGCATCTTTAGAGGGAACGGCTGGCGTTCAGGTGTGTGTCCACACCCCGCAGCCGGCTCAAGGGGGAAGAGTCGACCTCGGCAGGTCTGCTGTGCAGAGGGGGCGAGGCAGAGCACAGGAGCGAGCGAGAGAGAGGAGGGAAGGAGGGAGGGAAGGAGGGAGGGAGGGAAGGAGGGCGGGAGGGAGAACACAGGCTGAGACAGTGAGCAAGTCTCCCGGGGGAGACCGGACCGCATGCCCCCAGCAGAGGCCTCCTGTTCAGAAGAAGGAAACAGGCACAGAGCCCGGTCTCGCCCAGAGCACGCAGGGCCTGTACTGTGCTGCAGCCTCGCGTCTGCTCCTGGGCGGTCGTGCCAGCCTGGGCCAGTCTCGCTGCGTTATGGACGACCGTGTCCAAACACCGCCCTGCTTCAGCCTCTCCTTGGGCCCAAAGTCATCTCCTCCCAGCACCCGGTCAACCCCAAGACGGCCCCCGCCACGTCCAGATACAGACGTCCATTCTCCCCAAGAGCAGAGAGTAAGGAAAAGCGTTGTTCAAAGATTTCATCCCCTCGGGGAAAAACACTCCACTTTTTATTGAAATATGTAGGTAAACCCAGTTCACCAAACCACACTTGGTAAACTCTTGTATCCAACACCCATTAATGATAAAAACCCTCAACAAACTGGGTGTACAGGGAACGTCCCTCAAGATAATGAAGGGCACAGGTGACAGGCCCACAGCCCACGTCATACTCCACGGGCAGGACAGGGCTCGTGCTGTCAGGAAACCAGACTCGCAGTACAGGGGCCCCGAGCAGGTGCTCAGCGGGGCCTCATCGGGACACAGAGCAGTTCCCCTTTTGATGGCGGTGCAGGATGGCGAAGACGGGACAGTAAGAACACGAGGTTCATGAAAGGAGGGGCTGTGTCAGCCTCACTGATTGTGGAATCCCCAACATGTACAATGGATGGGAGGATGGAGGGATGGATGGATGGATGGATGGATGGGTGGAAGGGTGGGTGGATGGAGGGATGGATGGGTGGGAGGGTGGGTGGATGATGGATGGATGGATGGGTGGGTAGGTGGGTGGGATGGGAAGATGGATGGGTAGGTGGGTGGATGAATGAAGGATTGATGGGTGGATGGATGGATGGATGGGTAGATGATGGATGGATGGATGAGTGGGTGGGTGGGTGGGTGGACAGATGGATGGGTGGGTAGGTGGGATGGGAAGATGGATGGGTAGGTGGGTGGATGGATGGATGGGTGGGTAGGTGGGTGGGATGGGAAGATGGATGGGTAGGTGGGTGGATGAATGAAGGATTGATGGGTGGATGGATGGATGGATGGGTAGATGATGGATGGATGGATGAGTGGGTGGGTGGGTGGGTGGACAGATGGATGGGTGGGTAGGTGGGATGGGAAGATGGATGGGTAGGTGGGTGGGATGGGAAGATGGATGGGTAGGTGGGTGGATGAATGAAGGATTGATGGGTGGATGGATGGGGGGTGGATGGATGGGTGGATGGATGATGGGTGGATGATGGGTGGGTGGATGGGTGGGTGGGTGGATGGGTGGATGATGGTGGGTGGATGGATGGATGGATGGATGGGTGGATGATGGTGGGTGGGTGGATGGATGGGTGGGTGGATGATGGGTGGATGACTGGATGATGGATGGGTGGATGGATGGGTGAGTGGGTGGGTGGGTGGATGGATAAAGGACTCAGTGGCTGAGTGGATGTATGGACAGGTGGTCACAAGTTATACTTAATCTCCCTAACAACATATAGGAAAGACATTCAAGTGTCACCAGGGTTTTCTCCCCAACCCCAGCCTGTCTGGTGTCAGGGTAGTAGCCAGCACCCCTGGGGTGGAGCTGCCTGTTCTCAGGACCTAGACTGACTGGTTCAGACCCCCACTCAGCCTCGAGCTGTGTGCCCTTGGGCAGGGCACCTCATTTCTTTAATCTCCTCCCTCATTCGGGAAAGCGGAGGAAATGTGATGGTAATCACACCACACCCCGCGTGGCGCTGTGAGCCCCCAGGGATTCGTTATGAATATCTGCTTTCTAAAACATTAACTCTTCCTGCGACCTGATGCTGTGTCTTGGACAGCGCTGACTGGTCTTTCAGAGTCTCCTACTTGGAAATATCAGAACATAAATAACACACTTCAAAACCCCAGGGAAGGCACACAGTTAAGAATACAGTTGCTGCTGAAATCCTTCCGGAAGGCTTTCTGGGACTTTCCTATCCCACGTATAGAAGGGTCCACCTGCTTGAGTCACACGCACTAGCCCCTGTCACATTTCCTCTGTGAAGAGTTCTAACACACACACAGGGACACAGGAACACAAAGTGAGGTCCCGCCCGGGTCGGAGGGGGCCGCGGGCTTCTAACAGGGCCGGCTCTGACGGCCTCTAAGCCTTTCCTGGTGGCCCCTGTCAACCCTCCCGTTTTGATGTTGGATTTGCAATTTGCATCTTTAAAAGCTAACATTTGATCCAGATGAGTTTGCCCGGTCTGAAGTATTTATCTATGAAGAACACATTTTAGCTCCTTATGGAGAGGGTGGGGACGCCCCTTCCCACGCGGGCGGACGCGATTGGAGAGCGTTCCAGTGTGTCTCCAAGTTCCAGCTGTTTTCCATGTTTATGTGACGGTTCTAATGCTGGCACCGAATGAGACAGAGGCTCAAGGTCAGGGGCAAGGCTGCTGTGTCATCCCATCCACACCTGCGCATGGCAGCAGCCCCCAGAAGGGACTCCACCCTGTCGTCCCATCCACACCTGTGCGTGGCAGCGGCCCCCAGAAGGGACCCCACCCTGTCGTCCCATCCACACCTGTGCGTGGCAGCGGCCCCCAGAAGGGACCCCACCCTGTCGTCCCATCCACACCTGTGCGTGGCAGCGGCCCCCAGAAGGGACCCCACCCTGTCGTCCCATCCACAGCTGCGCATGGCAGCAGCCCCCAGAAGGGACCCCACATTGTCGTCCCATCCACAGCTGCACGTGGCAGCAGCCCCCAGAAGGGATCCCACCCTGTCGTCCCATCCACAGCTGCGCGTGGCAGCGGCCCCCAGAAGGGACCGCACCCTGTTGGCCCAGTGTAGACGTCCACTTCTGCGTCCCAGTGCAGACATTTACTTCACATAGTTCCGGAGGCCAGAGGTCCAAGATTGAGGCGCTGGCCTATTTGGTTCCTGGTGAGGCCATCTTCCTGGTCCCAAACGGGAAGAGAAACAGTGCTGTTGTGCAAGGCGCCACGTTGGTGATGTCCCCACAGCCACTGCCAACCTGCTCATACACTTCACATCCACGGAACTGTCCAGAAGGTGCCCCTTTGGGTCTGCTCCTTCTGCTGGACGCAAAGTCTCTGCGACCGTCACCTGCGTCACTGCACGCAGCCCTTCCCTCTGTCACTGCGCTGCGTCCCACCACGTGATCACACCAGGGTCTGCGTACACGCGCTCCTGTGCACGCACACACGGGTAGCTTTCCCCTTGGGCTGCCGTGAACGGAGCCTCTGTGAATGTTCCTGAGATAGGAGACACTCGTTTCTCCTGGAAAAATGCCCAGAAGAGAATTTCTGGAGCAACTTCATGAAGAAGTTCCCGTGTTTTGCTTTAAGAAATGCTGGCAAGCCATTTTCCAAAGTGGCTGCTCCAATTTCCGCTTCCATGGTCCGTGAACGAGTCGCCATATCTCGAGGTCGCCTCGGGGCGGAGGGTGGCCGCTCTGGGTAGCTGGCCTTCAGACACAGCGCTGAATATGAGGCACCACCAGCCATGTGTGGAACCGTGGGAAGAACTTTCTGGAAAGAGGGAGAAGCAGCTGGTTGAGGGCAGCTAACTTCTGCTCTCGGGGCGTCTCCGCAAGGATCCTGAGGTCACCTTGGGGTGGAGGGCGCCCCTGTGTCAGTGAGGGAAGAACACTGTGTCTGTCTTACCCGATGCCGGGTCTAGGCAGAGGGGGTGGGGCCCTCAGATTAATAAGGATTTTAGCAAACCAAGCCCGCAGTCTGATCCTGGATGCTACAGACCAAATATGTGCGTTCCCCCAAATCCAATGTTGAAACCCCAGTCCCCGGTGGGCGTGAAGCCTTTGGGAGGTGATCAGGGTTTGATGAGGTCATGAGAGTGGGCCCCCTATGTGGGATTAGCGCCCTTAGAAGAAGGGGAGACCCTAAAGGGTTCTCTCTCCAGCAGGTGGGGACGCAGCCCCCAGCCGATTGTCTACGACCAGGAAGATGGCCTCACCAGGAACCAAACAGGCCAGCGCCTCAATCTCGGACCTCCGGCCCCCGGACTGTGTGAAGTAAACGTCTGCACTGGGAGCCGCCGTTCGTGGAGGTTTTGTTATAGCTGCCTGAGCTGACCAAGCCACTGGCCTTTCAGTACTATTTCGGGCCCCTTTGCCGGAATGTTCTTTCGCCGTCCCCTGCTGGTTCCTCAGTAGGGTTCCGGTCCCAGTTCAAATTTCTCATCAGAGAGGCTGGCCACGCCCCCCAACACAGAACAGTGATACCCCTCTTACCTCTCCGCCTGTGTTACTGCCTTCAGAGCGCTCCCTGCAACATGACACTTGTCCTCCAGCAAGGAACAAACAGTGTGTCCCTCTAGGATGCCCACTCCCTGGAGGGCAGGTCCCCCTTTGGCCACAGTACCACTGGGTCCCCACAGTCACCCCCACAGGACCCAATAAATACAATACCTCTCGATGAATGAATCCCGGAACCAGCGCATTCCCTATGATCTCCTGTTGCCAACGGTAACCACCCCCCACAACCGTGAAAGACCAAGATCCCGACTTGAGGCCCAAGAAGCAAAGTACAAACAAGGTCTTTTCTCCAAATGAAGATTCGCAAGATCCGCTGCAAGCCCAGGACTTCTGTGACAAGTGACATTTGTGACCCATGGAGAGAAGGCTAAACTGCTCAGCGATGGCAAGTTTACTCTTTGCCAGACTCGGTGTGAATACTTATTACGGGAAAGGCCTCGTGGGGGCGTCGAGACCCCGGGATTAAATCCGTTTCAGCCTGGGGTTTCTCTCCCCTTTTTGCAGACGTGAGACCGTTAACTCGATGACGTGAGCATGGGAAGAGGGCGTGGCGATGGCCCGTGGGGTTCCGCCAGGTGGACTCTGAGCGTTTTTCTTGTTGCTTCCTCTTTGTTGCACAAGAGAGCGGTGAGTTCTGGTCACTAAGGCCACCAGTGGTACCTGGGTCCGGTCTAAGCCACGGGGCTCCCACCATGCTGTGGAACGGGGGATCTAGATGCGTGATGGAGGGTGGGCGTCTCCCAGCATCCTCGGTGTGGAGGCAGCGTAGCGTGTCACAGGACAGAGTGAGCGGGGACTCACAGGGCCACGGAGGACAGGAGGAGAGGACAGACCTTAAACGTCACCTCGAGGACCCCCCTCCAGCAAAATCAGTCTGGAAAAGGGGTTTAGATTAATGCACTGACATTATCAATAAAAGTAACGCATGGTCTTCTTAACAATGTTTTCCCTACAAAGGACTAAACATTCCCATGCTCTCCCCTTCCCCGTCCTCAAAGCCCCCGGTGTTTGGCATTTCCCCTGGGAAAGGACTTAGATTCACGAGAAATTCGGCCTTAAGAAAGCAGAATGTCTTAGTTCGCCCTCCCACCGTCCCCCACCCCCCATGAGGCCTTGGGTCCCCCTCCAAGGGATGTCGAGAATAATCACGTCTCCTCCGCCCCTGCTCACGCGCGCGAAGCCCCGGGTCTGAGCCAGGTGCTCCGGGTGCCTAGAAATGCCATGGATGTTTCAGAAAAGGCAAGAAGCGTGAAATGTATCGGATGCCTTGATGCAGAACCAGTGTGCCATCCTGGCAGAGAGTGAAAGGCGTGGGAATTAGACAAATCACCCCAACCTCGCAGAGATGGACACGGTTCAGGACTTGGAACAGCTGTCCTCAAGGTTTCTGGAAACTGGAGCAAAGAGGAGGAACGCGGAGGGGTGGGCGGTGAGGGAGTGTTTCTTCCTTAGCGACGGAGGGGGCGGGACGTGCGCAGATCTGGCCAGGGCCCCGCCCCCGCGGCTGCCCCCTCCCCCGCCGGCGCCGGGCCCCTGGGACTCCAGGCACCCTGTCTGCTCAGCAGCGTGCGAAAAGACACGGTCCTCTCATTAGTGCCTAACTGAGGTTGTCAGTCACCTAATTGCTTCAATAAAATATAATTAATAAAGAATAATATGTGGATATATTTACAGGGGCTGAAGACTGCACAGAGCGATTTCTAGATTTTTCCTGATAAACTGTCCTGCCGGACATGCTCTGGCACTGTTTAGATGAACGGGGACCTTTCACATCTGCCCTTTGGGATGAGGGGACAGAGACAATCAGAGGCCTGTTGTCTGTGCAGGAAAGGGTCCCAAGGGCAAAATCCAGAGCAAGAAGGCAGGTGGCTGGTTGGGAGACAGACCACGCCAGCACACGGCCACCTGCAGAATAATTCAGAAGACAGCACGCCCTGAGGCCTGGACAGTGGTAAGCGATGTAGAGAGAGCCCCCTCCCCTCTCCTTGAATCTGGCTTCCACATTTCCCATGAGATTATTTAGACCAGGGGTCCCCAAACTTTTTACACAGGGGGTCAGTTCACTGTCCCTCAGACCGTTGGAGGGCCAGACTATAAAAAAAACTATGAACAAATCCCTATGCACACTGCACATATCTTATTTTAAAGTAAAAAAACAAAACGGGAACAAATACAGTATTTAAAATAAAGAACAAGTAAATTTAAATCATCAACAAACTGACCAGTATTTCAATGGGAACTATGCTCCTCTCACTGACCACCAATGAACAAGGTGCCCCTTCCGGAAGTGCGGTGGGGGCCGGATAAATGGCCTCAGGGGGTCGCATGTGGCCCGCGGGCTGTAGTTTGGGGACCCCTGATTTTGACTATAGTCATTGCACCCACATGGGGGTCTCTGACACAGAGTGGTCTCAGTGTCCTGACCTCTAGAGAGGTGACCACGTGCCTCAGAGTATGATGACGACCCAATATGGTAAAGCAGCACTGGGGGGGGGGGTCATTACCATCCCTCCCCCCAACACACATTGATCAATGCCCAGCAGATACAGAAGTTGTACAGTATGAAAAGCTGTGTGAGGCTTGGGGTCACCTGTACACACAGACATTGGTGTGAAGGAAGCCCAAATATTGGCAACTGGAGATTTCAGTGGGTGGCGGGTGGTGTAGACCCAGCCCCCTCCGATTCCTCTGCTCTGCATACACGTGGTTTTCATTTCTTACGTCACCTCATGGTCCAAGGTGGCTGCTGGGTCTCCAGCCACCACTTCTATACTCCACACAGGAAGAAAGTAGGAAGGGAGAAGATTGAGGGGGAGGTTCCCACAATGTAATTCCTTTGGTGACACGAGTCATGGGGCGACACCTCGCTGCAAGGGAGCCCAGGAAACGACCTTTTTTGCTGGAGAGATTATCAGCCCCAAGTAAACTGTGGGTCTGTAAATAAGAAAGGAAAAAGGAGACTCCACCATGGTAGCCAGTGGGAACTTGTCTAAACTGTTCTGTTTTTCTCATCTGTAACTTGTTCTAATATTTATTTCAAGTAAGACAAGTACGTGCTTTAAGACCAAAGCTCTATGCAAATACTCATTATGAAACTCATTCTGTATTTAAGAGCTAAGTAATTACGGCAGATGTTATAGGGGAAGTTTGCAGCCAGTGCACATCCCGTCTGGTGCCCCGTGGCCGGTGCCCTCGATGCGTCTGTGGGGTGAGGCTGTTCTAGAAAAAATTCCACTGGGTGGATGGAAGGGGAAAGGATTTTAACTCAATGGCCAGTAGTGGCCACGTGGCCGCAGGGCAGGGTGGGGGAGCCAGGTCTGGTAGGACTGAGGGTGCGTGTAAAGCGACCCAGCGCCCTCCCATGGGACGTGGGGGGCGTCAGTTTCTTGGCCCGTTCCCTCACGTCGTGCACCCAGGAACGTCAGCCGCAGCGCGTGGCTCACGTGCAAACCAGAGTGTGCAGAACACGTTTACGACCAGGAGGCGGCTGCTCTCACTTCCCCAGGAGCCAGCGTGCCACCTGGCAAGAACTCCAATCAGAAAGCAGCTGGAGCATGTCCAAGTCCAATGCTTCTCTGGAACCAGCCTCTGAACCCATCAGGACAGAACGTATGATGCCCGAAATAAATCCTCGCTCGGCCGGACTCTGCTGGCCCAAGGCAAGGGCACCCAGCCAGGGCGGGCAGCTCCTCCGAAGGTGAAGCCACAGGGGTGACACGAGGGGTCAGCACCATGCCTCGGACTGCTGGGAAGGCCACAGGGGGGTGCAGGTTCGGAGGAGGACGGCCACCATGTCCCTCGATTTGCTCTAAATGACTGTCCCTGAGGGGAGCGCATGGCGAGGGCCACCGCCCCTGTTCCGTGGGTAGGATCGTCTATTCAGCAGAGTTTCAGTGGCTCATGAAGAACAGCAGAGCTCACTTCCTTTAACAGGCAGGTGGCTGTCCAGTGGCGGCCATCAGAGGTCCTGCTCGAACAGAGAAGACCGGTCGCTGGGAGAAGGGAGGACGCTGGCAGTCGGGGCACGGCTCCTCCCCAGGGCTCAGCCTGCGTGCCCATCTCAGGCTGCCGGTCACCAGGACCTGCGAGCCGGTGCCTTGAAGTCAGTCCCCCTACACAGTGTGTCCATGAAGTCATGGTGCAGTTTTGACCGGTCACAGGAAAGCAACAAAAGACAATAGAAATGTGAAATCTGCACCAAATAAAAGGAAAACCCTCCCAGTTTCTGTAGGGTGATGTGGCAGCATGTGCACATGCGCAGATGATGACGTAACACCATGTATACAGCGGAGCAGCCCACGGCCATGCCAGTCGAGATGTGGACGGTACAGAGGAAATTTCAGTGTGTTCTGTGGCTCGCTAAATTCAAATCCGTGACCAAAGTGCAACGTGAATATCGGCGCGTTTATAACGAAGTGCCACCACATAGGAATAACATGACTCGGTGGGATAAGCAGTTGAAGGAAACTGGCAGTTTGGTGGAGAAACCCCGTTCTGGTAGGCCATCAGTCAGTGAAGAGTCTGTAGAGGCTATACGGGATAGCTACCTAAGGAGCCCTAAAAAATCTGTGCATGAGCCCACATCGAACTGCACTGAATAGGTATGAAACTGGGCGAGTTTTCCTTTTATTTGGTGCAGATTTCACATTTCTATCGTCTTTAGAGTTGCTTTCCTGTGACCGGTCAAAAGTGCACCATGACTTTACGGACACAATGTACTCACACCCCGCTGGTGCCCGGGGGCACCCTCCCCGATGCAGCATCCACCCTGCTCCTTGCACCCCGCGGGCGATGCCGCTCGGGTGACATTAGTCTAGACTCCCCTTTTCTTTCTTTTTGCAAACAGCATCACCATCCTTCTCTGCGCCGGTTGTTAAAGTTCTAGAATGCCAATCGACCAGGATGCAAAGCTCTATATGTATTAAAAGCTGAAGACCTTCCGAGGGGTCTCCCATCCCATGATACAGGATCAGAACCAACAGACGTGCGTGCTCACCCAGCGCTGACGTGAGCGTGAGCGCCTCCGCACGTGAGACCGCGAGGGGTTGGCAGGGAGACACCTCCCAGTTCACAGCCTGGCAGCCCTGCTCAGCTCCCACTGCACGTGGCAGGAAGATCCTGTCACACGGACACCTGGCTCTCCATCCCACAGGGAGGCCGTCACGTGTGCTATGCATGCTGTGTGTGTACATATGTGTACACGCACACACACACATCGTGCCATGGATGGTGTGCTCGAAGACGTGAATGGACACAACCAGGCGTTGAAGGCACAGCTGTGGGGGCGCGGTGACAATCCTCTCGCCCGACCCGTTTTTGCCTCCACCCTCTCGGCACCCTCGCCTGAGGCCGGTGCTGGAGCCCGGCTCTAGGCACTGACCACGCAGGCGCCAACACCTCGCGGGATCCCTGTTCAGGTGGGAGTTATCTTCCTAAGAAAAACCGTACTGTGATTTCCATGTGTGCCAATAAAACTTTATTTACAAAGAAAAACCCCAAAACAAAAACCGGCAGAGGGCCAGAGGCGGGGCCTTGTTTCTAGTCCTGATCCCAGCTGCTTGTCAGCCACACTGGGAGGTTCGCAACCACGGAGCACAGTCGATGTGATAAAATCTAAAACATCTGGGATTAGTAAGATCATGTGAAATGTGGGTTCTCCCCACTTCATGAAGATGTGGAGCTCACCCTAGTGTTCACTGAGACAATACTCTGATAGCAGAGGTAGCAAGACCTTCAAAAGCTAAGTGTTTAAAATATTAGTAACATTAGTAACCAAGCCGGCTACCTATTGGTAACACCATCTGTGTGAGCAGGAAGGTTCTTGTGCTGCTGCTAAGATGAATGAACATTTACTTTTTCTCATCCTCCTCCATGTCAGTGTGTACTGTGTGTTTACCAAATAACAACAACACATTAGCTCCTGGATGCAGCGTGGAGAATCACAGATATCTGTATTCGGGGGATATATGGTCACATCTTTTCCTCTGGGCTTCAGGGACCCCTGACCCCAGGGTGAGGTCCTTGGCAATCTCTCTTCCTACCAAGTGTTGAGATTGGGGACCCCAGGGCTCCCCAATGGCCCGGCCCCGGCCCCCCAGAGGGCTGTGGTCCTCTGTCTGTGCATCAGGGGCTCATTAGGAGACCCCATTCCACGACCCCCCCCCCCCCGTGGGTGAGAGACCACGTGCTGGTCTTGCTTTTCCCTGCAGGCACACGGGGTCCCCCAACAGCCTCTTCACGGTCAGGCAAGACGCCCCACTGCCCCGGGCTAGTCCACACAAGGACACATGAAACAGCTCCGCCAGCATCACTGAGATTTTGCTGTGGAAAGCAAGCAAAGGCCCCAGGTCAAATACGATGATAAAAGGGTGTTTTCCCAGAGCTTCAGCGGGAAAGGACTCGGAAGGAAATCGGAAGCATAGTAAGTGGTACGAGTCACAGGCTGTGCCCACGCTTCCTGCCCCGTGAGTCACACGGGCCCCAGGGACACGCAGGTCAGGGGACCGAGTCTCCTTCTGGGCCCTCCAACCGCCCCCCACGGGGGCGGGGTCTTTGTGTAGGTCAGCTGGTTATCACAAAGGCAGGTGACACAGAAGAAGAAAGGGCTAATGCAGTTGACATTTCTGGAGAACTGTGGGGGCCCAGCGTGGGTCCCCCAGCCTCCTGGAATAAACGCGCACTGCCGAGTTTCTGCTGAGGGCTGGGACAGCGTCCAAGGTGCTCCGAAAATGTCAAACTTAACAGCACGGGAAATGTCTTCCGAGTCAGAAGATGAGAACTCAGGGGAGCTGAATTAACAACAGAGCACAACATTTTACCAAGTAATAGGGCCATATTTCCCCTTTATGGGGACACTGCTCAGGGCCATATTTAATCTCTGGAGTTTAATGAACTTTTAAAACTACTCAATAAATACTCAAGGCCGTGATAGGCACTGTCAACGAGATAAATCCAGCTCTAAACTTCAACGGGCTGTGTCATTTTCGTTATTATAAAAAAAGGTTAATTTTCATATTCAAGGGACCCAGTTCTTAGAAAAATAATCAGTGTCCGAGTCTCTCACGCTGTCTCAGCCTCTCCCTGGGGTGCCGGCCAGCCGAGCAGGGTCCGGGTCCAAGTCACAGACTTGCCGGTTGGGCACTTGCCCCCACGGAGGGAGGGTCCCTCCACAGAAGTCCCCAGCGCAGCTCACCGGCCGCCACCCAGAGGGAGCACGTGTGGGAGGGTCGTGTTGAGGTCAAACGCCACGTGGGACAAATGGGAGGACTGCTTGGAAGTGGACAGCCGTTTTGACCTCGCTGCCCGGTCACATCGCAGCGTGAGTAGGTGGTCCCCGGAGTCAAGGTGCTCCGCGGGGCTCTCCGGGCGCCTTGCGAAAGCCCACCATGACCCTGAAGGCTGCGCTCGGCCCCACCCCCACGTCCAGACCCGGGGCGTCCACAGTTCAGAGGTCTCCCGGCACACCAGGCCTGGGACGGGTGGGGGGCGGCCAGCGACCCTTCCTGCCCTCCCGACTGTGCCATCTCCGGGTACGGCCGTCCCTGGCCTGTCATAGACGGCTGTCCCCCACTGTCTCATTGCCCCCGTTCTCCTGAAGGCAAGGACAGGGCAAGGTGCCGGCAGAAGTCACTTCCCCAGACCCTGCGGCCATGCCACCGCTCCCCTCGGCCGGCTGGCTGCACCCAAGGGCGTGCCTGAGGACGCTGCCCACACAGGCAAACTGGACTCAGGGCCAGTAATTAGGGACAGGCAGTGTCCTCCGCTGCACCTTCCCATCCACCGGGCTTGCAGGACAGCCCGCAGAGCAAAAATATCTTTCCTCCATTTTTGAAAACCTAAGCCGTCCTGCTGACATTGCCCGAGGGACAGAGGAAGGATGGCGGGTCCGCTGGTCTAACAGAGAGGCAGAACCGGGAAACCGGGTCGGGCATCACACGCACTGGGCCGCAGCAAGGACAGACCCTCTGCTCAGACAACCCAGGAGCCCACAGCCACCCGGGGACGCTCTCCTGAAGGCTATGGAAATGGCGCGTAGACTGGCGGGCACGGACTCCAGCCCTGACAACGTCCCTTGGCCAGCGCGGCGGTTCCGCAGGCTGTATGGGGTCCAGGGGGCCCTTCTCCTCCTGCTGGTCGGTCCCCAGCAGAACGGGCTGTCCCAGGCCTTCCTCCCATGGCAGGTGTCACGTGGACACCCCGCCCGCCTGGCCCGGGTGACCGCCTCCCGACATCACGACACAGCCACGCAGAGGCTGAGCCCCGCGCTCCCTCAGCGACGATGATCTCACCGCTTTCGGTAAACAGCTGCCTCCCTGGGCTCACTTACACCAACGTCACAGAGTGGGCACATCTCAAGGGTGTTTTCTAGGACGTTCTTTGAACTTCCCAGGGCTCTGAGGCCTGAGGGCATGTGCAGACATTCAAGCAGGGACCAAACTGTCCCCCACGGGACAGAAATGGGCAGAGGCCAGTCGCGTGCGGCGGCCAGGTCACTCCTGAGAACCACAGGTTCTGCATTCCAAGCTCACATTAATAATGCCCCTCTAATAAGTAGCTTTTATTTTTTATTTTTTTATTTATTTTTTATTTTTTTTGCATTTCTCTGAAGCTGGAAACGGGGAGAGACAGTCAGACAGACTCCCGCATGCGCCTGACTGGGATCCACCCGGCACGCCCACCAGGGGCGAAGCTCTGCCCACCAGGGGGCGATGCTCTGCCCCTCTGGGGCGTCGCTCTGCCGTGACCAGAGCTACTCTAGCGCCTGGGGCAGAGGCCAAGGAACCATCCCCAGCGCCCGGGCCATCTTTGCTCCAATGGAGCCTTGGCTGCGGGAGGGGAAGAGAGAGACAGAGAGGAAGGAGAGGGGGAGGGGTGGAGAAGCAAATGGGCGCTTCTCCTGTGTGCCCTGGCCGGGAATTGAACCCGGGTCCCCCACATGCCAGGCCGACGCTCCACCGCTGAGCCAACCGGCCAGGGCCTAATAAGTAGCTTTTAATTCCAAAATTGTTTCAGAGAATTTGGGAGACTGACACGCTGACAAGGAAGAGAAACAGCCCCCCATGTCCTGCCCGGGAGCGGGTTTCTCAGACGTGGCACTCTGACAGCCGGGCCCAGGTTGTCTGCATTGTGGGGCCACCCTGTGACCTGCAGGGTGTCTCAAAGCATCGCTGGCCCCTCCACACTGGATGCCAGTAGCAACCCACCCCCCGGTTCTGGACAAACAGGAAGGTCTCTAGACTTTGTCACGTGTCCCCTGGGCCCAGCTGAGCCGCTGTGGTGCCTATAGCCAGCGCAGCGTGTGGGCATACATGCTCTCCCAATCTCTTCTCCACTAATCAGACCAAATCACATCAAAGACGCATTCCACCAATATCCGCGAAGCACCTACTACATGCCGGGCATCAGGTGTGAGAGAGAGAGAGACTGCGGTGAATAAGAAAGACATGCTCATTTTTTCATGGGAATACACACATACCTCCAAGTTCTACAAAGCGCCGCCAGGTGCTCACTGGGATGCAGGTGGGGCCGTGAGGTCAGCAGTCTCTTCGACAGGCCACCCCAGCGGTCATGGTGGGAAGGGAGTTGCTGAGAGATGAGATGAACCAGCCCCAGGGAGAGGAAGAGCGAAGGCCCAGCTGCCCCATCCCTCCTGAGGGGGGAGGTGCAGAATCAGCCTGTGCATGTGTGCGTGTGTGCGTGTGTGCATGTGCGCGTGTGTGTGCGAGTCAAGGGAGGAACCAGGGCTATCCACTCTGCCTCCTGGGAATAACTTCGGGCTGTTTTCTGTCTCAGAAAACCAAAACAAACACAGCCACCAAGAAACCCTGATCCAAGTCCTCATCAGAAAGCTTTCAAAGGGCGCCCCGTGCTCCACACTTCTGCTTCTCAAAACATCTCCCAGGGGCAGAGAAATTCAAGTGGAGGCCGAGCTGACTTCCAGGCTGTTTACCCCAAAGCTGTTTATAATTGTGAAAAACCGAAGCAGCGTTCACCTCCCGACCAAAAGAAGCGAAGACACTGCGTTGTGCCCACACGGCAGCGTCACCAAGGTCTACCTGGGAGTGTTGTTTCTGTGAAACCGCTTCAGGAGCTGCTGCTCAGTGAAGGAACCGGACTCCCCTGACGTGTGAAACGTGTCTGTGCGTGAGTCTGCGTGCACACACACGCCATGCGTCGTTGGTCATATGTTTAAACATCTGTCAGTTGTGTGAGACATAATTAAAGTCAAATTGTAGCAGAGCACAGAGTAAATCTGTGTTTAAAATAATGACGAGGCAGGGAAGTGGGAGAAGACACATCTTTGAGCACTTTCCACTTTTCACTCAAGGTTCTCTGGGTCAGGGTCCTATAAAGCACACATCTGACCACCGTGTGGCCACAGGCCGCACAGGAAGAAAGAGATGGTAAACCGTCAAGTGTCAGCAGTGCCGTGCCAGCCGGAAGTCCAGCACCACGGTGCACCCAGACCCCCCAGGGGAGCAGACCCACTTGACCTTGTATGGGACAGAACGTGCTGGCCAGGCCTGCTTGGCCACGGCCGAAGGGCGTACGCTACCTCCACTTTGGAGAGTAAGTGGGCATAACCCTGAAGTGTGGAACGTTCGTGTTCCTGAGCATCGACCCAAGCAGGAGGAACCCTCACCTGTGGGCCCACAGACATGTGAACCATGGCTCCAAGCTGCAAAGATGTGGGGGGACCCTGTCCACACACTGGGGGACAGGAACGCTATGGACATGCATGGGGGCACAGTCACGGTGGTCAGATGTGTGCTGGACCCTGACCCACAGAACCTTGAGTGAAAAGTGCAAAGTGCTCAGAGATGACAGAGATACCCACTCATTACAATGAAAACAACCCTCGCCAAAAGACATATGGGGGCCCTTGGGGTACATGTGACATAGTTCCGTTCCTACGACAGTGACGTAGCCCGGATTTTGGTGTAAGCTGAAACACACCCTAGCCTAACACAGTTGTAACATCATCATCGAGAACACAGAAACACAGCGCAGCCTCAGAGAAGGAAAAGGACATACACATGCTGTGCTGTGCACTGTACGGAAGTGACAGCGAAAGTGACAAAGCAACACGGACGGGACAGCTGCGCTTCTAACATCCAAACTGGTGGAGGTGGGCGCACTGGGGACGCCATCTCCCTCGCTCATATGCCGCGTCACTGCGTGTTCTGCCGCGCAGCCAAACCAGTCTCCCGTGGAGTCCGTTTAAATATGAGGCTAACGGCATTACTGAAACACGCACGTCTCAATTTTTAAAAGTTTTTATGAGAGTGAGCATTGTAAGCTCAAAGCATCGTATGTTAGGATTGTTGCAGTCCAAGGACCCCTTGAATATGTTTCTAATCAAATGAAAAATTTGGCCATAGAGATTAGATATCCCCCATTTCTGCTTATAATACCGATTTTTAAGAGTTCTTGGAAAGACATTGTCTGGTTGAGGTTTTCCCGTTAACTGATTGTGTAAAGGCCAAGTGGGAAAAAGAATAACAAGTTAACAACTTGAATTGTGGGAGGTGGATGGATGGAAAGATGAGGGATGGATAAAATGATGGATGGATGATGGATGGATGATGGATGGATGGATGGATGATGGATGGATGGATAGATGAATGGATGGGTGGATGGAAGGGTGAATGGAAGGGTGGTAGGTGGATGGGTAGATAGATGGGTAGGTGGATGAATGGATGGATGGATGAATGGATGGATGGATGAATGGATGAATGGATGAATGGATGGATGGATGAATGGATGGATGATAGATGAATGGATGGGTGGCTGGCTCAGATTTTCAAAGTGAAATTTTGATGGGGGCTGGACCCACCTTCGTACCATCTGCCCCTTTTCTGAGTTTTGAGTCCTCTCGAACAGGGACAAGGTGCCCAGCACAGGCTGTGGGGCAGGAGTGCAGGCTTTCCCCGCCATTTATTTCTACTCCTCTAGAGCCAAAACGGCTCTTGCTAAGTGGATGTTTTTGTTTATGGCAAACTCCTGGGTTGTGTGTGATGGACTAATTTCCACATAGTCTAAAACAAGCCCAGAATAATTGTCTACAATTTTCTGCATTTGCTTTCCTCCCAAAGAACGTGCTTTCCTTCCTTAAATTTTCAAAGCCCGAGTTCCTGGTCGGGCCCTGGTGACGTCATCTGTAAAATCCACCGGGGGGGCTCGTATGGAGCGTCAGTCACATGTGTCCTAGTGACCTTGGTGACAGGACACTGAGACTTCTTTGAAAGGCAAACGAGGGAGGGCTCGGGCTGCCCGAGGCCATCACGCCGGCTGCTGCCAGAGCAAGTCTCTGGTCTGTCCCCGCTTTCGCTGTGTCCCTGGGCCCACCTCGCTGTCCCCTCGCAGAGAACCACTCTGATCTCCATCTGCCATGCTCAGATGGTGACGATGCCACCCAGCATGGTTCGTCATTTTCAAATAATTGCTAGATTATGAAGGATGACATTCCAGGGTTCCCACGACACGCGCCCACCTCTGGCCCTCCTCGCGCTGTTGCTGACGGCTTCTTACGCGGGGCCAGGAGAGGCAGCTCTGATGGAACAGAGCCCAGGGCCACAGTGCTCGGCAGGAACCCAGACGTCCCCATCGCCAAAGCTGCGGTGGGCCCACACCCCCTTTTCTAGCTGTTAAAGAACCCCCAAGTTGTAGCAGCCGTGCGGGTGGCCCACAGTGAGCCGATGAACAGTTCAGATGGTCTTTAAAATGCGTATCACGTGACGGGACCTGGGCCTGTGGACGACAGCTTTTCACTGGAACGTCCTTCCCTCCTCCTCCAGGACACACTCTTCTTGCTTTGCGACTCGTCAACAACACCCTGGAGGCTCTGGAGAAGGGCTGAGAGGGGTGGGCGGGGAAGCCTGGGAACAGGAGCCCCACATTACAAACGGGTCTGTGCGAACTGGGTAGCACACCTGTCCACAGACACACGGAGTCGGTGAGATGGCCGCGGCTCCGTCCGGGAGCGGCCCGGGAACCGGGGATCCAATGGAGACCGCGCCCAGCCCGCACGCGGTGCGCGTGCAACCATCGAGGTGGTGGGGAAGGCGTTCCTTTGGCTGTAAACATGGAAATCTGTCCAGCGAGATGGATTTTCTTAGTGGTTCAGTTTGGCGTAACATTAATGCAGCACGGCGAAATCATTCATTACAATGAATAAATAGCTTAACGAGACGGGAAGCTCCCAGCAGCCCCCGCCCCGTACAGGTGTGATGGAGGGAGGCGGGCGGCTGTCACCGGGTATGAATTATGCAGAAATAATAGCCTTCGTGCCACCTCTCCCTGAGCACTGCTGCTTTTGTTGAATATTCAAAGGGACGGCTTCCCAGGACAATATCAAATTAGCTTGTGCAATAAGAAGGAAAAAAAAGTCTGCAACAAAATTACCTACACCGTCCTTATCTGCGTTCAGTCTCTGCTTTAAACAAAGGCCAATTATTGTCTGATTTTCTTGGAACGATGTGTCCTCACTCCTCACTCCG
Source organism: Saccopteryx leptura (assembly GCF_036850995.1). NCBI lineage: Eukaryota > Metazoa > Chordata > Mammalia > Chiroptera > Emballonuridae > Saccopteryx > Saccopteryx leptura. The sequence goes on along the minus strand of NC_089507.1, from coordinate 219,191,757 downwards.
AGTGACGCCTACCCTCCTACCTGTGGCTTTTCTTTACATGGACACATTCTTGAAAGTTGACAGTAACCTCTAAAACCGGCCACAGGAATTTAAACAAAGCCCGTCCGGGCACAGAGACCCACATCCCCCAGTTCCATCGGTCCTTCCAAGGATGAGGACAGATCAGTGCACTTAAACCGGCACTCGGATCTCATTTTTCTGGAGCAGGCCACCCTGCCCTGCACGCTGGGTTGCACAGGCGGTGACAACTGTGAAACGGGGCGGGGCCGGGCACTTACTGAAATACGTATTCTGAAGGCACCGGGAAAGGGGAGGCCCAGACGGCTCCAGGCCCTCCGAGGGCTGCCTACATGGGTGCGCGCTGGCTTAACTTCAGTAAGTGTAAGGATCGTGGCTCTCACCCGCCCGCCCTCCTTGGTATTAATGGCAAGAATTGCAGGATTGCTGCGCACAGCTAACTGCCCATCACGGCAACGCCACGTGGTGGGCTCGCGCGTCCACGGTGACAGAGCTGACGGTTCCCGGACAAGGTGCTCACGGCACAGCCACTTGCATACCCCGTACCTGACCTCCAGATCCGTCCAGGGAGCGGACCTCGAAACACACGCAGCGGCTGCGCCCGGCGTTCCCCTGGGGACAGGAGCGAGGCGCACCCTGCCGGCAGGCGGTGCCTTTGCCCTCTGCTTCTGCCTCATCTCTTCTTGTCCCCCCCCCCCCCCGCATTCTCATGGTGGGAAACCAGAACCCTGGGCTCAGGATGGGTGGAGAACCGGCTGGAACCCTGGAGCTGGGAGGGCTCTGGGATTTAAACATGCGTCTCTCTGACTTGAAGTTAAGCCCACAAAAGAAAATGACGGCCACCATCTGTGGATGGCGCCAACTCTGATTCTGCGGTCGTGCTGGGGTCGTGCTGGAGGTGACCAGCAGGGGACAACGGGGAGTCAGGCCTCTCTGCAGTATCTTCACAGTGTCCCTGCAACTCGGTCATTATTCAGACTAAGAAGCTTATACACGAGCTACTAAACCACCTTCTTATCTCTCTATCCAAAACTGTGCACTCGTGGGTTCAGTGAGGACCTCCACGTCACCTCCCTGGAGCCTGCGTGTGTCACCCGTTGTTTGGAAAAAGCCTGTTGGCAGGTGTAACTGAGACTCTTGAGATAAAGAGATCATCCTGGATTATCCGGCTGAGCCCTAAATCCAGTGACAAGTGTCCTCAGAAGAGAGACTCAGGGGTGACACACAGAGAAGAGCCATGTGAGGACAGGCAGAGATCAGAGTGATGCGACCAAAAGCCAAGGACTGCTGGAGCCACCGGAGCTGGGAGGGCAGGGAGGAGAGTTGCGGGGCCTCTGCAGGGCGCTGGCCCTGCCACACCTTGGTTTCAGGCCCTGTTCTCGGCGGTTTGTCCCGGGGCCACGGGAACACACTACACTTCCCAACTGCTAAAGGAAAGAAATCCAAGTCCTCATGAAACCTTTAGAGCCACTTTCTACAAGTTTGTTCAGATCTCTAAACGTATCTGTTCAGATCGAGCAAAACCAAGACAGTAAGAAAAAAATCCTTAAAGGACAAAGTGGTCACACTGCTCTTTACAAATGGAGGGATGTCCGAACCTCCTGTCCACTCGTGGCCAGGCCACACAGACCAGCTTTTCCGACGCAGCCGCAGGAGCCACCCTCACGAGCCGCAGATGTGTGTTTGGGGGCCACTCGAAGAACTCGACGGGGACTAGGGGGTCGCACCACACGCACGGTGCTGCATGGTCCCTGCCACCCAGGACACCGTCACTAGAGTAGCCGGGGACACCTCTGGCTTTGAAAGGGGCTTGACATGAGTTTAGCACGGTCGTTCTTTCTAGGGATCTGGCTCACGGCCTCCACAGCAAATCAGACACTGAGCGGCCAGCTCACTACAGAAAACCTCCAGGCGGTGGCTCTGTTCCCTGTCTCAGTTGAGGGGCAGAAGCCCGCTTGCCTGGGTCCCAGCAGGTGGTGGCTCTGTTCCCTGTCTCAGTCGAGGGGCAGAAGCCCAGCTTGCCTGGGTCCCAGCAGGTGGTGGCTCTGTTCCCTGTCTCAGTCGAGGGGCAGAAGCCCAGCTTGCCCGTGCCCCAGCAGGTGGTGGCTCTGTTCCCTGTCTCAGTCGAGGGGCAGAAGCCCAGCTTGCCCGTGTCCCAGCAGGTGGCCATCAGCCCCCTCCAGGAGCCTGTGTGTGGTCAGTGCTGTTTATGGGGCGATGGGTTTCGGGACAGCGATGGAGTCCACCCTTACACGTACCGGAGAAGCTAAAGCCGCACATCTCCACGCCGGGCAGCGTGGGGGGCCCCAGGGCTGAGTACCGTCCTCGGCATCCCAACATCCCCTAATCTCAATGACACATGAAGGTCACCTCGATGACCGCTCTGTCTCATGCACGTGGCATGAGACAGCAGCCTGGTGCTGGGTGGCCCTGCCGTCCGGCCAGGCCGGAAGTAGGAGCTGATAACAGGAGGGCAGGAGCAGGAGGGGAGACGGACGAAGACCCCCGGCCACACACAAGCTCAACCACCAGCTGGCACTCCAGCACGGGGCGGGGCCCTCTGGATCCGTCAGAGGCCAGGAGCCCCCCAGCGGAAGGAAGCAGAGAAGCCAGGGCACCTCGCTGGGCGCCACCGAAGGCGGCCACGTTTCCTGATGCTTCCCTGCGCGCCCGGCCTCCTCAGCTTCAGAGCGAGCCACAAAGTCTTCCCTAACTGCAGAGTGCTGCTTGCAAAACATGTCTCTCGGCGCCCCCTTCCAAATCCCCAGTTACCTTGGCAACGCAGACCTGAGCGACGGCGGCGTCCATCACGCACTGGTGGTGGGCGTGCATCCGCACTCTGGCTGCCCGACAGCTCCCAGCTGCTGACTGGTGTCACTGGTGGGGACGAGGGACACGTCCTGCAGGCGTGCAGCGCAGGCTTTCGACTCAGGAACTGTGCCCGTCTGTGTCGGAACTACCCAGAAGGCTGCGGGCGATGTCTGCCAAGGGCCCAGCCAGGGAGCGGACGAGCGTGGAGGCCCCACCCTGCCTGTGATCTGGGCTTCGGGTGTGTCCAGGTGGCTCAGGAGTCTCACCACGTCCCTGAGCCCGTGTCCTTCGCCGGTGAGATGGGAGGACGGGCGCCCTCCCCCCGGGCCTGCCGAGGGAGGGCTGGGGCGAAGACAGATGGCAAACACAGTGCCAGTCTGAGACGGGCGGGAGGAAGGTGTGACGCCAGACACCCCTGGCGGGAAGAGCACACCGGCAGCGGCACGGTCCGAGGCCGCCTGTCCCCTACGACCAGTCAACACTCCGCCCCAGACGGGAGTCTTCCATGACCGCTGTGCCCAGTCGACGCCCCTGCTCCATGTCCTCGCCCACCTGCTTCCCCTACGACCAGTCAACACTCCGCCCCAGACGGGAGTCTTCCATGACCGCTGTGCCCAGTCCACGCCCCTGCTCCATGTCCTCGCCCACCTGCTCTCTGGCCTGGCCCTGGGCTTGTCCTTTACGCTGTGCTGGCACCTCCCCTCCAGACTGGGCGAGCGGCTCCTTCCCGCCAGGTCCAAGCCGAGCCCGCCCCACAGTGACCCACCACTGATGCCCTCCCCTCCCGGGACCCCTCCCAGCGCGCTCACATCCACACCACACTCGTCACTGAGCTTGTGCCGCTGCTTCTGAGTGGCCGTCCCTCCTCCTGGCGTAACCTGAAAACAAGGTTTCCTCCTCCTCATCTGAGACTAAGCTGGTCCCTGGCCACCTGGTGGGTACGGGTGTGACAGGCCTGGCCCGTGGGTCCTGCAGAAGTGGTGCCACCTCAGGTTCCAGTGACCCACGGGCGTCCTCGAGGTGCCAGAGGTCCAGCCAGGCTTGGGGACTGCTGCACCACATCTCTGGGGAGGGACCTGCATCTTCCAGACTGAGCAAAGCCGCTGAGATGCTCCTACGAGCACGTTCACGGCGACTGCAGCTGCCAAGCCCCGGAGCCCACAAAGCCCCGGAGCCCAGCGAGGCCACGCTGAACGGACACACGGGCACGGGTTCCCTCGGGATGCGGGACCCGGCGGGAGGGCAGGGGCCCGGTCCTCATGGGCCACCGCTGTGTCTGCTTGTGACCCGTGCCACGCCACCACCCTGTGACTTCAGGACAGTCACATACAAGGGACAGGCCGTGGGGAGGAGGTGCTGTCTGGCCCTCCGAGGATGTGGCCATGTGCTGACTCCGGGGCTGAAACGCGCCCCTGGCAAGAAGTGGCAGAGAAGGAGAGCGGATCACGGACGGGGACCAACAGCCGCAGACCCGAACACGGAGGCACAGTTCCTGAAACCTGGGCACACGTGGAGAGGGTTCCTCTTGCCCGAGGAGGGTGCCGTGTTTACAAACACCAGCTGCCACCCGCAGACCGGACACCACCTCTGAGTCAGCCTCACAGGCGAGAGGGGGCATGGTGAATGTTTTCCAAACAACAACAGCATGTTTGGCCGGGCATGGGGCGGAGGGGCGCGGGGAGGGGGAGGGTGCTCCCACCCCTGAAGAAGATTGCCCACTCAAAATCTGCCTTCTAGATGTGCCCCAGCACCACAGAGACCCCCGTTTCCTGTGCTCCCAAATCTCAGGAGCTCAGCTCCATGCTGCTCCGGGCATACCCTGGGTCCCAGAGGAACTTGGTGGTCCGTTCTCCAGGGCAGAACCGGGGCAGAGCTGGGGGCTGGCATGCTCTCCTGGAGGCGTGGGCACCCCTTGGGGGGACTGTTGTTCAAAAGCAGAAGAAGCCAGGGCTGAGAGGCCCCAGAAAGACCAAGGGCATGGGCAGTCTGGAGGTGAGTGGACGGTCCCCCTCCACTCACAAGCAGCCTGCTGGCCTTGCGCAGCTGGTCTGGGGGCCGCCAGGGAGAAACGCACCCACAGGGCTCCCAGGTCCCAGTGGGAGGGAGGAAGTGTTTACTGAGTGCCTGCTGGATACGGGCTGTCCCAGGAAGAGCCTCCAGCTCCCCACTGGCCCCAGGACCGCAGGGCCCCATGGTGGCCTTCCTGGAGACGCAGCAAGGGGGTAAATGGCCCATGACCTCCACACTGAGGGCACCCACCTTCTCTCCCCACCATCCCTGCCAAGCCCTACACAGCCCAGGGCCAAACCAATCAGACCAGTGCCCAAGGCCTCTGTGGGCTCCAGGCACCAGGCTGCCATCCGATTACACGCTCCAACGCCCAGCCCGCTCGCTCCACACAGAACGAATCCATTCATTAACAGCAAGGCCAATTAAAAAGTAGGCAGGCTTCCAAATAAAAAAAACAGAAAAAAAACAAGCCACGCATTCCCACCCGCCCCCAGGAAGCCTGTTTGGTGACCACTAGCCAGCACGGCCCATCCCAGGCAGAACAGACGGAGGCTGAGCAGAGAGAGAAAAAGGACAGACGGCAGGTACTATTCTGTCCCCACAGTGACAGAAGGTGGCTTGTCCGTTACCTGAACCCTCACAACCTTCACAGAGTGCTGTGCCCCAGCCTGCTCCAGACCCAGTTTTATGGAGTCATTTTGTGCACGCTCATTAGAGAGCTTAATATCCACACGACGGGGAAAAATTGCCTTCTCACTAAGGTTTCTGCAAAAAACAATATTGTTAACATCTACCAACGGGTCATGTGCAAAGCCAGCAATGTCATCGGTACTGAAACACTCTCAGGGACGCTCTGTCGCAGACCCTGGCTGGCCACGTCGGTCCCAACCCTTCCTCGGGACTTAGCGCCCACTGACGGCCTCTTCCCTTTGAAGTCTCGGTTGAAACAGTGGCAGATATGGGATCCGAGGCTGCCACTCCCAGGGAGGGACATGGCCACGAGAGGCGTGAAGGCCCCGGGGTGCCCAGCCTTGGAGAACAGAGCCATGCTCTCCGCCAGCTCGTTCCTGTCCTGTGCATGTCACACCTGTCCCCATCTGTTTCTCTCAGAGGCGTGAGTTCCCTGAAGGCACGGGACATAGCACGGCATGCCCTCCGTGTGCCCGGAGCTCAGTGCCAGGGGCCTGGGGTGCTAGGTGGCTCAGCACACGGAAGCATGAACAGGTGCAGAGTCCCCTCCAACCCCTGACATCACACCTGCACCATTCTCTGGTCTGGGACCCTGTTCCCCACCCCCCACCCCCTATGCTAGAGTTGCCCGTCACCTGCTGTTCAGGGGCTGTCCACACAAGAAAGGAATCAGGACAAGCTCCTTCACGCACGGCTGCCAGAGGCCTAGTTACAACGGGAGCATTTTCCTTCTCCGGACGGAGCCGACAGACGTGTGAAGACTGGGGGAGGAGACCATGCCATGCGTCTGACTCATCTGCTCCCACAGCCAGAGCTGTGTGCACCGCCCCCCCACCCAGAAAATCACACCTTGTAGCAATTTACAAACACCCACCAGCACGCCCAGTGCTGTGCTCACCTCCCGTTTCCCCAAGTCCTCTGTTCTCTCAGCACTGACAGCCACAAAAGCTAAAAAATGATTTCTCCCCGCCCCCCCCCCCCCCCCGCCCCAACCCAATCATGAGATCATGCGTGCACTGGTCTCTTAGCAAAGGCAGGGTCCTCTCTTGTGACTCTAGAAAGGTCTAGAAGGGTCTCCAGAGCATCAGGCAAGCCCCACGCTCCAGGCAGATGGGGGTGGAAGCTCTCTGTGGGCTCCTCTCTCGGAATCTGAGCAGGACAAACGGCTCCCCACCCCCCAGCCCGCCGGGCGGCGCCCCCATCTCAACACGGCTACTTCCTGAGCTCTGTGACACTGGCCACACCTCCCTCCTTTGGTCTCCAGCCTGCTGACGTCAGAACGGCACCCACAGATGCCCCCTCCTCATTCTTGGAACCCAAGTCCTGCACACCCCTAACCCAGATTCCCCTTGCTGCCTCTGATGTCCGTTCCTTTTGATGGACCCCCCTGCTGAGCGAGGAACAGACAGCAGGCATTCTTCTTGGTGACACGTTTAAAATCATCACTTCACACGTGTGTGGTCCTTATTTATCAAAACAGCCTTCCCTCAAATTGAGTTTATATGCCTTTGATCATTCTGGTTGTTTTCTCAACACTCTGTAAAGATGTTTTTGTGTTAAATGCAGAAACCACAGCCTTCACCATCTGAGCGGAGCCCTGGGGACCGTCCTTGTCCTTCTGACCTCCCTCCCCCCCACCCCACCCCCGGAGCCCTCCCTGGACGGCCTCTTTGCCCTGTGACTTCCCGAGTGGACTCGCCTCACGGTGTTCATCATGCGGCCGCAACCCCGGTACACTTGAGCGCGAGGTCTTGGGCAGAGTTCTCCGCCCGCTCGCGGCCAATAGGAATAAGCCACCACTGCCGGGAATGAGTGACAGGTGGGGGCGGGACTCAACTCCTGGCCCAGCTGTTTCCAGCAGCGCCCACCTGCATGGTCACGCGCCTGGCCTGGCCGGCGGGCTCCTCTGCTGCTTCCTCCATTGCCGGGTCCGTCCCACCCCCTCCCCGTCCCCGCACTCTGAGCGCCCCCCCAGGGTCAGGAGCTCGCTGTTCATCTTCTCACAACTCGGGTGTGCCTGGCCCAGGACCCTGCGCGTTCGGGGTGCACTTCGGTTCCTCGTGCTCCCTAACAAGTCCGGAGCTCATGGGCCCCGCCCTCCCCCAGACTCCGGAGCTCATAGGCCCCGCCCTCCCCCCGACTCCGGAGCTCATGGGCCCCGCCCTCCCCCCCGACTCCGGAGCTCATGGGCTCCGCCCTCCCCCAGACTCCGGAGCTCATAGGCTCCGCCCTCCCCCTCCCCCAGACTCCGGAGCTCATGGGCCCCGCCCTCCCTGACTCCGGAGCTCATGGGCCCCGCCCTCCCCCAGACAGGACTCCAGGGGGAGACTGTTTCCGGCGCCCAAGCCCAGTTCACGCCTCTGGCGGCAGTTTGGGTTCGGTTTGGAGGGAACTCGTGGGGCAGTGACCTCCGCTTAGACCAGGATCCCGCCGGGAGCCTCCGAGTTCAGCTTTCCGACATTATTTGTTGTTCCTTCCAGAAAGCCATGGTCTCCGTTCACGTCCCTTCCAGAGGAGCTGTTTGATGTGTTGTCTTATCTGAGCTTATTACTGCTAATTACTCAACAGAGCGCTTCCTTCCAAGGCCTCTTCCTCCGCAGTGTCATCTTGTGGCGGGGGCAGGGGGGGGGGGGGCGTCGCCGGGCTCGGGTTTTGATTTCGCCCCATCACAGCCTGCTTTCATCAAGACGTGCGGCAGACTCGGATGGGAGCAGTTAGCGCCACACGGAGCCTTTGCCCGTCCTGCCTGCCTCTGCCGGGCTCCCCACGGCGGGGGGACCCAGCGTGGGAAAGGACACGGTGGCTCCGAAGCCCTTCCCGGGAAGGAGGGGCTGCCCGGGCCAGGGGTGCGCTGCTGGCTTTATGCGCCCTGTGTGGGGTGGAACAGAGGTCCGGCCGAGCCCTCTGAAGCCGCCTCCGCGGAGGGCCATCAGCACATGCGTCAGTGATGGAGTTTTCACCACCAGAGAACCCAGCACTTGGACCTGCATGCATTTTACTGCAGGTTTTCCCAGGGAGGGAAGTGGGGAGCTCCTTCACAGATGCACACATGTGCACACTCACACACACAGATGTGCACATGCACTCATACACCAACACACATGCATTCAAACGCAGACACACAGACAGGCACACACGTTGCGCACACACAGGCAGAATTGGGCGGGGGCAGAGGCGCTGACCAGTGGGTGACCCTGCACTGCACACAGAGTGAGCACTGACACAGGCAGCAGCCCTGGTGTGAAACGTCCTGTCCTGTGGGGAGGGGGTTGTGGGTTCTCTGTTTCTTTATGAAAAGAAAACGGAGATGAGAAGTCACTGACCCAGAACTTCCTCTGGGTAATGGAGCCGGTTGCCAGGGAGAGGATGCGGGCATGCTCCTTGGCCGGCTGACTCGGGCCCCTCTGCCTGGCTCTCTCTACTTCCTGGCTTCCCTGCCTGACCCTGACGGGCTGAGCATGTCAGTGTGCCGGCCCTCTGATGAGAAGCCCCTGTGCTCCTGTGAGCGCCCTGCAGCCCAGCGGGTGCACAAGCCCCTCCCTCCCCTTTGCCCCCAGGCTGACAGTTACGGAGATGGGAGCTCAAGTGGCAGGACGTACGTGGGTCTGTGGCTCCCTCTCCTTTGGCTTCTGTGTTCAGGGCACTGTTTGTTCTCTGTGCTGAGAACTACCACACGGCCCCAGGCCAGGCTCACTGCATCCTTAAGCCGTGAGCACCCAGCCCTCCAAAAGGGGAGCATATGGGGTCTCAGGACAACGTGGTCAGGAGGGTTTCAGTGGGGAGTCAGGAAAGGGCCGTGCACTTGACCCCTCTCCTCTAGAGAAACACAGGGCAGCTGTTTACAAGGGGCTGGATTTTAGGTTTTACTAATTAACAGACAGGTTTAAAGCGTCCTCACTTAGCCCAGAAACTGGACAGCAGCTGAGGGGAAACCACCCTTGGCTCAGCCTTTATCCAACATGTCTTTACAGAACGCTTGCTCTGCTGGGGCCCTGGGGACGTGGCACAGAGAGCCAGCCACATCCTGCCCCACTGGTGCTGACCGTGAACAGGAAAGCACGCAGGGCGGTGGGAGTGAAGCGTGGCTAAAGCCCCCATGTACCGGCGAAGGGCTTGGTGCCTGGGGAGCTCAGGGGTGGCCCAACAGAGACCCCATCTGCCAGGCCGTGAGAGGGCGGCAGGCAGCCCCACCTATCACGCCGCACGAGCGACTCAGAGGAGATTCCCAGCGTGGGTGATGAGGCCTCTGTGCGGGAGAAGCCTCACTGACCCAGCTCAGGGCCACCTCCCAAGAGCCCCATGTCCACGCAGAGGGCAAGGACCCCACTCTGTGCCTGTTCACAGTACCAAGTCTTGCAGGAACAAGCGCCGGCAAGAACCAAACACTGGTTGATGACGTTCTGAATGCTGAACGCACAGCAAATGCAACCTCCAAGTGGCCAGCTACGCAGGAGTCGCAGGATGTCCAGGGCGGGGCAGGGGGACAAGAGCAGAGCGCCAGTCCCTGTGCCCAGGGACCGTGAACTCAAGATCGGGTGGCCAACGGGCTCGCCACCCTCGGTGCAGCAGGGGCTGCTCTGTGCGGCCTGAGAGGTGTTTTAGGGACATCTGAATTGGCTGCCAATATTGTAAAAGGGAGGCCTCACGTTTAACCCCAGATTTCCAGTTCCTGAGGAAGAACAGGGTGGCCTGGCGAGGCTGGGCCACGTTCTGTGCTGCCATGGCCACCTGCGGGTCCCCTGCGATGGGTCCCAAAGGCCCGTTTGTCAGCTCCCCCCCCCGCCCCCGCTGGGGGTGGGCTGTGTGGCCCTCCATGAGACCGTGATGAAGGGGTGAGCAGAAGCTGAGGGGTTCCCCACCAGTCCCGGGCAGCAGTGGTGACAGCTGGTGTTAGAGCTGGGTCAGCTGGGTCCTTCTAGAACGTCCTGTCTCACGCCAAGCGCTCAGACATGCCGAGAGACACTCGGTGTCCATGGAGAGGAGAGGCAAGGAGGCGGTGCACACCTCAGCTTCTAACGGGGCGTCCCCAGGGGGGCGCTGGCCATGCCTCGCCACTGGAGGTGCGCCGTCCAAGACACCCGGCGGCCGGAGTGGGGGTCGTGTTGAACAGGCACCCCCACATCTGACTCGGTGGGGAGCCATCACCTTTACGGTCGACCCTAATCTGAGACACCCCAGGAATGCAAACTGGCTGGAAACACCCTTCCTCTCCTAGCACGTGGTTCTTGTAAGCATGTGTCTTCCTTCCAAACAGCTGCCCGTAACCTCTTTGAACTTGACTGCACATTTTTCAAATCGGTCCATCCAGTTAATCCCAACCTAGACCCGACCTGCTGACATGAAGTCTCCCAAACCGGCTGGCTTTCAGTTGCTTTGGCTTTTTTTTTCTTTTTATAAGGGATATTTTCTAATAGATGAAAAAAAGATTCCTTTTCATGCTTCACTAATGCAAAAAGCAGCTGAACCAATTTAGCTCCCACTTTCTCAATAGCTTGTTACAATCCTAATTAAAATATTCACAGACGGCACAGGCTTTGGGGAACGTAACATTGCGCTGTCAGTCAAATCCTGGCTGAATATCTCCAACCAGCTAAACAGAGAAGCAACTGCCTGGCTTTTTACTTTGTTGCCTTATGAAGGAAATGCAGGCAGACAATTAGCTGTGCGGGGATTAGAGCAGGCGAGGGTGAGGGCCCCGCGTGTCTCCGCTCCGCTGATCTCATCAGCCACTGGGCACCCGGACTCAGGCTCTTGGCTGGACTGGGGTTGGGGAAGGCGCCCAAGACCTCGTTTACCAGGAGCTCCGGGAAGACCTGGCTCTCGGCTCAGGAGGTGGCCATGTTGCCGGGAGGGAGGATGTCGGTGTCACCATGAACCAAGTGTCACCGTCCAGCTTTGGTGTCTCGGGTCAAGGCTGAACCCCGCACACAGGTGGGTTCCTCGTCCACCCCATGGGAATACGGACACGTCCCACTGAGAGATGCTGTCTCAGCTCCCCGCCGGGTGCACAATCAGTGTTATGGTGCTTATCCCCCCACCTCCACGGAGCGCCCAGGGAAACAAGTTTTACTTTCTAGAAGTAACAAAAAAAAAAACAACAACCCCCAAAAAACATCAAGACAGAAATAGCTTACCCTTTCTGGGAACAGACTTTTGCCAAGTGCACGATTAGCCTCGTGCCTTCTGAAACATGGATCGCCCTCCTGACAACGGCAATCACTTCCAGAACAATCCCCCAGGACCTTACTCCAGAGAACCCAGTGACCTTATGGCCTGGAAGAACGCAGAACGTTTCCCTATCTCCCTAACGCTTTTGGTTCTTGTTTCTCCTGTGTACGTGTGTGTTCGCGTGTGTTTAGATGGACACATGCACAGATATGACTGACAGGTAGATGTGTACACACAGATGCACAGATGATTGACAGAAGACAGATACAGAGGCAGATTTGCAGATAGATGGCAGACACGAAGGGCGTGTGCTCACACCCAGATGTCACGTGTGTGATGGCGTGCCCTCTGCTGGATCAGGTTACCATCTCTCCATGTTCTCGTGCACAGGTCCTCAGAGGGGCCCGGACGGCTGCCTGAGTGGGTGCCACAGCAGTCTCCTGTGAGGCTCGTGCAAGAGCTCAGGGGGACCCTGCAGCATCCACTTCAGACACACATTCTTGCTCCATTATTGTGTTCTTCTTAGGTTTAAATCAAGAGAATTACCTATGTGCAACCCGCCCCACCTGCCCCTTGGTCCTGCCAGGGTCTCGTCCGAGCCCCGAGGACATTTAAAGCCCTGGGGATGGTGACTGCCCCGGGTTCTGAACGCCTGTGCTTTGTGTCAGCAAAGGTGGGATGAGCGAGGTCCTGTGCCCCGGCCTTTGGACGACTGCTCTCAGTCAGGTCCGCCAGCTCCCGGGAGCTCTGTCAGTCTGTCAGTGCTTACTGCCTGGACCTTACAGGATTTTTTCGGGGGGGGGGGGGTGCTAAAGGAACAGAAATGGAGCGTTTCTCTCTCTACTCAATAAATACAGCACATTTGAGAAATCTTATTCCCACAGTGGCTGCATCAGATGTGCTGAGTATGAAGCCAAAACCCCAAAGCCAGCAAGAATTAAGTTGGCTTTGCTTTTCTTTATGAGAAAATGGCCTATAAAATGTTAATGCCTGACTCCCAGGGCGTTTGGAGGGGTGGGAGCTGCCTGTGGACAGCCAGCCAGAGGCTGTGGGCTGTCACCTCCTCAGACCCCTCCCTCCCCCCCACCCAGCACACCCCTCGTGGCCTCACTGTGACACAAGTGTGACCTGGAGTCTGGGGTGGAATCTGGCACCGTGGGCTGATGGCACCAGCAAACCCTGCCGGTCAGCTGTGCCGCCTGGGAGGAGGGCGGGGCTGTGCCGCCATGCCCGGGGCGGGTGGGAGGAGGGCAGGGCTGTGCCGCTACGCCCGGGGCGGGTGGGAGGAGGGCAGGGGTGTGAGGGGAAGGCGGGAGAGCCCTCCTCTCCTCTCTCTTGGTTATTGTTACCTTCACTTTCCATCAACAACAGCAATGCACCAGGAGTGCCTCTCTGGGCGCCTGCCCTGTGCAGGTGTTCCGCTCAATCTCTCAGTGCGGATTCGCCTCCTGACCCTCATGAGGCCACCACGGGGCAGTCACCTCTAGTAACAGATCAGGAGACTTCTCAGAAAGGCTAAGGTGCAAACAGAGAAAACCTGGAAGCTCGAGCGGGGTTCACTCAAGGCCTCTCGCCCACCCAGGCTCCTCTCGTCCACACGCAGCCCGAAGGCCATTCCAGATGCTCGGAGCAGCAACACTCCACCTCGGAAGTGCTGGCCTCGGGGCTGTGCTGGAGGCGGGGTCGTTCTAGGCACCAGAGGCTGTTGAACAGCAACTATGAGATGCTGGTAATGTCCTCCCCAGTTGTGACGAGCAGAAGTGTCCCCAGACGCTGTCCCTTGAAGGCGACATCACCCCTGGTGGACAGCCAGCGCCCTGCAGTCTTCCGAATGACCACTGGCGCTGTGGGTTACTGCGCCCACGTCAGAAGACTGGAGAAGAGCCCTCCAACCCTGAAATCTGACGCCGACCCTGAACACGAGGGGAGGCCGGGAAACCGCATTCTCTCTCGTGCTCAAACACAAACGTCACTGAGGCGGCCAACCTCAAATCCGACCCTCACTTCCAGATGTTTCCAGCACAGCCTGTTCCGGGCTCTGGTCTATCAGAGGCAAACTGGGCAGCTCTGAAGGCTACACTTCCATTCACTTTTACAGGGAAACACGGTGAAAGAGGAAAGCTACAGCAGAATTAACCCGAATGAAAAGCCGGGCGGCAGAAGGAGGGGCTGACTTGAGCGACGTCCACCATCAGTGCCGTGGAATACAGCCGGGCCTTCCGGGAGGACCGCGCCCCACGGAGCCCGAGTCCATCAAAGCAGTTTACAAGGTAGTGAGTTGGGTAATGGTGCCTGATGAATTTACAGGCCGCAGCCGTTATGCAGGCCGCGGTGACTTGGCCCATTGCCGTGGAGTCTGAGATTAATTTTAGTGGAAGAGGCGACGTGACTCGTGAGACGGCAGCTTCAGAGAGGCTGCCAGGGGCACGGCCCCAGGCCCTGGTGGCTCTGCACCCCTAGGCACCACGTCCGAAACCCTGACACCCCACCCCCACAGCCCCACTGACTGAGCTTTGCCTCCAGTGGAGGCAGAAGCAATTTTGTCACTTACAGGCCGCAGGAACCTGTGAGGTGTGGCAGCAAACCTGACAAGTGGAGCTGAGTGGACGAGGAGGACATTGGGAACACAGACCCAGTGTCCTGTCGCACAAGTGGTGGACGAACAAGCAAGGAAGGGAGACCCTGGGGTTGCCGGGGCCTGACTCCAGCCCGAGGCTCTGTCGGTCCAGAGAGACTCAGGCAGAATAAACTGGCCTCCCTTTTTGAGGTTTCCAGAGTTCTACAGTCCTTGACTTTCTGTGCCAGGAGCTGAGCATGTTAAGCGGACACCATCCATCGTCCTCAGCATTGCACCTGTCCACACCGTGTCAAGCGGCTTGCTGTGCCGTTCAGAACTCAGAAGAGCAGAGAAGGGCAGGTACCAGACTGCCAGGAAATGACTCTAATGTCTGACAAAGAAGGAATGGAGGTCCAGCATATATAAAGAGCTCCTACGAATCAATAAGAAAAAGCCAAACCACCCCGAGGAATGTATTCATCCGAGCAGAACTTTAACAGTGAATATAAAACGTGACATTGTCAACCCTACTAGTAATCAAGAAGATAAAAATTAAAACAAAACGCGTGTTCTAACGACCAGATGGTCAGAAACGGAAAGGGCTGAGACTCCCAGGTGCCAAGAGGATGACAGAAAAAGCACAATCACGTACTCTTTGTGGGCACATGAATGACTCAAGCCATTTTTTTTTTTTTGTACTTTTCCGAAGCTGGAAACGGGGAGACAGTCAGACAGACTTCCGCATGCGCCCGACCGGGATCCACCCAGCACGCCCACCAGGGGGCGATGCTCTGCCTATCCGGGGCGTCGCTCTGTTGCGACCAGAGCCACTCTAGTGCCCGAGGCAGAGGCCACGGAACCATCCCCAGCGCCCGGGCCATCTTTGCTCCAATGGAGCCTCGGCTGCGGGAGGGGAAGAGAGAGACAGAGAGGAAGGAGAGGGGGAGGGGTGGAGAAGCAGATGGGCGCTTCTCCTGAGTGCCCTGGCCGGGAATCGAACCCGGGACTTCTGCACGCCAGGCCGACGCTCTACCACTGAGCCAACCGGCCAGGGCCGACTCAAGCCATTTTTAAAGGCAATTTAACTGTGTTTCTCATTTTCACATGTGTTCACCAGAATGTGGAAAGAAACTGGTTATAATAAGGGGCACAGAGGCGACAATCCCAACGATGATAATAACTAAGTAAATTAGTGGGGCGCCTGGCCTGTGGGACCCCTCCCAGGCCGGGACAGGCACAGTTGTCATCTCCTCTGTGAAAGGACACTTATGAGTCCTGACACTGACCAGGAAGAGTCACAGAGCCCAGGCTGATGTGTACCATTCTCAGGTCTCCTATTTTAAGTTGTGAATTTTTTTGTTTTAAAAGAATTTTATCCATGTAGTGAATGAGACGGGAGTGATGTCGTTCCTAAGCTAAGACTGTCCAGAAACTTCTGACCAACTGCTAAGCATCTCTCTGCGTCCTTGGAGTTTGCAGAGGCGGTGGGTGGGTCTCCCTTGAGCCATGGTGGGCGTGGAGCATGCTGGCCCCGGAAGGCTGGGGCCAGGAGGCCACTTCTCTACCTCATGTGGCTGCAGAAGACACAGGCAATTCAGCGAATGGAACTATGGGTCTAAGTTCAACCCCCCTGCGTGTGACCTGGCCTTTCCCGCGTCTGAAGTTGGAGATGACCGTGGTCCCTGCAGCGGGCTGTCTGCAGGACAGAGAAACGGTGTCTGCTCCGGGGGCCCCCAGGGGCACATGGTCCCCAATTCACACCTGCTCTGCCTGCAGCCCGTTCCGCACCTCTCACGACACATTCTCCGATCTGCAGAGTTTATGTCTAGAAAATAAACGCGTGCTCGCTGAGCGCAACCCCGAGTGGAGCCAGGGCTCCCGAGCCCACAGCTTGCTCAGAGCACACAGGGCTCCTTGACACGTGTGTGCAGGGGCTTCCAGACCCCCCCTCATGTAGAGGGCTGCCCCCGTTTGTGGAGCTGATGTGCACTCGGGGGTAAGACTTGACAGTGACGGGACAACCTGATGACGCTGTGTGCGATCTCAATGCCAAGTACGCGCACCCTGAGCCACGCACGGCCCGGCTCCCAACCTGCCCAACCAGCTGACCAGAGTCTTGTTCCAAACCAGGAAAGCACAGCCGGCTGATGGGGTGAAGACAGAGTGAGTGGGCTGACGTTTCGCAAACCCTCAAGCTGGATTCACCTTGCTGGACAAGCACCCGCGATTCCCGATGTTGCTGCACGGGGGCTCCCAGGTGTGGGTGCGTCAGAGCTGCCTGGGCCTCTCCCACGTCCCCCGTTCCGGGGCAGTCTGCAACGGTCTCCTTC
Organism: Saccopteryx leptura; assembly: GCF_036850995.1. NCBI lineage: Eukaryota > Metazoa > Chordata > Mammalia > Chiroptera > Emballonuridae > Saccopteryx > Saccopteryx leptura. Next base: position 219,175,173 of record NC_089507.1, on the reverse strand, counting down.
ATCTGAACCAGCCCTGATGCTGACAGCAGTGATTCCTCCTGCGATCTGTCATATTTATATTTAGTCACCACGGGAAGAATCGTGGGCGTCCGTATCCTGTTACATTTTTTTTTCCTCTTTGGTAAAGAATGAAGAGGAGAACATGTGTTGATAGTTGTTGTTTTTTCTTTAAGGAAAACCCAAGTAAGAGGGCTTAGAAGTCTCAGAGGGAAGGCTCGCCTCCTGATCAGACACACGGCTGAACACGGGTCAGCTGCCACCTGCGGAGCCCGTTGCACTGACAGGACAGGACCCCTGAGCGTCCCGCCAGGGGAAGGGTGTCCTTCAATCAGGGGCAGGTGTTGGGGCCGTGTGGGGAAGGGGAGGGCACACATTGGCCAGCCACATGGATACGGAGTCACCTGGACTGACTTGCTATCCTGACGCAGCTGACCATGGCCTCTGCCCTGCACGATGGCCCACGGGCACCTGGCACCCTGCTCTGCTCCGGCCCCTGAAACCCCCTGCACGGTGGCCCACGGGCACCTGGCACCCTGCCCCTGAATCCCCCTGCACGATGGCCCACGGGCACCTGGCACCCTGCCCCTGAATCCCCCTGCATGGTGGCCCACGGGCACCTGGCACCCTGCTCTGCTCCGGCCCCTGAATCCCCCTGCACAATGGCCCACGGGCACCTGGCACCCTGCCCCTGAAACCCCCTGCACGATGGCCCACGGGCACCTGGCACCCTGCCCCTGAATCCCCCTGCACGATGGCCCACGGGCACCTGGCACCCTGCCCCTGAATCCCCCTGCATGGTGGCCCACGGGCACCTGGCACCCTGCTCTGCTCCGGCCCCTGAATCCCCCTGCACAATGGCCCACGGGCACCTGGCACCCTGCCCCTGAAACCCCCTGCACGATGGCCCACGGGCACCTGGCACCCTGCCCCTGAATCCCCCTGCATGGTGGCCCACGGGCACCTGGCACCCTGCCCCTGAAACCCCCTGCACGATGGCCCACGGGCACCTGGCACCCTGCCCTGCTCCGGCCCCTGAAACCCCCTGCACGATGGCCCACGGGCACCTGGCACCCTGCTCTGCTCCGGCCCCTGAATCCCCCTGCACGATGGCCCACGGGCACCTGGCACCCTGCCCCTGAAACCCCCTGCACAGTGGCCCACGGGCGCCTGGCACCCTGCCCCTGAAACCCCCTGCACGATGGCCCACGGGCACCTGGCACCCTGCTCTGCTCCGGCCCCTGAAACCCCCTCTCCACACGGGGGTGGGGCAGGGTCCTGTGGACCCGTCAGACGTCTGCTCCTGCTGAAGACCCTGCAGAGCCTCCCTGGCGCTCGAACAACGCCCCCCACACTCACGTCGCTCTCTCAGTCCAACGAGATGAGTCAACGACCCGCAGGGTCTCTCCCTGGACACCGACACTGTTGTCACAGAGTCGACACCGAGGTGTCCCAGACAGATACCATCACTACACCTCCACAGGCTTCTCGTGGCCCGTCCTGCGGGAGCTGAGCGAAAATTAAACACACAGAGTGTTCAGTGAACGTTACATTCCCAAACGAGACACCGCAGGTTAGTTACAGGCACTCCCGTCGCTTTTAAAAATGGGAGGGCTGGGTTTCACCCGGCTAATAACTCCTAGGCGGTGTCACTGAGGTTTCAGAGAGACCCCAGGTGAGCAACTGAGGAAGACCACGGCCTCACTGCTGCCTGTTCCTCCTCACGGGCGTAGCAAGATCGCCCCGTAGGTGACTGAGGCTGTGCGGGGGACATGTGGACGGTGCGAGCAGCAGATGAGGCCCAGCGCAAAGTGCACGCACGGTCCCACGTCCCTCAGCGGGAGAATCTGACCGCTGCCCGTGGGAGACAGCGAGGAACCACAGCGGCACAGACGTGTCTGCCCGACACCGTCCACCGTCTGTGCACGAGGGCCCCGCCCTGGGCTCTCACTGAAGCCGCCCCGCCCGCAGCCCGGAGCATCGGGGGGCTCACTGGGCCCCACTCCACAGGTGCAGCGGCGAGAGGATCAAGTCCCTTTGTTGCCAGGAAGCCAGACGCCAGATCTTGGAACCCAGTGCCTGCTCCAGAGTCCTGCCAGTCTTGTCCCTTTATCGGGTGACTTCGTATTAGCCACTTTAGGCTTGGGAGAACTTTATTTTGCGAGCACGCCTCTGAGCTCTCTCGTGTGTTTGTGTCACAGACGTCCCCCCCCAATGGAAACATGAGCGCTGGTGATAAGACGCTGGGGAATACGGGCCCAGCCAGCAGACGACGGAGGAAAATTAACACAGGAATGGGAAACACACAGAACTTTGTGAATTAGTGAGGACGGGAAAGACGACACATCGGCCTTCACGGGTAGGTGGGTTGGGCCCTGGCTGCCCTGTCGCTGGGGAAATGGTGAACCTGAAACCGAGAGACTCGGGGTGTTCCTAAGGAAAAAAAAAGACATGACATTTCAACAGGTTGCCTCTCACCTTCCATTGTGACAACCTCAGCACACGTCTGTGTCTGACTGGGATGGACCGCGAGAGCCTTTCGCGTGTCGGCGGGAGAGCAGTGACCGACAGCAGCACAGGGAAGCCTGACAGACAGGCCGAGAGGTCCCCGACCCTGCAGTGCCCCATCACGCACAAGGTGGGGACCTGCGCAGGGCCCCCGCCGGGGAGACCCCAGCGGGAGGGGGGCTGAGACACAGGCCAGGAGACGTGCAGGAGAACCAGCGTCAGAGCCTGCGCAGGACACGGCAAAGCCCCGCCCCTTCCCGGCCTCCCCCGGTCTCACAGTCTCATGGGTTCCGGGGTCCCGGACACGCTGAGACCCATCACGTCGCTGCAGTTTGTCCAGAGCGAACTTCTCCTTTGCCTTCTTCCCTCTTTCACTCTTCTTGCAGACACAGCCCCTTACACCTAAGCCGGGTCGGCTTCTCGGGGACTGCATGGCCATCCACTTGTCCTATCTCGGTCCCTTATGGGTCAGGCCCTGTTCCTTTAAATGTGGTGACCAGCTGTCCGCACTCACTGACGGGGCTCTGCTGTGTGATGCCGACACAAAGGCCCATGTCCTCTAGGAGCCTAGTAATCATGCCTCAGAAACCGACCCATCGACCGTATGGACTCTGAAACGCTCTTAGAAGTGAAGGCACTTCAGCCAGCACCCAGGACGAGGACGGCACAGGGCCGCCCCACAGGCACACGTCTGTGACCCAGCCGAGCCCTCTCGGTGGCCACTGGGCACCTGGCTCGTCTGTTACCGCAGCTGCACCTGCCAATGCCAACTGGTCCCAGACCCCGGCGGGCACCGTGTAGACAGGGAGGGGGCAGGAAGGTGGCGCTTGTACCCACACCGAGCTGCTCTCTTCCCCACACTGTGACGGCTGCTGGCACTGTCTGGGTCCTCGTGCAGGTTCTCAGACGCGTGCACACGCACCTGCACACACGTCTCCCCGCATAACTGTGCAGAGTCTGGCTGAACATTGTTCTTGCCACATCCCAGCCCATCTTTTGCTATAATCTGAATGAAGATGGTTTTTTTGGCAAGGATGACAACCCTGAAGTTTCTTATACTTAACTCATAAATTTCCCGTCTCCTCTTCCAGTCTAGGACACACGGTCGGCGGGTGACGAAGCCACATGGCAGCTGCCGGTGGAAACCCCTGGGGACCCTCACGTCATCCGTAAGAGGCACCAGAATGGAGAGTACCCCACCTGCACACTGAACCCCATAAACACGGCACCTAGAAGACCAGGTAAGCTACACCTTCTGGTTCTGTCTCCTTAATAATTGATGAGGTCATCTATGAAGGTCAGAGGTCACATGTAAGGGTCAAAGGAGAAGTCAATTGGACAGCATCAGATCTTGGTGGGATGACTTCAAAGATTTAAGAGTCTTCAACTCTGAGTTACTTTTTCTTTTTCTTTTTCTTTTTTTTTTTTTTTATATTTTTGTATTTTTCTAAAGTTGGAAACGGGGAGGCAGTCAGACAGACTCCCGCATGCACCTGACCAGGATCCACCTGGCATGCCCACCATGGGGCAATGCTCTGCCCATCTGGGGCGTCACTCTGTTGCAACCAAAGCCATTCTAGCTCCTGAGGCAGAGGCCACAGAGCCATCCTCAGCGCCCAGGCCATCTTTTGCTCCAATGGAGCCTCAGCTGCAGGAGGGGAAGAGAAAGACAGAGAGGAAGGAGAGGGGGAGGGGTGGAGAAGCAGATGGGTGCTTCTCCTGTGTGCCCTGGCCGGGAATCGAACCTGGGACTCCTGCACGCCAGGCCGACGCTCTACCACTGAGCCAGCCGGCCAGGGCTCTTTTTCTTTTCTTTTTAAAGCTAACTGTACAATGGGGTAAATTTCCTTTAAGACGCGGCCTTCACAGATGGCCGGAGGTGCACGCAGAATTCTGAAACAGACCCGTCACTCGTCACCTGTGCATGTGCGTCTGTCCGCGGTCCCCAGTCCAGCTGCCTCAGCCTCAGTGACTTGGAAGGACTCGCTTCTGAGTTAAGAAGACAACCAGGGAGGGGCTTGTGTGCATGGGCCCCTCCGCCAGGCGCCTGCCCCGCCCGCCTCACAGCAGAGTACGGGGTCTGATCGTGCAGCCTGACAGTTACACTCAGGGCTGGCCCAGGAAGGTGAGGCTCGCCGGCCTTCACCCCAACACCCAGGCCCAGTGGTCACCCACAGTCTTGCTGCAGGGCCATCACTCCCAGCAGGCCTCACAGGTGTGTGTGTGTGTGCATTTTACAGACATTTCCCGGGCTCTAGACCCTTGGACTAAACAACAGGCTTCAGCACACACCCACCAGCCAGGATGGCCGGGCCAGAGGGTACCACAGCCCTCTCTAGCATGGCTGCCCCCTCAGGGCCCCGCACACCGGGCCTCGAGTCTCCCTTCACCCTGGAGATGCTCCGCACTGAAGATGGAGATAAAAGCACAAACAGCCCTGGCCGGGCAGCTCCACTGGTTAGGGTAGGTGTGCTCCCGCCGGGCACGTACAGGATCAACCGATGACGACGTGAACATGTGGGATCACAGGTCGATGTTTCTCTCTTTCTCTCCCCGTTCTCTAAAATCCACTTTAAAAATGCAACAAGCAGACAGGGACACACATGTCCCTCCACCAATCACCACTCACTACTCAGTTTCCCATGCACAGCACGCAGCAATTAATCAGCAGAGGGTGTCACCCGGGGAGAGGGGGTACGTCACTCGCCACCCTTCACATCTGCACTCCGGGACGGAAAGCTCAGGTCGCGCCCCCACCTCCCTCCTGAGCCCCAGCCTCTCGTCAGTGAGCAAGGACATACGGATGGCACCGAGTCATCTTTCCCGGTGGTTCTGGCCCCTTCTCAGTTCCCCAGCTGGGTCGACAGTAGACCATACAGTGTTTCCTTTGTCACCGGAGTCGTTTATTTCTCCCCCGAGTTCCCACCGCAGAGGTGCAAGGTCCCCAGTGGTGACAAGCAGGGCTGACGCTGACGAGGCCACGCTGCGCGGCGTGTGCAGGGCGAGCACCCCCTTCGCCTGTGTGCCTCACACCCGTCCGGCCGCAGCGAACCTGCCCCGACAGGGTTCCTCCACACAAAGACGGGGCACGTCCGTCGCTGGGACGCACTTGTCTCGAGCTAACTGTGGGGTGCCGGACTGTGTTGAGGTGTGAGGATGTGATATGTGGGGTTTCATCCCGGTCCCTCGAGTCAGAGACCCCTGGCCGCTGCTGCTGCAGAGAGAGGTTCCTTTCTGTTCCGTGCGAGACCCAAGGAAGCGCGGTAGAGACCTTGTTTCAAATCTGTGGCCGCCCAGCTCTGGCCGATGGGGTCCTCACGGGGCCCCACACTGGACAGGATGGCTGGTGCCTCGGCGGGCAAGGCCTTCTGAGAAAACAATCAAACGCGGAGCAAACGGCTCGGAGCCCCCGCTGGTTCTAGGGCACGCCCTGGATTCCCAGTCCGCCTTCACCTTACGACAAATAACTTGAATACAAGTCATCGGAGTTGGATCCAGGAAGTCCGAGACACCAGCCGCAGAGACCCGCTAGCAGTGTCCCGGCACGGGAGGCCTGGCCTGTCCCCTCACCGAGGTGGCTCCCTCCCGTGGGGGACAGTGTGGGCAGGTGGCCCGCTGTCGGAAGGTCTGGACACTGACCCGTGTTCTCGTAAAGCCATCTCCCGGGTGTGTCCCCGCTGGTCACTGTGACCCCTGGGCCAGGAGACCCCTCCTCTCCCCAGGCTGCCCCCTCCCGTCACTGCTCCCTCCCCCGAAGCCCGTGTGGCACGACTGCTACCACACAGCCAGGGGTGGCTCTAGCCTCCCATTCAACGGAAGGTATTAAGTGACAGGATCACACTTACCTGGGTTTTTAAATTATGCCAAAGAGGCTTTCTGGGAATTACAATTTCTTAATTAACTCATCTTCTTAAACTCAGTGATACTCTTTCTGCTCACAGTGAACGCGGAAGCAGTGAGATGGCATTTAAAACCTGCAAGCGCACAACTTCACTCGGGCGACTCACTCCGAGGGCTGTCCCCGCAGAGGGCTGTCCCTGCAGACCTCCTGAGTCGGTGGGTGCACACGGGGTGCCGGACGCCCACTCCGACCCGGCACGCACGGGTCCCTTCTCACACTCGCCATCCACGTGAGCCCCGCTGAGCCACGGCACCCGGCTCGGCCCGGGAGGGGACGGGACCAAGGAGACGCCAGCGTCCCCGCCACAGGTCTGGGGAGAGAGAGGCCAGGGGCCAGCAGGAGACGGGGGACACCACCTGTGCCAGCTCCTCCCCAAGTCCTGTCACCTCTCACAGAGTTTACGGTGACGCGATTATTCTTACGTAGACCCAAAATCCCACCTATTCTGAGACAGTCCGACCTTTAAAAAACTATCGCACAAAGGTCTCTGTCGGGTCCACAAGACCAACGGTATTTATTCAAGTGTCAGATGTTTCAAACCAGCTACAACGTGTAAGAAACAGACACACACTAACACCACCACCACCACCGCCACCTGAATTTAACCATCGAGAACACGCACCCTGTTCGCAGAAGCCCTCAGGAGCGGCGAGTGTCCAAGCGGAAGCCCCTTCGCCCGCCCTCCCGTTGGCTGGGCTCTTCCTGCAGGGCGGCTCCCACTACTTGGAAGTTGGTTGGTGTGACCCCCCCACATTTACGCTCTCATTCGTGAGAACACACAGAACAAAACAGCATCTGGAAACAGGTGTCCTGAAGCTCTACATAAATGCCACCATTAGTCAATTCGCTCTGCCGTGTTTGCCCAAGATTACATTAGAGAGTTATCCACAGGGACACATTTCTATAAGCACTTTGTCACAAGATCACACTGTTTCAAGAGGCCACAATTTACGCTTTACTCTCCTGTCCTCAGACATGACGGTTTGCTCGTGTTTGTTAGTTCCTGCTGTGACGAACAATACGGTGGTGGCATTCCTTGGGGATGTACTCAAAGTCTCTGGGGGACAAACCTAGAGAGAGCGAATTCGCTCTAGGAATTCCATGCACATAAAACGGAGGGTGGGATGGAGTCTCAGTCTTCCGAGGATGTTGTGTTGGCCCTGTAAGAACAGGTCAACAATGAAAAAACCCTTTCTGGCCCTGGCCGGTTGGCTCAGTGGTAGAGCGTCAGCCTGGTGTGCAGGAGTCCCGGGTTCGATTCCCGGCCAGGGCACACAGGAGAAGCGCCCATCTGCTTCTCCACTCCTCCCCCTCTCCTTCCTCTCTGTCTCTCTCTCTCTCCCGCAGCCAAGGCTCCATTGGAGCAAAGATGGCCCGGGCGCTGAGGATGGCTCTATGGCCTCTGCCTCAGGAGCTAGAATGGCTCTGGTTGCAGCAGAGCAACGCCCCAGATGGGCAGAGCGTTGCCCCCTGGTGGGCGTGCCGGGTGGATCCCAGTCAGGCGCATGCAGGAGTCTGTCTGACTGCCTCCCCGTTTCCAACTTCAGAAAAATACAGAAAAAAAAAAAAGGAAAAGCCACTTTCTGGAAAAGCATTAGTACAATTAAGAAGTCTTCCTTCAATTACAACTTAAATCTGTGTTGGCCAAGCACATGCTGTTATTAAAAATAAACAGCAATTGTCATCTAGGGAGCAATGAGTTTGGAAGGTCACAGATGACTCTTTCAGAAAAGGACATTTAAGCCCAGTCAGGGGACCCAGCCAAGCAGGGAGGGGCAAGTGTTTGGGTCAAAGAAATCGCGAGAGCCATGCGGGAGCCCAGCAGTCTTGCCCGGCCCTTTCGCTAGTCCCCTTCTGCCCGAGAACACGTCTTCACGTGAGAACACCAGCCTTCCTCTTTCCCTACTTCCCTTCTTGCTCAGGTCTGCTTCACAGCTACACAATCTTCTAAGACAGAATGCTCTCCTTGGAGGATTTTAGGTGTAGAAAATGTCTTTATGCTGGTTTCAAAACCCTGATTTTTCTTCCCCTCAAGCTTTTCCCAATCTCTCATCTTAAAGTCACTTGATAACATGTGCTCGTAAAAGAAGTCTGAAACAAAGTCTGTAGAATAGGAATAGTTGAACAATTAGTCTACAAACGTTGATATTTCTCTCCTTGGTCAAACCAGAAAGGCCAACCTTGCCATGTGGCTTCCTCAGGGGCAGGCAGATGACTCCAGTGACTCAACTCCCTCTCGTCCCTGGTTTCTCTGCAAGCCCTCTCACCCTCCTGCCCGACCCGGTGACACAAACTCGCCAAAGCCCCTGACGTGGAGTAGCAGTCCTTGGATATCTGCCCAGTTAATAAGAAAACTGTAAATGCTATTGTGAAATAACCAAACTAATTAACCCCCTGCAGTTTGAGAAAACTAAAAACTCCAGGGCATAAACTCACACATTTCAAAATTACCAGAGGAAGGAAGGAAAGGAGGAAGCATCATTTCTGTCTTCACAGCAGTGCAAATCATTGGTGCGGCGCAGACTTAGAGACCAGACAAAGCACACACTGGAAAGGAAAAATCTCAACTCAAAGAAATACTGACCTTAAAGATTACAACAGTCAGAGAATGGGACGTCCAACTTCATCAAAGGGTGGACAATACAACATGTTGTCAAAGTGTAAGGTGAATATCCCCAGAGAGAGGGCTTTGATAACAGATGGATACTAGATTCCTGGATGTAAACAGTGAAGAAATTTTAGGAATAGACCCAGGGGTAATCTATACATTGTTATATCAACATCACCGTCATCACCACCACCACCATCATCACCACCATCACCACCACCATCATCACCACCACCATCACCATCACCACCACCACCATCACCATCACCACCACCACCATCACCACCCATCATTACTACCATCACCATCACCATCACCACCAACATCACCATCACCACTACCATCACCATCATCACCACCACCATTACCACCATCATCATCATCACCACTGTCACCACCACCACCATCATCATCACCACCATCACCACCGCCATCATCACCATCATCACCATCACCACCACCACCATCATCATCATCACCATCACCACCATCATCATCACCACCACCACCATCACCACCATCACCACCACCATTACCATCATCATCATCATCACCACTGTCACCACCACCACCGCCATCATCACCACTGTCACCACCATCATCACCACTGTCACCACCACCACTACCATCACCACTACCATTGTCATCACCACCACCACCACCACCACCACCCACCATCATCACCACTGTCACTACCACCACCACCACCATCATCACCATGATCATCATCTTATCATTTTTTCAACATTATCTTCATCATTACCATCCTCCTCCTCCTCCTTCTCATCACTACGATCTTGATCATCATTCTCATCAAACAACAATGCACTCTGCCAGCTACACTCAGGAGAATGATTCATCAGTCTCTCAGGCATCCACGGATGTGAATGCCTAGACTGCTCCCACTTTACAGTGAAGCCCTGGTTACTCATCAAAAAGCAGTCCCTTCTCCAGGGCCATCCCGCTGAGAAGAGCTGAGCTGGGATTTCTACTCCAAGCCCATCTTTCTCAAATCCTTGCAGAACCTCTTGGGGAGTGTGGCTGCTCCCAGTTAGCCGGACTAAGGCCAAAAGCCATCTGCCTACCCACCCAGATGCCTGTCCTCATCACTCACCACTTCTACTGGGTGTTGTTTCCATAGAAAAGAGACAAGGAGAGTCACTTCCCTCTAAGGTCCAGTGGCAAAAGTACAGCAGACAGACAGGCCCCAGGACCTCAGGGGCTCTCAGCTGATTCTCAATGACTTGAGCAATCTGCCCTTTATCACGAGGACTGGAGAGTCCTCTCTTTTCAGCTGAGCAGAAGCGGGTCCCTACATACACAGCTGGATATGGGAGGGTTACCTCCTCCCATCAAACACTTAGGACTTACTGTGTGCACAGGGCTGGCATTGACCAAGGGAGACTGAAAGAGGCCTGGAGAACAGAGAGGAATTGAGGAACGACTGTGTGTTGTGCTGGGGACAGGAACCAGGTCAGATCAGGACACCAAGAAGAATCAGTAAAACCCTCAAATGGAACAATGTGGCTGGCGGAGGAGGAAGAGGAAGGAAAAGAGTCTACTGTGTGTTAGGCTAAGTGTCTATTTTACACACACACGTCGTCTTATTCCATACTCAACATGACCTGGGAGGCAGTTCCCTTTGCGTAGGTTAGAAAACAAGGCTTAGTGAGCTAACGTCACTCGCCACATCTTACAGCTGGTGAGGGGGTCAGTTTGGGACTTGTCGGACTTCCTCAGGCAGGGGTGGGGTGGGGAGAAGGCACCCTAAAAGAAGTTCTGAGCTGGGTGAGCTGACGAGACTGCTTTGGTGACCGGCACGGCGTCACCATCTCCCCGGCAGAGCAGACTGAGCTGGATCAAGAGGGAAAGGCCGAGACTCTCAGGCAGGCAAGTGGTTTGCGGCGTGAGTGGTGGGTGTGTCTGTCCTCATCCAACGACAGGCTAAGTGAATACGGGACATTTGTCTGCAGATGCCTGTGCCCACCTCAGGGATTCCAATCAAGCTGGAGAAGTAGAGACAGAGTTGCCCATGGGAGAGTCGCCTTCAAAAACCACGGCAGCCAAGACGGAAGGGAAAAACACTTCAGAACTTAATCCCAGTGAGCCGCCAGGACCGAACGCTGAACTGTGGCCCCTGGCCCAGGGTGGCGCTCAGACGTCTGTTCTGTTCTCTCTCTCAAAGGTGAACTTGATGATCTCGAGGTTCAAGACTCCTGGCCAGAACCCAGTTCCCTGACAGTCTGCAGATTTTGGATCCCATCTGGGTTTGACTTTTCTGCTGATTCCTTAATGGGACTGAAGGATCAGCCAGTTCCCACCCATGGGCTTCGCCCAGGAGGGCAGGCAGGGGCTCTGTGGAGGCTTCCTCAGGCATCACGTGGTCCCTGACTCACTGGGAAGGCAGGCCCCATGTCCACACTGCAAGGTAAGCGTCAGCAGGCGGCATCTGTCTCACAATCATCTGGTTCTTCAGGGCGCCCGGCCAAGCTTAGACGGGCAAGTCTGGGCACAGAGCTTCTGCTCTCTTTCTGGTCACCCAGAAATCGTGTGAGCGCCTACAATGCACCCGGCACAGGGCACAGAGCAGATGCTCCTCTGCACGGAGGAAAACAGACAACATGAGAGGGTCGTTTCAAAGCCAGGGGAGCCCCGTGCAGCCGTGGAAGCAGAGAGCGTGGCGGGCTGAAGACATGGCGTCTGACGACGACCCGAGGACGCCAGCGTGAGGGGGTCCGGGTGGGGCACCGGAGGCCGAGAGGGTCCAGGTGAGGGGGTCTGGCTGAGGCACCGGAGGCTGAGGGGGTCCAGGTGAGGGGGTCCGGGTGAGGCACCGGAGGCCGAGAGGGTCCGGGTGAGGGGGTCCGGGTGGGGCACCGGAGGCCAAGGGGGTCCGGGTGAGGGGGTCCGGGTGAGGGGGTCTGGGTGGGGCACCGGAGGCCGAGCGGGTCCGGGTGGGGCACCGGAGGCCGAGGAGCAGCACAGGACAGAGGCTGTGGACGTGCACGAGTCCGGGCACAACAGGGGGCCAGCCAGAGTGAGGAAGGCACTGGGACGCCGTGTGAGCAGGCAGGCAGGCAGGCAGGAAGGGGGCCGGATGGGAGGGCCGTGCCACTGCCCAGCCCAGGTCAATGGAAGCCAGGCAGGGCTTGGACAGTAGCCCTGTGGTGGTTTCCCTAATAGCTTAATTGATATAGGATTTATAGACCACAGAGCTCACCCACTGGAAGCACACAGTGCAGCGATATTTAGCATATTGACCGAGCTGTGCAACCATCTCCACTGTGGAGAATTATGTGATTTCCATCAGCGCAGAGAGAAACCCTACCTTCACCCACAGTCACGGCAGTCTTCTCGGCCCCCAGACCCCGGCCACTGCGAAGCTACTTCTTGTTCCACACCCAGATGTGTCTCTTCTGGGCGTGTCAGAGGATGACTGTCCACTGCAGGGTCCAGTGTGACTGCTGTCCTCACTGACCACGGTGTCCTCAGGATCCACCCGTGTCAGCACGTGTCAGGACTCACACACACACACACACACAGCTCCGCCCTGGTGGGCTCGGACCCAGTGGGTTTTCGGGGCTCCTGGAGTCCATGTTCGCTGGCTTTCCTTGCTCAGGTGGGCAGGGAGTCTCTTGTCTCTCAACTGAGGAAACTGATGTTCTGGTCCATGCAATGTCCTCAACATCGACTTGGTCTGCAGAGCCTCTTCCTAAGTGACCCAGACAGTCAGGATGTGCGGGCTGAAGCCGGGGTGGCGGACACAGAGGCTGAGGACACACAGCTGCTGGGCCAGGAGAGCTGGGGCCGCTCTGGGGACCCCGCAGACGGGCAGGGGGACTGCAGGGGAAGAACCTGACGGCAATCTCCAGCTGGTTCGTCCTCCCTAACACTCTTGGCCAGAGTTTTACACTCACAACCATTGAGACAAGTCCACCCCCGCCCGAGGGGATCCATGGTCACACCTGTAAACAGAGTGGCTGGTGGGTACTCCACCCCGACCATGAAACTGACCAAGGCAAAAGGCACCCAAACCCTGGCAGTCAGGTAGAAATAGGCAGAAAGGAGCTATGGCCAGCAGAAAGACACTGCAAGCCCTGTGGGCAGTCCTAGACATACAGGGCCACGTTATAGGAGATAAGACTAAGGAGGTGAAACTGATAGTATCAAAGTGTCTTATTTAACCTAATCCAGCAAGAGGAGGGTCATTTCCATGTGTGCATTAAGCACAAGGATAATGGATGCCCTACATTCTCTTCTGCACAGAGCCTTGGACACCCAGCCCGTCTTCTGCACCCACAGCAATGCAGATCCCTGTGCTGACCACCTGCCTGCGGCCCTGAGCTGGACGGCACAGACCTGGAGCTCAGGGACCCGCCCAGAATGAGGCTGGTAGCCTGGGGACAGGAGGGTTTTGAGGGTGACTGCAGAAAAGTCAGGCCATGTGGTGAACAAGGCAGGCAAGACTGGTGTTCCCCAGACACAGGGAGGGGGGAGCCCCCAGCCCACCTGTCGCCAAGTCCCTGCAGGCTGCAGACGCGCCCTGTGCAGAGTGGGGACACTGGGCGGCGTGGGGTCTGTCTCCCCAGTGGGTCCCAGACAGCCCAGAGTTTAGTTCTGAGCCACTCCGGAACACGGGCCATACACTTACATTTTATACCATTGCACAACTGGCCTGAACCATCAGTCTGCGGCTCCGGCAGAGGGTGTGGGGCGGGTGAAAACCACAGAGTGTGGCTCACTGGCCGTGGCCCAGGCCTCCTGGGCAGGCACTGAGGTGACAGACACTGCCGCCAGGTGGCCCCTGCACAAGCCGTGCTGCGTTGGTCTGCCCCTCGGGCCGGCCCAGAGCTGCGGGGGCTGCTGTCTGGGGGCACCTGCAACATTAGAGGCTCACGGAGCCTGTGCCCCTCCCCAGTTCTCTTCTTCATCAGAGCCGCTCAAGAGCCGCTAAAAATAATCCTGTGCCCTTGAAAGGCCACACCAGGCAGCCCCTGCCCGGGCGGGCTGCTCCAGAGGACAGGAGCTTGGTCCTCCACAAACAAATAAACCTCTGGTTTGGTCCAAAATTAGAGCCTCCGCCCCGCTGGGGAGGGAGAAGGAGGCTTTGTTTCGGGAAGAAGCTCTAAGAGGCTGTCGCAGGGGGGTCAAGGGGCCGCAGACACCCACAGCGCGAGAGGAGCCCTGGGGAGCAGCAGCGGGCTGCGGCCGTGTTCCAGAATAGCTGCCATCCGAGAGCGAGGGCGTGGGGAGAGGGCTGGGCCACCCGCGGGCAGGGAGAGGCGCACCTGCAGGAGGCAGGCTTCTCACCTCACCTGCGAAACCCCGAGACAGAGAACAAGCAGGCTGCTGCCGCCGGGGGGCGGGGAGGGCAGCGGGAGCCAGGGGTCCCTCCCTGAATGAGCCGAGGAAGGACTGTGTGAAGCTAAGGGGGCCTGGAGGGTCTGCAGCCCGCGAGGGTGAGGCAGAGACCGCTGAGGACTGGTGGCTGACAGGATGCCCCAGGGACGTCCGATGGCTGACCACACAGGGCAGGAGGCCCATGCTGGGGCCCGCCGCAAGGCTCAGGGGCAGTCCACGGGGTCCTTTTGCAGGTTCACAGATCTGAGTTTTGCAGGGTCTTTTTAATGAAGCCCTGAGACAAGCCTCATTCCAGCAGGCTCTGCTATGGTCGGAAGGATGATGGTGACGGGCCAGGGAGGCCATGCCGTGGGAAAGACCTTGTCCTGGCGTGGTGCAGAGGGCTTCCCGGTGCACCTGCCTGACCCTCCAGGACTGGCCACTGCCCCTCAGTGAAGCTCGGTCAGGGCCAACCTGCGCCTGGCGCTGCCCCCGCACTGCAGACACAGGCGGCCGAGCAGACTGACCACAGCTCCCTAGCTGCTAGGGCCTACCAGGTCCAGGCCCTGGACAAATGCTGACCGAGGGCCCAGCGCCAGGCCCCACTCAGCACCAAGGACGACAGCCAGGGCTTCCTGTCCAGGGGAGGAGAGAAATAATTCAGCGAGGCCACTCCAGGCAGGGAGGAACTGAAACAGGTGACGAGAGGACCGACACCTGGTCTCGTCTGGGCAGGAGGGGGGGGTGCTGAGACATGAATGACGGGACCCACCCTGGCGAGACTGAGGGGGAACGTTTCAGTCACTGGGCGAGCCATGCACCGCCAGACAAGTGTGAGGGACAGACAGGACGGTGGGGCTGGCACACAGAGACGGGGAACCTGGCCAGGGCCACCAGCCGGTGAAGACTACGAGGTACTTGCTAAGCACCATGGAGCTGGGCAGAGCAGTAACACGAGTCACTCCTGCTTCTGAAATGAGCTCTGAGCACGATGGGGAGAGGGAGGGGCTTGAGGGGAGTGTGGTCAGCCCGGGGGAGAGGACGATGAAGAGAGGACGATGGCTCTGGAGGTGGCGTGGCAGTGGCCACAGTGGGACACACCTGGGCCTCGGGAGGAGGGGTGGGGCCGCAGTGTGGCCACACAGTCTGTCACGGACAGCAGTGCCCCTGGCGTTCTCCTTGATTCCTATTCAGCCAGAGCACAGGCTGGTCTGCTGACCAACAGGCAGAAGTGACCATCCAGCCTCCGGGAGTGTGCGTGGATAGTCTGCAGGGGAAGAGCACCACACCCTCAAGCTTCTGCTGCCTCAGGAAGAACACCGTTTAGCAGAGAGTGTGCGCAGGAGGGTGAGAGAGAGAGGGAACCCTCAATCCTCACTATCAACGCCAGAGGAGCAGAGTAACCCACCGCCACCTACGAACAGTCCCCGGGGCAGGGAGGCCTGTGGGGGTCGGGGTGCCAGGGAACCGTGGCGTCTGCTCCCAAGCTCCACTCTGCCCCACAGCATTGTGGGAACAGCCTGTTGTAACAATGCACATGGGTGCACAGTTCCCAGGCAAAATGTGAGTGTTTTCATCACTTACAGAATACAGTGGAGATTCTGATCATCATTTATACTGAGCAGAAACGGCAGCTTCCTCCTTGAGCGAACCTGTCTAAATCAGCTACTTTATTAAAAAGCAACTCGAGTCCCCGTAAGTAATTCTCAATGAGAAGTGAGAGCCCCCTCGGCCCCCGCTCCCCGGAGGAGCACACAGCCTCCTGAGGACGTCCTATGGACACAGACCAGCGTGACTGTCATCAAACAGAACGTCAGCTGCCCCTCAGAGCTGCACAGCCACTGAGAACGGCACCCCGTCCTCCCCCGAGGCTGCCTGGCTCCCGTCCGGCACGTGGTTGGACAGCTCTCAGCCGACAGAGACTGGAGTTGTAACCCTCCAGTGAACACACTGCCCACCTGGGAGGGTGGATACACAAGTTTCTAGAAGCGGACCTGCTGGGGCAAAGGCTGCGTCCACCTGCACCTTGGCGGGGGCTGCCCAACGGCCCCCACCATGCTGATGCACAGGTCCCACCGGCCCCTGGATGGGGGCGGCGTCCTCCCAGCCGCCCAACGCAGTCCGACCCGTCTCCTCTTCGCCAGCCTGACGGAGGAACGGGAGGGCGGGGCTTTACTTCACGTCGACGTGAACACGTGAACCTGGAAACTGCTTCTCAGCCCCTGAAGTCCTTCCCCCTATCAACTGCTTGTTCACAGAATTCACTCAAAAATCCACACAGGTTTAGCCCAACGCCCCTCCCCTTCCACCCGTTTGAGCTCTTGGTCTTTTTCTCATTGATTCTAAAGAGCTCTTTCTTTATTAAATAAAACTGTCAAATATATTGAAAACATGTTCCCAACGTTTCTATTATCTTCTGTAAAATCCAGGGTGAGGGTGACAGTCGGGAGCTCTAGTACTGCGCAGTTGACCGTGACCATTTTTCCTGACATGGCTGCTGGGCACATTCATTTTTCAGAGAGACTGTGAGACTTCAAAGCGGCCCATGCCTCCGGCGGACCACTCCAGGTGGAGCCGGGAGCCCGGCCGCCCCTCCCGGCCGCGGCAGAGATCGGGCAGAGGGGACGAGGACACCTGCTCTGCCCAGCAGAGGGGAATCTAACGGGGAATCTAACCCTGGTGGCCAGGGAGACCGCACCCGACTGACACGAGACTCGGAAAGGGCCCCGGCGGCGGCCTCGGGTCCTTCACAGGCTCACGGGTGACCAGGACGGGAGTCACGAGGCAGCGTGTCTTGTCCTTACCCTGCCTTCTCGCCACCTGGAACCGAATCAATTTTTCCTCCAAGAGAATGAAAAACCAACTCATTCTGTGCTTCCTGACTGATGTGGCTTAACACAGCAGAGGCTCAGTCCTGTGGACGGTCCGTCCCACTCACGCCCCCAGACAGGTGGGCCTGCCCTCCCCGCAGGGAGCAACACGGTCCTCAAGGAGCCCCTGGTATTTCCCAGAATGCCCGAGCCTTCTGGATCAAGAAAGGAAGTCAATTCCACGTAGTATAACGTTAGCGCTAATTGTATCTGCTTTATATGGAATCTTTGAGGAACGGTCTTCTATCCATGACGACACGTGCAAGCCCCACCCCATCTAATCAGCCAAAATTCTGGATCCTCCGATCTGGCCAGACAACAGGAACTGTGCATTTCCAGAAGATTCTGAAGCCACACAGCACATCTGAGAGGTAACGGTATATTGCATAAGAACAACCCTTTTTTTCCCCCAAGCAAGCTTCCTGTTATGCGTGCTCTTTCATACTAGTGAGCCAATATAGCACAAACCAGTCCCTCATTTACTTATTATTTTCTTTTTTTGTATTTTTCTGAAGTGAGAAGTGGGGGGTGGGGGAGGCAGGCAGACAGACTCCCGCCTGCGCCCGACCGGGATCCACTCGGCACGCCCACCAGGGGGCGATGCTCTGCCCATCTGGGGCGTTGCTCTGTTGCGACCAGAGCCATTCTAGCGCCTGAGGCAGAGGCCATGGAGCCATCCCCAGCGCCCCGGGCCAACTTTGCTCCAATGGAGCCTTGGCTGCGGGAGGGGAAGAGAGAGACAGAGAGGAAGGAGAGGGGGAGGGTGGAGAAGCAGATGGGCACTTCTCCTGTGTGCCCTGGCCGAGAATCAAACCTGGGACTTCCACACGCTGGGCCGACACTCTACCGCTGAGCCAGTCGGCCAGGGCCCATGTCCCTCATTTATTCACATGATATATATTCGTGGAAACCCTCCACCAGCTCAGCTTTGGGCTAAACCTTTCCTGAAACAAGTCACTTAACTGGAGAAGGCTGTGAAGGGAGACTATTAATTACCGCCTAGAGACGAATGCCAGGGGAAGCTCACAGGCACTACCTCACTCCTGCTCTGTCACCTGGAGCTGGCGTCTGGAAGCACAGGGGACACGCAGCTCCCGACTCCCTTTGAGGCAGCCCCTCTACAGGAGCTGTGTGTTACGCAACGCCTCCGTTCCCAAAGGGTCTGGAGTGGTGCCGCCACCCCAGGGAGACGAGGATTTGGGGACGGGACACCTCGTCGATGAGGCCCTCTGGCCGGGCTCCAGGAGGACAGATCACACCCGACAGGTGCGTGCGTCCGTGAGAGCAGCACGAGCTGGGTCCAGGTTTTCAGAGTCCCTCACCAGGACTACTGGTGCCATGGTTGCAGCTCTCCAACATTACGGCCATGGAACCCGTAATAGGAGTGGCTTCTGTGGGTGCTGGAGGAAACCAACAGCACATCTGTGGACAGAGTGCGCTAACGAGCCTCCTGGTGGCGGTTACTGCCTCCGCCCCCAGCCGGCAGTCCTGGGACCCACGTGTTACTCCAAGGAGGCCCCCCACCCTCCACGTCCACACTGCTCCCGGCCCCAACCCCACTTTCCCACACGTCCCTTCATGGGGACCGGGCACATTCACCCTTGCTCGGCAGGAAGCCAGCCCACAGCAGAGATGAAATGGCCTTTGCTGGTCAGACACCGGAGGGGGTCACTGAGAGGACATCCTTAGAGCTGGCCCTGAGGGGATCGGAGGTCTGTAGCCCCGCTGCCTTGGAATGTAGGCTCAGTTGTTCTCACGGGGGAGCTGGTTCGACTAGGCCCTGAGAAAGCTGGGTGCTGTGGAGACACCGGGGGGGGGGGGGGCCTGGACCTCAGCCGTCAAGGCCTCTCTGTGAACTTTCAGATCCTGGGGGGCGGGGAAGAGACCCCTCCTCTGCAGCCGCTAGGACGAGCCACGTGCTGAACTGGCACCTACCAGCCTAGAGCTTCTCCCTCCCGCCCTCCCCGCTCGCTGTCGCTGTGTTTGGGACTGCTGTGCGAACAGCACTGGTGCTTTATCTGGAGCGGCGGTTCTTGCCCCGGGGACTCTGCCCCTCAGGGACACCGGGCAGCGTCTGGAGGCACTGTGGGAAGGGGCGCTGCTGCATGGAGCCGTGGAGACCACGGCCGCTGCTGGGCACCGGCAGGGCACAGGCTGGTCCAGCATGGAGCGGCTCCCAGTAGCGTCCCTCTAGCCCCCAGGGAGAGGAGCCTCACCAGGAGCAAAGGCAGACGAGGCTCTGGCCGTCCACGTGCATCAGCAAATGCACCGCGGCCACAGTCGCGGCCCGTCCAGTCGGGCAGTCCTCAGGGCTGGCTCATAAACACTTCATCTCAAGCCGGTGGGACAGAATTGACCCAGCAGGCGCCTGGAGACCTGGCTGCTCGGCCCCCTCGTTCATCCAGTTCGGGAAATAACGGGCCGAGCCGCAGGGAAGATTTACCGCCCCCCCCCCACTTCACGGCAGGGGGCTACAGGCTGCTGGGCCACGTGCAGGCGCATCCGGCTGCGGGAGGCGGGGTCCCACAGCCACGTGCCTCCCCGCCTGGCCCAGCCCCTCCGCATCGACCATCACACCAAACAAAATGGACCACGGACAGCACGTCAGTGTGGTGCGTGGACGGCTTCCAGCTCTGGGCAACGACTCGGACGCCCCGCCCCCGCCCCCGCCCCCGCCCCACCCCCGCCCCGCCCCACCCCGCCCCCGCCCCCCCCGCCCCACCTGTCCCCGCCCCGCCCCCGCCCCGCCCCGCCCCCGCCCCCGCCCCCGCCCCACCCCCGCCCCCACCCGCCCCCGCCCCCGCCCGGCAGAGCGGCGCTGCTCTAGGAACAGCTGGTTCCAGCTCCTCTCTTTCATCCTTTTTCACACGGTCAACATTTCTTCGCTACCAATTAGCCAATCTGTTTGATCAAACCTCACTCCCAGCAGTCAGCAACATTTGTGGCCTACTAAATTAATTGTGCTGCACAGCGACCCCCCCGCCCCCCACCGCAGCACAGGCGACGCGGCTCCTGCGCGGAGGACCGGCATATGGCTGACGGGCCGGGCTTGGCGCTGACCCGATAAGAGGCAGCTGATGGCTTTACGCTGCCTCCCCCCGGACGTTGATCCCATTGCCGCCGAACGACGTGTTTGTTTTGCCGCCTGAACCCGATTTGGGGGGACAAACGGACTTCTCCACACTCGTCAGAGCCTCCCAACTGCACGCCGAGTGAAGTGCCGTCGCCATCTGCGAGGAGCGGGTCCTTTCCCACCTCCGACGCCCCAGAGTCAGGTCTCCCTCTTTCTCACCTCTCTGATGGATGGGTTTTGAAAATGCAGATCCATCAGAGAGCCTGAGATCCCGTCCTGCTCCATGTCCCTGGCTCCCCAAGACCCACGGCTCTTGACCCAAGAAGCCCGCCAGCCCCCAGCAGGGAGAGGCCGAGGCCGTGGGAGTGAGGACCGGGAGCCCCGGGGGAGCCCTCACCGCCCACACCCCAACTCCACCTCCCAGGTCCCTAACGGGAACCCACTTTTCCTGGAAATGGTCCCACCAACCCAAGAACACAGAATGGCGTCCTGGAGAACAGGTTTGGGTCCATTGCCTCCTGTCTGGCTTGGGCAGTTTCAGGCACCATGTCTCACGCCCTTGAACCTGGAGACAGAAAACCCGCCTGTAGCCAGCTTATGCCAAAACAGTACTGGTGGGCTCCTGAGGCTGAGCATTCGGAGTCTGCTGGTGTCCTGTCTGTGTGAGCACTGTCCCCGAGGCCAGCTTTCTCTCGTGCTCCCCAGCACCACCCCTTCCAGAGGCCTCTCTCCTGGACGCCACGCCCCTGCCTGGCACCCAGGTAATCTCCTTGCCCAGGAATGCAGGAGGTCACAAGCGTCTCCCTGGCCCTAGCCAGGCGTCTGCTCAGCCCCATGCAATCGCTGGGGCCCAGGAGACGCTGCTGGACAAGGGAGCTGGACTGGACACTGAGGATGGAGACGGAGCTGGCCTGCTGAGCTCCTTGTGGCCCTGGGGGCTTTGAACTCTGCATTGCAGGCTTGGCAGCAGGCAGAGGACAGGGTGGGATTCGAGGGGCTGAGAGGACAGATGGAGGGAGGCTGGTGCTGGCCCATCCCACAGCACCTCCGGGCTGCCAGGGCTGCAGCTCCAACCTAGACGCTGTCAGCATGTTACCACGACGTTTGCTCTTGAGAAAACAAAGAGCTTCTATTTGTGAGCTCAGCCGGCAGGGAGACAGGAGGTGGGCGCAAAGCTGTCTCCTGGGTCCGGGCTTCAGGGTGAGATTTGAGGGGTTTCAGCACCAGGTCTTCCTGGACAGTGCACCCTGAGCTTCTGCAAGGGTTCAGGTACAGTCCTCTGGTTCCGTGATGGGAGGAGCTAAGGGTTCACAGGGTTACTTACAAGCTTTGTTCTGGGTACTGCTAGAGGACTCTCACAAGCTGGTCTGCAGTTAGCCACACCAAGACCCCCACAATGTTCTCATCGTGACGACATCCCTCAGACCTTCCTTGGACTTGACCCTGTTCACTGATGTGTCCAGGGGCCGGCACAAGTCACGTGTTCAAAAAATACTGTTTGAATGAAGGTGATCTACCAATGAATGCTTCTCCTAAGTATCAGAATGAAGGTCACGTGCTTCCTCCACAGCAGCATGAAGATGACCAGTTGGGAGAATGGTTCTGGAAGTACGTTTAGAATCATTTCCCTTTTCTTTATTATGTTTTTTTTCTTTTGCCTCCAGATTGCTATTTGTACACAACAGCCCTCCACCCCTACATAAACCTCCTTAAATAAATATTCGAGGGGGGGTTACGCCCACCACCATCCCCAAGGCACCTGGAAAGGGAGAAGACAGCTCTGTGCTGGGTGGTCCATGCTGAGAGCCCCGCCCCACATCTCAGTGGGTTCACGATGGTGCTCTCTGATATGTGCTCCTGAGTTGCACGTGTGGGGAGCCCCCTTGTTCCCACACCCCTCGCACTCAGCCTCGAGGTCTCACGACCCAGCTCCAAGGAGCCTGCAGGAGCCTCTGAGCTCACTGTCGGCCGTGGGACCCTCACAGCCACACAGGCCCTGTGTTCAGAAGGGCCTGTTCTCAGCTCCCTGCTCTGTGGCCATCAGCTTGAACCTCTTCCTGATTTTGGAACGAGGGCCCCACACTTTCATGCTGCCCAGGCCCACAAACCTGCAGCTGGTCCTGCAGCTGCCAAAGGCTGTTGGGGTGGGGGCCGTCAGGGAGGGGGCTGCGGGGAGGGGACTATCAGGGAGGGGCACTAGGGTGGAGGCTGTCGGGGAGGGGGCTGCTGGGGCAGGGGCCATCGGGGTGGGGGCTGCTGGGCACACGCCTCCCTGCCGGAACCCAGCCAGCTCCTGCTCCCTGCTCCTGCAGCCCAGCCTCTGATGAGACCCCGAGGGTCCCTGATGCACAGAAAGGAGCTCCTTCAGGACCCCCCCCCCCAGCAGGTACGTCTCACCTCCAGAAACCACAGGGCCCAGCCTTGCCCCCACCTGCCCTCAACAAGTTCACCCTGAATGCCGGACCTCCGGAGCTGCCCGAGCAGGTTCACGTCAGCAAAGGGAAGCCACACCCTGGATAACTGGACGCCCTGCTGGCTTCGTCTGGAGCGTGCCCCACAGCGAGCCCGGCTCTGCCCGCTTCCTCCCAGCCCCCCGCACGAATGAAACAGCGGCCGTCTCAGCAGAGAGCTTGGAGACACTGGCACGTCTGACCTCTCCCAGGATGTGCAGGACAGAGATGAACTGTCGGCACAGCTCTCGTGCACGGTGCAGCACAAAGGAGGTGTCACCGCCTCCCGCCTCCCCTCCCCACAGAGGACACCGATGCCACGAGTTCAATTCACACAAAACCATCCTCACCCACCCAGGCCTGTGGCGTAAGGCAGCCGTGTGACGGCTTTGGTTAAGTGCATGCATCACACAGCATTTAATATTAAAGGACTCCTCTGCACACCCCTGGAGAAGCACTCCGCCCCTGGCGCGGTACAAGCCTGCGTGGAAATGTGCTGCGCACACTTAAAACCAAGAGGCTCCGCAGAATACACTGAAAGATGCAAGAGGTGTCTGCATCCCCCGGGGCACTGAAGTGCAGCCTGACACACTCCACCGTTTCAAACTTCCACTGTGCCCAGAGGATCTTGGCCCGTGCGTCGTGGGCGCGAGGGGGTGGTGCTGAGCACGGGCACTGCGGTGGCTTGCATGGGATGGTCAGGGGCCCCGGTGGCACCACCTGTCCTGGCACCATAAGATGTGGCGTGGGCTGGACACGCAGGGTGTGGGTGATCACAGAAAGGACCGCTGAGAGCAGGGACAGGGAGGAAGTGGTACCACGGGTCAGCCACACGGGAGGGCCACGGTGCGGCACCCAAGAAGCCAGAGGTGAGAGAGCAGATGCTGAGGGATCCCCCAGACCTGAAGGTCAGAGTCAGCAAAAGGGACGCAGGGCAGACCGCTCCGGGAGGGGTGACCACCAGCAGAGGGTCCGGACGGCGGGTCTGACTCTGCTCCTTGAAAAGGCGGCTGCCGGCAGCAAGCTGGGTCTAAGCAGCTTCGACCCCTGCCTGCTCCTGACTCAGGTGCTTTCTTTTGCATATACTTATATGTCAATCAAAATAATTTTAAAAATTTGAAAGCAACACAGCTAGTCAACCATGACCTGCAGAATAACGACATTTCACAGGAAGCTACGGCTCGCTATGATACTGTGAAGTAGCTTGTTGAGTTGGGGCTCACACTCGTCATCCTTTCCAACAACCTTAGAAATTCGACCCTGAAAACCAGCAGGTGGAAACGACACCCCAACTAGGAAGAGAAGTACGGAGACTGTCCGACCGTCTGGAGTGACCACCAGGATGGGAGCGCGACTAGGAAGAGAAGTACGGACTGTCCAACCATCCGGAGTGACCGCCAGGACGGGAGCGCGACTAGGAAGAGAAGTACGGAGACTGTCCGACCGTCTGGAGTGACCACCAGGACGGGAGCGCGACTAGGAAGAGAAGTATGGAGACTGTCCGACCGTCTGGAGTGACCACCAGGAGGGGGGCGCGACTAGGAAGAGAAGTACGGAGACTGTCCGACCGTCTGGAGTGACCGCCAGGACGGGAGCGCGACTAGGAAGAGAAGTACGGAGACTGTCCGACCATCTGGAGTGACCACCAGGACGGGAGCGCGACTAGGAAGAGAAGTACGGAGACTGTCCGTCCGTCTGGAGTGACCGCCAGGACGGGAGCGCAACTAGGAAGAGAAGTACGGAGACTGTCCGACCGTCCGGAGTGACCACCAGGACGGGAGCGCGACTAGGAAGAGAAGTACGGAGACTGTCCGACCGTCCGGAGTGACCGCCAGGAGGGGAGCGCGACTAGGAAGAGAAGTACGGAGACTGTCCGACCGTCCGGAGTGACCGCCAGGAGGGGAGCGCGACTAGGAAGAGAAGTACGGAGACTGTCCGACCGTCCGGAGTGACCGCCAGGACGGGAGCGCGACTAGGAAGAGAAGTACGGAGACTGTCCGACCGTCCGGAGTGACCTCCAGGACGGGAGCGCAACTAGGAAGAGAAGTACGGACTGTCCAACCATCCGGAGTGACCGCCAGGAGGGGGGCGTGAGCTCTTCTCTGTCTCGGGCTGGAGCTGTCAGTCAGGGGGCCTGGTTGCTAAGGAGACATCGGCCCCTGGGGAAGAGCAGCAGAAGGGGTGCCCCAGACCTATGGAGGGCACAAGTGACGGCGGGCCAGAGGCATTACTGACCCTGGGGACCCTTTGCAGGCCTGGGCCTCACTCTGGAAGCTGCAGGGACAGACACAGTTGCGGCCGTGAGCTCGGCTCCGAACGCCCACGCTGCTCCTGGGTGAGACTTCTGCCGAATCCATTTGGGGTGTGGAGGCCTCCTTCACTTACCTACTTATGTCCTCTTCTTAACAAGTGGGGGTCACAAGTAGCAGACAGTGGCAGCCACTCTAACCCTGAGCCACACCGGCCGCCACACCGCACGTGGGAGTTGGCGGGCACTGTAAACGCATGCAAGCCGAGTCCCGTCCATCAGCACGCGGGACGCTCCCACAGCTGGAGGGAGTCACGGTGGGTATTCACAGCCTCTCAGGGACTGGCGCGGGGACCCGGGGGACAGAGGACCTGCTGGTGTGTGGGGGTGGTCCCCAGTCCGGCAGCAGGGGCTGGAAGTTTGTAAGGACGCACACCCTCACCCAACCCAGACTGACTCAGGACCAGCCTTCTGTCGAGACTCGGATGTGAGGTGTGGACACACGAGAAAAGTAGATCGCAGCATCCGAGGGCCCAGTTACACCCAACGCTGCTCTCACATTGCATAGATGTTTCCTTCTCTCCTCTTGGGACAAAGGGGAGAGATGACCCCGTGGAGACAGGGCTGCTGCAAACAAGCAACACGCACTCACAACACAAGCTCACGGGCTGTCAGGTTCAGTATCGGATGCCGCTTGATAACAGACACAGACAGACAGGAGCACACGTGCGCACAAACCCGCACACACAGGCACACACACAGGCAAGCCCTGGGCGCACACTCACACACGTGCTGCCCCGAGAGCTCACGTGAGAGGACACTGAAGCAGCAAGCAGCAGATGTAAGATAAAACGACAAAGCAAAGCCCGGTTTCAGGATGACTGACTGCAATGACGGCAACTGAACAGTTCGACTGCTGCCGGGTGGGGGCAGACCACGTGGTCACCCTCACTGAGGACGGACTGAGCTGTTCCCTGCATTCCATCCGAAATATCGACTCTTAAGAAAAAGGTTTGGTCGATTCGGGGAAAGCAGCAGCAAAGTGCCCTGAAGGCAGCGCGGGCGGCTGGATGGGCCACAGCTGAGCAGGCTGGGCCGCGGCCTCCACTGCCTGCCCCGCCGGGCGCTCCTGGGCTGTGGCCCTATGTCGGCAGGCCCGAGAGCGGGACTCGTAAAAGCACAGGCTGTGCACAGGTCACCTGGACTCCGCTGTGGCCTGGACTTCCTTCTGCTGCGGAGTGGGTGAGCCTGCCGCCCGCCAGGGATGTGGTGGGCTCGGGGCTGGCTCGGGGGCCTCCTCCAAGCTGGTCCCTGCCCGGGGGCCCCGCTGCCCTGGAGAGAGGACGGGGGAGGAGGTCAGCAAGGCAAAGGGACAGACTCAGGTGTGGACACTGCGCAGAGCTGGCCCAGTGTTCCTGAGAGCCGGGAGGACGGGGCTCAGCCCAGAGCACAGGGTAACAGGCCTCACGGGGAGCCCTCCCTGCTCCCTTCCCAGGCCCCCTCTCCCCCGGGGCACAGGCAGAAGCAGGCAGGTGAGGGGACGGCGGGGGGGGGGGGGGTGCCTCCAGGCTCCTGACACTGTCTGTCACCTCTGTGGCCCCCTGGGGGCCTTGAACAGCACCAGCACCAGTGAGCCCCGAGAAGAGAAGGCTTCACAGTGCAGGTGCGCTCCTCAGTAACGTCACCCACTCACCAATCTGCACAGCAGGCCCCCAAGACACCTGCTCCCCATGCCCGCTCACAGCTGGGAAAACCGAGGCCCTCGGTCACAGGGCGCGTCAGTCCCCGGGGGCTGTGGAAGGAACTCCAGGGCATTGGGCAGCATCCACTCATGCCCTCGCAGTTCCGAGGTCAGAGCAAGGGGAAGCAGGCCTGCACCTCCCGAAGCTCCGGGCGAGGACCTGTGTCCTGTGTTCCCCAGCTCCTGGCAGCACCCACAGTCTTTGGCTCGTGGCCCCTTCTTCACAGGCTGCAGCCTCCCTCAAGGGGTCCTAATGGCAGTTCTGGGGCCACCAGGGTCACCTCTCATCTCAGTGTCCTCAGCTGCACTCCACCTACAAAGACCCTTTGCCACGTAAGATGAGGTATTCCGGGAAGCAGGACGGGAACGTCGTTGGGGGGTCACCACACGGCCCCTCACATCAGTCTCCACGCTGAGTCTAGAAAGCAAGTGTATCTCACACGGAGCCTGAGTCTTAAGCTTGCCCTCAGGGGTGCACAGGACATGGTGAGGGGACCGCTTGCCTTAGGATGACGGGGGGGGGGGGCGTTAATAAAGCTGATCACCTGGCCCTGCCCCACGCCCATCAGGCAGGACCTGTGGAGGAGGAGGGAGGGTCCCCGCATTCTTGGGAGAAGGACGGAGTTTGTGAACGCACACCTCGACACCAGGTCAAGGGCGAGCGCGCGCATGACCCGCTTTGCTGCTTCTGCTGTTGAACCTGAAATCAGATGTCAGGTGGTTCATCACGTTGGCTGGGTGATCTTAGAAAGACTTGCTCACTAAGTCTGGAAAATGCGAGACGAACTGACCGAGAGCAACCACATCAGCACCCCACTGAGGATCGGGCGTGGCTGTACGTGCAGGTGCCAGGCAAAGGACCCGGACACCCGTCGCCCAGAGCAGCTCTGGAACTGAGACCCAGCCTGTGGCCGAGGGGCTGGGACAGCACCCCAGCCAGTCACCTCCAGAGCTGGGCTGTCACCTCTCTCCCTGACAAAAGGGGTTCTGGTTTTGGTGGAGTTCCCCACTTTTGTCAGTCGGATCCGACTGAAAAGAAATGACTCATCTTGTCTTACCTCTGCATTACCCTCTAAGTATTGTACTTAGGTTAATTACGCCTCAGTCTTCCCTGAAGATGTCGAGGGAAACTTCCCCGAGTTGCGCGTCAGCAACAGGATCCGGTGTGAGCACGTGTGTGATTTCCAAACCTCCGGTTGTTAATGAAATCCCAAACATTCAGATTTTAATTGAACTAGATAAAGATTAAGCAGCTTAGCAGCAGCTGGCATTACGAATTAGTTCTCAACAGAGTGTTATGTTGTACTAAATCATTGCTTTTGTAATCGTCCTAAATTGTCCTTTATCTTGCTAATGCAGAAATGATTCTCCAGCAGCATCAGGCTTCCTGCGTCCCCACTGCCTCACACAGTTTGACGGGCAAAGTCTTAATGGCAATTTTAATAATGTTGTGATCCATATGTACGGTGTATATTCAATAAATTCTCAGCACTAATTAGAAAAAGTCGAGGCCTTTACGTGACCTATTTTTAGAGATGAGTCTCATTGCCGGAGACAATTGCCCGGAAGCGCTGAAGACGGGCAGGCCCCGGCAGTCGAGGGCCCGGGGTGGGGCGGCACCGGGAGGCGGTGTGAACTTGGCAGACCAGGTCTGCCCGTGTCTCCCCGGCACGGGGGCTGGCAGCAGCCCCGCCTACACTAGACGGACAGGCGTTTCCCGATGCTGCGGCCGCGGTCCCCCAGGGGGGCGGACAGTGCGTCTCGAGTGCGTCCGTGTGGGTGCCCTGATGGTGTGCACAGCCCCGCCCCCCGGGTTCCTGTGCAGAGTGACCACGGGAGGCCTTTAGGACTGACGGCCGGGACAGGTGGGCTCTGGCTCGACTCCTGCACTTTCTAGCGGCCACCGCTGGGCTGTGTCCTGGTCTGTATGGTGGGCTGCCTGCAGCGGCCGTGACCCTCTGGTGAGAGGCTGCCACACGGCCCGTGGCACAGACGACACGTCATAAAGCCACAGTGCTCGGCCTCCCTGGCCTGATCCTCGCCGTGGAAACCTGGGGAGGTGAACAGCTTCCCAGCGGCTCAGAGGAGCAGGTGGGAGGGTCCTGCCATCAGCTGGGCATGGTGGGCAGCGCCAGTCACTGCCCCAGGGCACCTGCCTTCCTGGTGGACCTGCCTGGGGACCAGTGCTTTTCCAGCTAAAGAAAATGTGGTACCTGAGGCAAAGGAGCCGGTCAGCCTCACCCCCTGCGGGGTCCACAGCGGGGAGGGGGCAGCTGAGGGGCAGGTACCAGGGGGGAGCTGGGCCTTGTCCCCATCAGAGCACAGAGAACACACAGGGGCTGTGCTCTGCCCGGCTGCCAGGTGGGGCTGCTGGTCCTGAAGGGGGGAATGGGCTCCCCCCTGCAGCACTGCCCAGGCCAGCAGGACAGCTCTGACTGTCCCCCTCTCCTCTGGCCAGCAGGGCTCCTGCCCGTTCCTGGAACGAGCCAGCTCACGTGCTGCTCCCTCCGCCTAGAAACGGCCTCATCAGGTCCTCACGTGTGCAGCTGGCTCCTCTCCTCGGGGTTCACCTGATGGGAGTCCCCCCACCTCACCCCAGACCCCAGCCCCTCCCCGAGATCTCGCTGACCGGAGGTCACCCTGCTCTGTGCTGTCCCATGTCCGCCAGGCAGGCGGAAGCGTGTTTACGCAGCAGTAAACCGTCAGTGCCTAGAGCAGGTCACACTCACCTGCTAAACGAATACACACACACACTTCCCTTGAAGACCATCTTCACAACGTTCTTCTGTAAGAGCCGGCCCCCCACCCAGGCGTCTTGCTGCAAGTGTCACGCTCCGGTGGGTAGAGGCTGGCGGGCCAACTTCACGGCGGGTTTGAAAGGGTGCTGTTTCTGGTGTGGGTCCTCACCGCCTGCAGACAGCACGGCTCACGAACCTCCCACGAGACCAGGTGCAACGGAGTGAGGAGATGCGGATGGCGCTGTGAGGGTTGGAGGGCTTTCAGGAATGGGGTGCACAATGGGGAGACATTCTGAGACCGGAGCTCAGTCCCCACCTCATGTCGGGCCCGTGGGGCTGGAGGGAGGCAGCTGCCCGGGAGCACAGCGGGCTGTGACAGTGAACTCCGCCCGCGCACAAGTTTCTCTCCGGAAAGTGACTTCTGGAGGCTCCTGAGAAGGGAAGTGACCAACAGACACGTGGACCAACGTTTTTGTCCCACCACATTCTCCTCCTTGGCTTTCCAGAACTGTGCTGTCCCTGTAGACACATATCAGAGTCCTAGGGCTTCTGTGACAAAGTGCCACATACTGGAGGCTTAGAACAACAGAATGTCACAGCTCAGATCTGGAGGCCAAAGGTTCTATCAGGGTCCCCAGGGTCGCGCTCCCTCTGCGACCTGTCGGAGGGACCGTCCTGCCTGTCCCAGGCCAGCCTGTGCTCCATGGTTGGCCGACGCACGGCTCTGCTCTCGGATCCACTGTCACCTTCGCCTGGGGCTCCCTGTCCTCTGCTGGATTAGGCGTCTTCTTCTTTCCTTCTCAAGACACCGGTCATGGGATTGAGGGCCCCTCGTATAGCATTTTAACCATCCTAACTTGGTTAAAATGACAAACACCCCTCTCCCCAAAATGAAGCTGCACTTTAGGACTCCACCATCTCTCGTGGGAGACACAGCTCAACCCATAATACTCAGTGATGTTCTCATTCAAAATCCTGCCGCCAGGGCTGCAGACTTCACTGTTTTCCGAAACCCACCATTCTGTTAGAGCATGCTCTGTTCCTGACTTTGGACACGCCGGCATGCCCACCACACCCACGGACACACGCCTGCTCTCCCCCCTGCTGTCACTGTCACCATGGGGGAGGGCTCTGAGCAGCGATTCGAGTCAGACTCCTTTGTAGCTTGATTTGGGAATTATGCTCTTTAGTACATGTTCATTTAAATTAACTTAAAATGTTTCTGTTTTTGTTTGGCAAGCGACAGGGTGATGATTCCAGCAGGGTAGAGAGTTCTGTGGCTGGGAGAGGCCAGGGTGTCTGTCGGAAATCATGCTAATTTTCAGAGGGAGGCGGTGCGGACATGGAAAGCCCAGGATGCGACCCTCAGACAACAGCAGAGGGGGACTGACCAGGACCTGGCTGACAAGAACATTCCAGAAATAGAAACCCAGGAGAGAAGCGCGTGTGTGGAGGGGTGTCCGGTAGGAAGAACCCGGGAGAGGAGAGCCAGGCCTCGGGCTGGGCACAATCCCTGGGTTCTCCCAGGTGCTGCTGATTGTCCGGGACAATCCGTCAATGCAGACAGAAACAACAGTCTAATCCTTGCAGCTCAGATACACTCGACTCAGCTGATCTCCCTACTCACTCAAGCCTGCGATGGACGCCTCAGTGGCCCAGGGCCAGGAGCCGGCTCTCCCACGGGTCCTGACGCCACGTCGCCCTCCAGGCACCGGCACGGGGTGCTCCAGCGACTCCAGTTGTGGACATCCCCACACAGAGGCCGCCGCCAATGCCCGAGCCTTCTCGGGACTGCTGAGCGGGCGTCCCTGAAGTGGGACGATGCATCCCCAGCCGGCACAAAACCGCAAACCCAGAAAGTGGAGCACTGCGCCATGCCGACGCCCCCCACCCTGGAGGGCATCCCGACTGCCGGACCGCGGTGCTGTAATGCGCTCAATCGTCTCCCACAGACCCGTCAGAGTTCTGCCAAGGGCCCGCACTGAGCAGATGAAAGGAACACGCTAAAACAACAACAGGAGCCGCCCCGTAGAGGGCCTGACGAGTCTCTGTCACACGAGAGCGAGGGGACAGGAAGCACGCCAGGAGGCTCGGGAGCCCGGCAGCGAGCAGGGCAGGCACGTGTCCTCATGCAGGGACAGCGGCCATAGTGCACGGGGCTCTGTCCCTGGCACTAGGAATCGCAGTGACCAAGACACACGCCCCGCCTCACGGAGCTGGCCTGTGGGGGCGTGCACGTGCTCAGTGACACTACCTCTGAAAAGTGCCTCGTAAGTGAGGCTCGGCGGCGAGCGAGCCCTCCACCCACAGCACTGCTCTATGGCGGGTCCAGGGCGCACTGCCCACTCTGGCCAGTGCTGGTCCCCGCCCTCAGCAGGGGCCCCATGACACACTGTAGGTGAAGAGACAGCTGCTCCAGCTGAACAGCAGGGCGGCTTCCCCACTCCTGCTCACTTAATTCAGCCCTCAAGTCCTGCCAGTCACACCACAAGCTCCAGAAAGATCTGCTGAGTAATACTCATTCTGAAGAAATGCAAATTAATCCACCCTTCCCTGCCTCCCCCAGCCACTGATCCATCCATCCATCCACCACCCATCCCTCCCTTCCTCCCCCCCTCTACCTATCTCTCCTCCCTCCTTCCCTCCTCCCCTCCCTCTCTCCCTCCCTCCTCCTTCCATCTATCCACCCATCCACTCATCCTTCCACCTGCTTGGCCTGAAACACTCATCCCCACAGAAAGCTTCTGCTGAGCTTGTCCTTCCCAAACACCCACCCGGGAGCAGACCTCCAAGAAGGCGCTTTCAAACTGGGACGCCAATTCAGAGAGCAGTGATGGGTACGTTTAAAGCAAATAGAACCCGTCAGAGAAAGACAAGTATCGTATAATTTCACCTCTACATGGAATCTAATTAACACAATGAACTAACAAGCAAAATAGAGACAGACTCATACAGAGAGAGCAGGCTGACAGCACCTTCCGCCTGGACTCCTCTCTCCTCTCAGACAAGTCGGGACTCCTCAGCCCTGGCCTAGGCGCCGTCCTCCTGGACCCCCTCACACCACCCCCGGGTCCTGGGGTGGACCCTCTGCCACGTTCCCACAGCAGCTGACCATTCAGTTTCTCTACAGCTGTCCTCCAGTGTGTTTGCTCCCTCCAGGGGCACGGGGTGGGTGCCGTGCTTACGTTTCATACCCCGAGTCCAACCCCCCATGGGCACATGGCTTAGCTGAGTACCAGGTAGACAAAGGACAGGCCTGAAGCAAGGACAGGGTCCAGTGGGGGAACCCAGGAAGGAAGGACCCCATCACTGCAGGTGGTTGGGGCCAGTAACCAAGACTTGAGAAGAAGAGGAGTCAGCCGGCTTCCCCATCCCCCCCTGTGGCGCTAAACCCAGTGAGCCTGGCTGGGTAAGGGACCCTCCCAGGTAACTATTTTAAACAAGCTTCAGACGGCTTTTCATGCAAAAGCAGAGGCTGCTTTGGCCCACGGCCTCCCCCCAGGTGCCCTGCGCCTCCAGCACCCAGCACCCCACACCCCGCACCCAGGAGCACGGACCCGTCTGCCTGCCTCACTGCGGGGCTGCCGTGTGCAGGGAGCGCCCAGCGGCCCTGAGCTCGCTGCTCAGCCCGCACAGGACTCCGCTAGGGCTGAACAAGGCGCACCGCCAAGCAGGGCGGGGGTGGTGGAGCCACCCCTTCTCCAGGGTCCCCATCACCCCAGAAACACTGGCGGGAGAACCTCCAGATTTTCCACTTGGCCTGAGGGCAAAAACCACTGCTGCCTTTGGAAGGAGGGCGTTTCGTAAACCACTCTCCACTCAGCTGGAGAGAGAACAGCCTCCTGGCTTTCAAGTTTCCGTCCTCTCCAGACAGCACAGCTTCTATGAGCCCCTTTCCTTCCAAGCCCAGCTCACTCGCAAGGCGCCCGAGTCTATGTGTGACTTCAGCCTCAAAACGTGATGATTTCATTACTGCCTGACGAGGACGAATACCTTTGAACCTCAGATAAAAGCTGAGACTTGCTAATATTTTATCGTCCGGTCTCCCGCTTCCTCCTGGAGCAGCCCTGCCGCGTCCACGCAGGGCGAGCGTGCCCCAGCCGCGGGCGCCTTCATCTGCCGCCTGGTCTGCAGCTAGCGCCGCGCTCAAGACCTGTGCCTCTAAGGATGGCGTCAGCTCCTGGTGCAGCACGAGGCCACCCAGGCCCATGGTAACCGCGCTCTGGCTGCCAGCCGCGGCCGCGGGCCTGCCGGACAAGCAGTCTCGTTAATTAGGAGCTGTCAGTGTCCACTGCTTGCCGGGGGCTCAGCACAGCTCTGAGAAGATGATGCCATGAACAGGACGCAGCCTGTCCACGCTCCCAAGCCCCAAACAGACCTGAGTGCCCCCAGGTCACTCTGGTCACCCCCAACTTCTGGCTACAATCTCAAATGCCAATAGGGCAAGGAAATCATCTTGTCAGCCAAGAGTGACAAACACGATTTTTCAGCTAAAATAGTTTACACAGTTCAACTTTAGGGGCCTGAACTGAAGACAGGGAAATCCCATTTTCATGGCCGTTCCATGGAGGGGGGTCTGGGGACATGGAACCAGGGAACTCTGCTGAGGACTGCACGTTATGTGGGGAAAACATCACAGGAAGAAACGACGCTGGCACTTCTGTCACCACATGGACTGGGATAAATGACTCACCTTAAAAGCCGACCACAGCCCTGGCCGGTTGGCTCAGCGGTAGAGTGTCGGCCTGGCGTGCGGGGGACCCGGGTTCGATTCCCGGCCAGGGCACATAGGAGAAGTGCCCATTTGCTTCTCCAACCCCCCCCTCCTTCCTCTCTGTCTCTCTCTTCCCCTCCCGCAGCCAAGGCTCCATTGGAGCAAAGATGGCCAGGGCGCTGGGGATGGCTCCTTGGCCTCTGCCCCAGGCGCTAGAGTGGCTCTGGTCGCGGCAGAGCGACGCCCCGGAGGGGCAGAGCATTGCCCCTGGTGGGCAGAGCCCCCCTGGTGGGCAGAGCTTCGCCCCTGATGGGCGTGCCGGATGCATCCCAGCTGGGCGCATGCGGGAGTCTGTCTGACTGTCTCTCCCCGTTTCCAGCTTCAGAAAAATACAAAAAAAAAAAGAAAGAAAAAGCTGACCACAGTATGTGGAAGTCCCAGGTTCCATTCCTAGTCAGGGCACACAGGAGAAATGACCACCTGCTTTTCCACTCCTCCCTCTCTTCCTTCTCTCTCTCTTTCTCTTCTCTACCTGCAATCATGGCTCAATTGGAGCGAGTTGGCCCGGGCACTGAGGATGGCTCCACGGCCTCCGCCTCAGAAGAGCTCGGTTGCTGAGCAACAGAGCAATGTCCCAGATGGGCTGAGCATCAACCCCTAGTGGGTTTGCCCAGTGGATCCCGGTTGGGTGCATGTGGGAGTCTGTCTCTGCCTCCCCTCCTCTCGCTGAATGAAAAACAAAACAAAACTGACCACTGTACTTCCAAATCCTCCTGGCTATAATTTTCTTTCATTCTGTGGAACTCA
Source organism: Saccopteryx leptura (assembly GCF_036850995.1). Taxonomy (NCBI): domain Eukaryota; kingdom Metazoa; phylum Chordata; class Mammalia; order Chiroptera; family Emballonuridae; genus Saccopteryx; species Saccopteryx leptura. Next base: position 219,140,178 of record NC_089507.1, on the reverse strand, counting down.
GTTTCATTGAATAAATGTGACCACCCCTCCTCCCAACGAACTTTCACCCTGAGGAGGCGCAGGAAGCATTCACTTCCTGGCAGATGCAGGTAGCTGGATGCCGAATGACCCGCCCTGGCCCCGGGGCTTCCCCGTCTCAGCACAACTCAGCTGCTGGACCCTCCCACAGCAGCCCAGAAACCGAAAGCCGCGTCAGGTCACGCCTCTCATGTGGGACGCTGTGTGTGTCAAGTACCCAGCAAGCCTCACCTACAGGGACCCGCTGGGTGCAAGGACGTGAACACAGGCCCCAGAATCACGCTCAGCTTATCTGATGCCGGGGGCCAGCATGCTGCCCCGTGAGCAGAGGGAGGCCGTGCGGGTCGGGCAGGTATCACGCTGCCAGGGAATCAAGCCTGGGGCAGTTCCCCTCCGGAGCTCTGACGCCCCCACACTGGGAGGGAGGGGGTGAGCTGGGCATCCCCCGTGAATGCCACACTGCTGTAGAAACCAAACAGGGTGCAAGGCCTCGGGGCACCCCCCAGGTGACCCTACCCACGCTCTCTTTCAACAAGAGATGCTGTGGGTCGAGTGATGCCCAACCCTTCGTCTGGCACCCCACAAGGTCACTGATACACAGGCTGTACCTTCACTTCAGGATCCGGGGCTGCTGTGACTCTTGTCCCGAGCTGCAGGTGAGACGGGCTCAGAATGAGTCCTGGTGTCAGAGCCGGGGAGAAAGTCCACCCTGTCCATGCCTGGGCACACGTGAGGTCCGCGTCCTACCTAACACGATGTTTTTACGGCCCTGGACAGGTGGCTCAGCTGGTTAGAGCATCCGGGGAATACACCAAGGTTGTCGGTTTGAGCCCCGGTCAGGGCACATAGAGGAATCAACCAACAAATGCATAAATAGGTGGAACGATAAATCGATGTCTCTGTGTTACTCTCTAAAGTCAGTAAATTTAAAAAATATATGTTTTTTAAATTAAAATGACCCTTTCACAAAGACACCAATGTTTCTAGAAACACCATGGGGAAATCTGACGTCCACGTGTTGAACCTGATTTCGCTCTGCCTTTCCGGGGCGTTCACTTTTCCGTCCTCCCCACGGGCCCGGACCCCCGCACGGGGGTGGGGGGTCACACGTCCGGCACACAGAGTCCCAGACAAGCCCGCCCAAACACGCCTGCGGCTCCGTCAAGACACAACCTGGAACTCCCATCAAAGCAGCAGCAGGGAGCCACGCTCTTCCAGCCGCTGCTGCCTGACTTCCGGTTCCGGTGTCTGTGAACCCGCCCACCGGCGGGGCTGCGAAAGTTGTCTATCACGTGTTGGTTCCCGCGAAGCGAACACCGGAAGTGCCGGAGCAGAGCTTCCGTCCTCGAGGAGAGGCACTCGCCACACTCGTGTCACCTGGAACTGTGACCCCCTGACCTGGACCGGAGCCCTGTGACGAGGGTGCATCTGCTGTTGCTGCAGCGGCAGCACCGGCTGCTCGTTCTGGAAGGTTCCACGCAGCCACGTAACGAGGGGTAGCCGAGAAGACTGGGTTCCTGGTGTGGCACCACGAGAAAGCCCCAGGGACGCTCCAGCCAGGGCGGGTTCCCGCAGTGTCGCCCCGTCTGTCCCCGCGGGTGTGAGGCCGGGCTCTTTGGGAAGGCCACGCACCCACCCCTAGCGTCTGAGGGCTTCCGCCCACTTGCCTTCGTTCCTGGGCCCGGAAGGGGCGCAACACGGCGCCACATGCCTGAGCCGGGACCTCCTTTCCGGGTGTGACTAGGGCTGGGGGGCACCGCAGGGCCCCCCATCTAGCATCAAGACCTCCCGCGCGTCTCCCTCCGGCAACCTCCGCCTCGTGACCCGCTGCCCCGGAAGGGTGTGCCCGAAAGCCGGAAGTGAGCCCACGTGCAACCTCCGCCTCGTGACCCGCTGCCCCGGAAGGGTGTGCCCGGGAGCCGGAACTGAGCCCCACGTGCAGGGGAAGGGCGAGACGAGACCGAAGCCGGGGTGCCACCCTGGGCCTGCGGTCTCCCCTGCGCCCCAAGGCCTGGGTGGGGGTCCTGGGGGCAGTGCCACGATGGTGTGGGCTTCCCGCCGGAGTCGGGAGCTGCGCCATTTTGTCTAATGAGGCAGAACGCCGGCATTTGGTTTCGCGTCTTGTGCAGTCATCTTTTCATTTCCTTATCTGGGGTGAACAGAGCGAAGAAGGCGAGGCGCCGGTTCATGCGGAACTCCAGATTTGCGGTGGCAGATCATTAAACTGAGCACGGAAGACACTATCCATCAATGCTTAATCGTGTTTCGTTTCTTTTATCTTCCCTTATTATAGAGCCAGCGGCCCGGTGTCATTATCTGCCCAGCAGAAGGTGCTCCACGCGGGGTTGCAGGGCGGGCCGGGCCGGGCTCTCTGCTTCCCCGGCCATCTCTTTGAGGCCACTAGGCCCGGGGAGTGCTGCTTACTGCACACCCGTGGCCTCTGACCGCTGTGCCTGACCGTGTACTTAATCTGTCCACGGTGATTGTCCTGCACCCCTGGGTTTAAGGCCCATTTCTGCCTCGTTAGTGCTATTTGACCTTGGCTCTGCCCTCTGAGCTTGCCGACCTCAGTTTGCTCATTTGTCAAATGGGCTGACGACAATGAACTTCCTAACATTGCTAGGAGGGCTGAAGAATCATATATTCAGAGTAAGGGGACTCAACCAGGGGCCATGCTCCTCCACATGCACAGACAAACAGGACAGTGAAAACGGGAAGATCTGATTCAGGAGCAGATAGGTAGTAGGGTCTCTGTCTCAGGTCAACGCTGGCCCGTTGTGGGATGCTGTAAATAAAGTTTTATTGGCACACCATTGCACCCATTCATCACAATCCTCTGTGGCTGCTTTTGTGGTGCAGTGGCAGATGTTACAATTTTATTTTTTCTTGAGACAGAGGCAGGAAGGGAGAGAGATGAGAAGCATCAATTCGTAGTTACCTCACTTTAGTTGTTCATTGATTGCTTTTCATATAGGCCTTGACCAGGGGGAAGGTGGGGGTAGGCTCAAGCCAGCAGCTTTGGGATCATGTTGATTCAGTGCACAAGCCGGTGACCTGTGCTCAAGCTGGGGAGCCTGAGCTCAAGCTGGTGGACCTCAGGGTTTCGAACCTCAGTCCTCAGTGTTCCAGGTTGATGCTCTATCCACTGCGCCACCACTGGTCAGGCTGCAGTGGCAGGTTTGAAAAGCCTAGATCAGTCACTGTCTGGCCCTTGTCCTGGCAGCTCCTTTAACCCTGGATTTCAGGCTTTAGGAAGTCCCACTACCTTTCAAAGAATGGGGGGGGGGCTTCAGCCAGTTTGGATGGAATATACTTACTTATTAATTTGAACAAATGGTTCTTGGGTAAAGTTAATTCCATCAACCAACATCTCCACCCTGTGTACACAATAAGCACATATTGTCACACATTGAGCTCTTAGGGATAAACTCTAAGAATGCAACAAAACTACTTTAAAAAAAAAACCCACAAAACTTTCCTGAGGGATTTCAGTGGTGACTGAGCTAACTAACAATCCGTGTTTGTAGGTTGAGGACAGATGTTGGATTTTCCCCAAATGAATCTGTACATCGGTACAAGGCCATTCCAATCGCCCCCGGTAGAAAAACTGACAAGCACAAACACGCAGTTTACAAAAGAAAAAGAGGGGAAGGCAAAACATTTTTTAAATGCCTAACTTCTCAACTAATTAATGTATTAGATAATTCCATCTTGCACCTGTCACACTAGAAAACATTTTTAAAAGGCTGGCCATATGAGAGGCCTCCAGTCCAGGGAGAATTGGGGACGTGAATGTCCCCAAAGTCCTCGCCAGAAACATAAATTGGCACAGCCTCTCTGAAACATCCTTTAGATGTGCGGGTCCAGGACCATATGACAAACAAAGCCTCTGAACTAGAAATTCTGAATTCTGCTTCTAATGATTCCCCATAATGAGAAATGTGCCGCAAGATGTGTTTGCACAAATTTTCATCATGGTGTCATCTCTAGTAGCAAAGAACTAGAAACATCCTTCTGTCCTCTGCATCATTATGCATACCACACGCATATGCATGCATGTCACACACCCAAGCACATGCTTGCACACACATGACTGCATGTGGCACACACCACATGGGCACACACGTGTGTACATGTGACCATACCAGATTCACATCTGTGCACACTACACATACACCAACACCCATGCACATACCATACCAACACGCTCACATGCTCACACATGTATATGTACCACACACATGGCACATGTATACCTACTAATACAGGTCATACGTGTGCACACATACCAGGCCTACATGCATGCCTGTGCACTCACTACACACACACACATGAACACACACCAGTAACATCCAGTTGCACATAAGTACACACAGCATACATATGTGCCCATGTGATGACACATCACATACACAATGCTTGTGTACACATTACATGTGTGCATATGTGTGCTTGTGCATGTGTGCACGCACACACACACAATATGCCAAATAATTAAAGGTGATTTGTTCAGGGGAAGGAGATGAAACTATAGTGATTTTTTTCTTTTTTTGTATTTTTCTGTTTATCAAATTTTCAAAAATATTTTTGTTATTTTAAAAATACAAAATGTCTGTTACGGTAAGAAAAATAGATGAAAGGTAGATTTTTTTTTTCTTTTTTAGAGAAACCCATTATCTAAAGTGTGTTTCCAAAGGTTAATTCCTGCTTTATCTCACTAATTACACTACTGACCGGCTTCTACTCCAATTGTCTTTCTTTTCCTCTGGGTGTCTCTCTCCAGAGCAGCTGGGGCTTTCAAAGGGACATTCAGATAGATCCCCACGTGGGGACAGAACTGCTGACCCTGCACACCCCGGGGGGGCTTGATGTGTCTCCTGTCAGCAGTCAGGTTGGCTGACAAAGAGATGACTGAGTCCCCGGGATGAGGGCACAGTTCTGGGGTCTGTCCTCTCGACGTGGGTCAGAAGTAAGTGTCCCCTAGTGACTTACGGCATTGTCCTGGAGGAGCGAGTCACCCAAGGGACTTGCCTGACTTTTCCGCTCGGCTACACATGGCTGCCTGGACCACAGGTGGGAGAGACAGACCCCCGCCGACCGCAGACTCGGAGAGGGAACGCGCAGACAGCTCGGAGCCACGCGCCTTCCAGGAGGGGATCCCAGCGGCCTGCGCACGGGGATTCCAGAACACCTCTGACCCCGGCTGAGCGGCCCAGGCTCGACCTTGTCTGCAGACTGCCTGTAACCCTATTGTTCCTGTTTTTCTTTAAAAACTCCTGACTTACTTGGGAAACATTTCATCACCGTGGAAAGTGGAAGGGCAGGGCGCTCACTTGTAAAGAACGATGGGAGCATGCGCAGCGGTGGGATTCTGCCTGGACCACGCCTCCGCCTGCTCGCCTCGCTTATGGCGCTTATGGCAGGAAAGGGAGGTGGCGCGCTTTCCTAGTTGCTAAGGACGCCCGGCCGGAAAGCCCACGCCGGGCGGGGAGGGGGCGCACAGGTCACACACAGAGTGCGTCTGCCTGGGGCTGCCCCAACTACGGTCACCCCCACACCCCCTCACAATTCAGACCTCTGCTCTGTTGTAACCGACTCCTTCATTTTACCGAGGTAAGTCATTTAAAAGGGAAATGTGTATTGCCGCCTAACATCGTGCTGATAAATAAACACAGGAAAAGCAAAGTGAAACCACTGAATCCTTGCTTCCCACCTGGTGCTGCCTTCCCCGTGAACAGCCAGACGTGCAAGAAGAAGGACATCCCGCAGCCCGGACGTTAGGAAAAGTTAGCAGGGTTGCATATTATCCCGGGGAGAGCCCCGCGTGGGCCGTCGGAACCTCTGCAGGTCCTTGGCGGGGTAACACGGACCCTATGCTCTCGGGGCGGGGGGGCTTCTGGCTCCCATAGGCTATGATTGAGCCAAACGCAGCTGAAGTCCTCATTCCCACCGTCTTGGGCATTCTAGGTCAAAGAGCCTTTTCTTCCCACACTGCTTACCTGCATCACTGCCCTGCTTACCTGCATGCTTCCCACACTGCTTACCTGCATGCTCTCACACTGCTTACCTGCATCACCGCCCTGCTTACCTGCATCACTGCCCTGCTTACCTGCATGCTCCCACACTGCTTACCTGCATCACCGCCCTGCTTACCTGCATGCTCCCACACTGCTTACCTGCATGCTCCCACACTGCTTACCTGCATCACCGCCCTGCTTACCTGCATCACCGCCCTGCTTACCTGCATGCTTCCCACACTGCTTACCTGCATCACCGCCCTGCTTACCTGCATCACCGCCCTGCTTACCTGCATGCTCCCACACTGCTTACCTGCATCACCGCCCTGCTTACCTGCATGCTTCCCACACTGCTTACCTGCATCACCGCCCTGCTTACCTGCATGCTCCCACACTGCTTACCTGCATCACCGCCCTGCTTACCTGCATCACCGCCCTGCTTACCTGCATGCTCCCACACTGCTTACCTGCATCACCGCCCTGCTTACCTGCATGCTCCCACACTGCTTACCTGCATCACCGCCCTGCTTACCTGCATGCTTCCCACACTGCTTACCTGCATCACCGCCCTGCTTACCTGCATGCTCCCACACTGCTTACCTGCATCACCGCCCTGCTTACCTGCATCACCGCCCTGCTTACCTGCATGCTCCCACACTGCTTACCTGCATCACCGCCCTGCTTACCTGCATCCTCCCACACTGCTTACCTACATCGCTGCCCTTCCTGCCTGCTTTCTCCCCTCACTCCTGCTCCTACCCACACACCCAGCCCCAGCAGTCAGGGCTCAGGGCCAGCAGAAGGGCAGGGACATCCCCAGTTTGGCCCTGGAGGCTGGTCCACTCGGCTGGTCCCGGTCTGCGTGGAGGTCATTCCAGTGCCCGCCACATCCAGCCCTGGTCTTTCCCTCCTTGAGGAGGTCCTCTTTCCTGCAACCGTCAGCCACCTCAACGGAGCTGTCCCCTTCTTTCCAATGGCCTATTTTCAGGAAGAGCCAAAGCCTCCCATCAGAGCTGGCTGCCACGTGCACTTGCCTTCTGATGAAAAACACGGTCACACCCACACTCACGGACGGGTGGCCAGCAGTTCCGCCCAGGGATCCGGTGACCCTCTGCGGGTGGCTGACAGACTGTCACGACATCGGGGGACTTTCACATCGAGGCCTTCAGGTGCTCGCTCACAGAGAAGAAGATCCCGCAACGTAACCTTGAACCTCCCCAAAGACGGGCCCTTGCCCTTGGGAATCTAAAGCCAGCCTCACTCCAGAGGCGAAGTTCATCCCTGAATTAGCCAGCTGGTGTCTTGAGACCCAAGGGCACCTTCTTCCTGAGAGCCATTGGGTTCCCGCAGGCTCCCTGCTCAGAGGCCAGTGAGGGGGACCCAGTGAAGTCTCGGCTCTAAAGGAGAGAGAGCACTCCACTCCACCCCCTGGTTCCCTCCCAAACTGCCTGGCTTTCTCTCACATCCTGAACACTTACTGTAAGCCCTGAGCTCTTTCCCGGCGGGTGGGAGGGGAGAGCCCCAGGGTAGGGTTTGTGGACCTCACAGCAGGAGGGGTGACCCCTGCCCCCAGCCAGGCAGGCTGCTGCCTGAAGTTACCCAGAGCCTGACGACCATGACCATGAGTTCTCAGAGCCCACAACACGCCGTTTCAATAACAGGAAGGAGAATTTCCACGCCCAGGCCACAGCACCAGGTAACCCCGCCTCCTCGGAGGAGGCCTCGGGCCGGCAAAGCGAGGGGACGGGAAGGATCGATGTGTTCTCAGCCCGGCGGCGTGGCTGCTGCACGTTTATGCACACAGGCACTTCCAGAGTTCGATCTCCTTGGGTCAATACAATTTTAGAGAGATGCCCGATTCCTAGCGGTGAAATGACTCGGGCAGACCAAGCTACCCGGGAAGGGGCGGGGATGGCGGGGAGGCGGGTGAGGAAAACAATTTACAAAATCAAGCAGAAGTCAATAGCCAGTCCCCTGAGCCCCCTGGGACCCCAGGCTTGTAACTGCCCTGCGTGCACAACAAACGTCTTTTCAGACCCTGACGCAGAGAAAAGGGCTCCGGGACTGATGATGTGGGGCCCCCGCTGCAACCACCCTGCAGCTCCACACGGAACCAGGGCCCAGGGACAGACGGTGTGGGGCCCCGGCCACACCCACCCTGCAGCTCCACACAGAACCAGGGCCCCAGGACTGATGATGTGGGGCCCCCGCTGCACCCACCCTGCAGCTCCACACAGAACCAGGGCCCCGGGACAGATGGTGTGGGGCCCCGGCTACACCCACCCTGCAGCTCCACACAGAACCAGGGCCCCGGGACTGACGGTGTGGGGCCCTGGCCGCACCCACCCTGCAGCTCCACACAGAACCAGGGCCCCGGGACTGACGGTGTGGGGCCCCGGCCACACCCACCCTGCAGCTCCACACAGAACCAGAGCCCCGGGACTGATGATGTGGGGCCCCAGCCGCACCCACCCTGCAGCTCCACACAGAACCAGGGCCCCGGGACTGATGATGTGGGGCCCCGGCTGCACCCACCCTGCAGCTCCACACAGAACCCGGGCTGTCCGGCCCTAAAACTCCCACTGCTGCTGGCACTGTCATCGTTAGCCAGTGACTCTCTGTGTACCTGAAGCCAGCACGGCCCACGGAGGGGCAATTCCATGAGACGAAAACCTGCTTGTCTTCCTTTGCTTGGATAACGGCTTTAATAAATAAACTGAGGGAGCCCCAATACGGAGATGCAGAATGAAAAATACTCCGGCTTTCCCACTTCATGTGCCTCTTTCTCTAATTATCTAATTACTGGGTTTTCATATTTCCTTGCCTGTCAGTTCTGTCCTCTGCCCCTCGGAGAGCAGGAGACAGCTTGTCTCCTTCCTGTTGCCAGCACGCCTCTGGGAAGGAGGGTCCCGGGTGTGCCCGGCCTGATCTCTTCACACCCACCCTCCTCTCTTCTCAGGTTGTCACCGGGCACACACACATACACACATAATCACGTACACTCACTCACACATGTACACAGCACACAGACACACATAATCACGTACACTCACACATGCACACAGCACACAGACACACTCGCATATGCATGCACACTCACGCATATATACTCAAACGTGCACAAATGCACAGCCACACCATAAACACACATGTACACACAATGCACACACATGTACATACTCAAACACATACTCTCACACATATACATGCACAAATGCACATATCACTCACAAACATGTGCACACACATGTACACAACACACACATGCACATACTCTCACATATGCACTCACATATACATGCACAAATGCATATATCACTCACAAACATGTGCACACACATGTACACAACACACATGCACATACTCTCATATGCACTCACATATACATGCACAAATGCACCTACTCACATTCACAAACACACACACACACACTCACACACACGTGCTCCCAGCAAGGCCACCCTTTGGGCAGACGTGGAGGAGGGTGCCATGAGTATTGCACACCGTGCATTTTAGTAGAACCACGAGACTGTGGAGGTGGGGAAATGAATGTGACTTAGCTCAGGCAGAAGGGGCAGGAGGGAGAGCAACAGACAGCTCCACAGGGAAATGACATTTCACCCAGGAGGCCCCGGAGACCCCTACTGATGGAAAGTCCAACCGGTGGGGGGCGGGCCGCCACGAGAGAGCAATAGAGCAGGCAGGGCTAGCAAGGTCTGGCTACCAGGGCCGGTGACCCAGTGCTGATGCCTGGAGGGTTGGACGTGGCACCGGGGGACAGGGGACGGAGGGTGGGGACCACAGCACGGGGACCTGACAGTCTCCAGGACCTGGGGATGTGGGCCAACAACGGCTGCAGCTACTTTTTTTTAAAATAATGAGTGAATTAATTTTTATTTATTTTTATTGAATTTATTGGGGTGACATGGGTTAATAAAATCATATAGGTTTCAGGTGTGCGATTCTACGACACATCATCTGTACACTGTACTGTGTGGTCACCACCCCAAGTCGAGTCTCCTTCGTCACCACTTATCCCCTCTCTACCCTCCCCCACCCCCATGTCCACTGTGTTTACGAAGAGAGACTCCACCCACAACATGGGGTGTCAAGGAAAAGTGTGGCCGCTACATCTCCCTCTGCCCAACAGCCCCTGGCCCTGCGGTATCACCACCGGCCCAGCCTCTACCAACCAGGACCACCAGTCTGGACCACCTCAGAGGTCCAGCCCATCAAGACATCTACTGTGGCCCCCGAGAGAGACAGCAATTTGAGGGAGCGGTCTGAACACCAGATCCACAGGGCGTGTGTCTGTGGGTGCAGCCCCGTTGTTCTCCTGCTGGGGACAGGAAGATGGCCGGAACACGGGGTCACGTTGACCCACTGCTCCAAAGTGGCCTTGAGTCCTCTCTCTCCCAGACCCCAGGGAAACCCAAGATCGGCTCCTGGATCAGGAACCCCACCCCCACCCCGCACAGATGGAGTGATTTACACCAAGTGGAGGCAGAGCCTCTGACCTGCACACCTGAGGCCACTTAAGAGCAACCCCCCCCCCCCTAACCACACCCCCTGGTCCCATCTTGGCAAACACGCTGGTTCGAGATCACGGACGTGCACTTGTGGCCTCACGTCCCAGCTCCGGAGTTCAAATAGAAACGCGATGTTATGCTCAAGGAAGATAAAAGCAGATGACCGGGAGCCACGTCGAGCAAGCTTCCGGAAGAGGCTTCTCCGCGCCCAAGGACAGGCACTGCGAGTTTCCCTGAACGGGTTACCGTGTTCACATGACAAAGCCCTGGACTTCATTTTATTTTGTAAATAGCAAAACGACAATTATCTCAGCACGGCCTGTATCGTCTCTCTGCAGTGCTGCTGCCGCCCGACCAACCAGCTGTCCGCGATACGGGCCGGGCCGGGACGAGGCAGCCTTATCGGACTCCCACCGCATTAATCCTTTCCCTGACATCAAAAATCAAATCACCTTCTCGAGAGAGAGGCGGCAGCTTCACGAGGAAGCGGTCCGGTCCGCGGGGAGACGGCGGCGGAGATGCACAGCGCAGTCCCCTGTTAGGAAACACGTTGATAAGCGTCCGCCTCCGCGGCGCCCCTCCCCCCCGGGAGCCCCTGGGACTTGCGCGGCGGGACACACGCGCACAGAACCACGGGGTCGTGTCCGCCGTCCCGCGCGGCCTCGCCGTGGGCTCCCCAGCCCCCCGCTCTGGAACGTGGCCGAGGAACGTCCCCGATACACAACGGCTCTCGTCGGAGATGTCATTTCCCAACAACACAAGTTGTAACCCGAGTGACATTTAAGCCGGAAGGAAATAATAGCATTTCGAAACCGATAAGGAAGAAATGCAATAAAGACAATTGCTAGATAACCAGAGGGGAGGCCTTCCTGATGAAATGCCCACCTTGTCCAAGGGGTGGAGGCCACGTGGTTTTCTGCCCAGGCGAGGAGCCCAGGGCTGGGGGTGGGGTGGAGGGGGGTACGGCCCCTTATCTCGGCAGCAGCCCCTCCTCCGCTCCCCTGGGCCGGAGGAAATGATTAATTAGTGCCTCCTGGAAGCTGTGGACCTGGCCTCCGAGGGGGGGGGGGGGGACGGACGGACACGATTTCACAGTGACACCCCGCAGAATCCGGCTTTGAGAACCCAACAATGGGCGCCTCCCCCGCCGTCCTGCCCGCAGCGCCGGGGCTGCAAAGGGGACCGAGGCCAGGCTTGAAAAGGGTTCTCCTCTCTGCGCCTCTTTTGTGACAGGAGGAGAAACCACTCCTGACACAGTTTCAAGTGAGAGACGGAAGCTGCCCGGGTACCAGCGCTGTGCTCTGCACCCGAGCTCCCCGCACTCACCCGTTCCGGCCAGTCTCCATCCTCGCCGTGCCCTGTCCTGTCCCTGTCCTGTCCCTGTCCCTGTCCTGTCCCTGTCCCTGTCCTGTCCCTGTCCTTGTCCCTGTCCCTGTCCTTGTCCCTGTCCTGGGTCTGTCCCTGTCCTGTCCCTGTCCTTGTCCCTGTCCCGGGTCTGTCCCTGTCCCTGTCCCGGGTCTGTCCCTGTCCCTGTCCTGTCCCTGTCCCGGGTCTGTCCCTGTCCTGTCCCTGTCCCTGTCCCGTCCCTGTCCTTGTCCTGTCCCTGTCCTGTCCCTGTCCCAGGTCTGTCCCTGTCCTGTCCCTGTCCTTGTCCTGTCCCTGTCTCTGTCCCGGGTCTGTCCCTGCCCTTGTCCCTGTCCTTGTCCTGTCCCTGTCCCTGTCCCTGTCCCTGTCCTGTCCCTGTCCTGTCCCTGTCCCTGTCCCAGGTCTGTCCCTGTCCTTGTCCCTGTCCCGGGTCTGTCCCTGTCCCTGTCCTGTCCCTGTCCCTGTCCTGTCCCGGGTCTGTCCCTGTCCTGTCCCTGTCCCTGCCCTTGTCCCTGTCCCTGTCCTGTCCCTGTCCCTGCCCTTGTCCCTGTCCTGTCCCTGTCCCTGCCCTTGTCCCTGTCCTTGTCCTTGTCCTGTCCCTGTCCCTGTCCTGTCCCTGTCCCTGTCCTGTCCCTGTCCCTGTCCCGGGTCTGTCCCTGTCCTGTCCCTGTCCCTGTCCTGTCCCTGTCCTTGTCCTGTCCCTGTCCCTGTCCTGTCCCTGTCCCAGGTCTGTCCCTGTCCTGTCCCTGTCCCTGTCCCAGGTCTGCCCCTGTCCCTGTCCCTGTCCCAGGTCTGTCCCTGTCCCTGTCCTGTCCCTGTCCTGTCCCGGGTCTGTCCCTGTCCTGTCCCTGTCCCTGCCCTTGTCCCTGTCCCTGTCCTGTCCCTGTCCCTGCCCTTGTCCCTGTCCTGTCCCTGTCCCTGCCCTTGTCCCTGTCCTTGTCCTTGTCCTGTTCCTGTCCCTGTCCTGGCCCTGTCCCTGTCCCGGGTCTCGGCCCCGCCTCCTCCACTCAGCTGCTGGATTCACACAGCCCCTGCGAACCCAGCTGGGTCAACCCGGAGGGCCTGCCCGGCCAGATGCCCTCCCTAAACCAATCCTTGACACTTTGAAGAGGGACGTTGGCGACCCTTGTTTTTATTTGTTCGGTGGGGAAAAGGCAGAGAACCAGGATTCCCATATGGTGACCGAACCAGCCCGTGGGTGGCATCTTTTCTCACGTTGGGGGTTGGGGGTTGGGGGTGGGGGTGGGCGTGAGGGTTGGGGGTGGGGGTGGGGTGGGGACGGCCCCCAGGCCGATGCTGCTGAAAATCTGGTTCCTGTTTTACGTTCCCGTGGCCTCGGGCGCCGTGTGCAAACCCGAGGTGAGGACCAGGGACGCGGCGTCAGGTGAGCCTGGAAGATTCTCGGAACTTGAATGCAGACCCCCTGACCGCCAAGGCCGGAGGGACCTCAAAGGAGCGAGACGTGCCCCACGCCGGCCTGAGGAGGGACTGAGCCCCTCGGTGGACGTGAGGGAGGGGCGCCGTGTGACCGGGCTCCACCTCACACAGCGAAGTCCCCGGACCCGAGGGGCACCGGGAAGTTCGTGCACCGAGAGGGGCTACTTCCCAGCCGGGCTCCACGGGTTGTCTCTGACCGCCCGGGCCCTGCTCTGTCTTCTCAGACTGGCCTCCCGAGTCAGGCAACCAAAACCGTGAGGAGGAGAGGCCGAGACAGGTAGGTCCTTATCCTCCAAACCCTGGCTGGTCCCGGAGTCCCCACGCGCTAGAATTCCAACCTGAGCGGTGGAGATGGTACAGCTCTGGTTGCAGAGGCTGCAGCAGACGTCTGTCACTGTCCCTGTATTTGAAAGTCAGAGATTTGGGGGGATACTATGCTCAGAATATTCCTTCCCCTCGTCCCCCCATAAGTTGTATCATTAGACCCACAGACACAGTTCAGGTGTATTGTGGTGCACACCTCTGTAATCAGTGTGTATCTGCATTTTTTTTTCATTTCTTCTTTTTTTTCCAAGTTGAAAGGAGGGGAGATAAAGAAACAGACTCCCCTCACATGCGCCCCGACCAGGATCCACCTGCCAGCCCCTGTCTGGGGCAAATGCTCTTCCATCTGGGGCCATGCTCACAACTGAGCTATTTTTAGCACCTGAGGTGGAGGCTCCATGGAACCATCCTCAGCACCCAGGGCCGATGGGCTCGAACCAATCAAGCCATGGCTGTGGGAGAAGAAGAGGGAGGGGGAAGGATGGAGAAGCAGCTGATCGCTTCTCCTGTGTGCCTTGACTGGGAATCGAACCCAGGACTTATACAGGCTGGGCTCTACCACTGAAGCAGTTGGCCAGGGCCATGCAACTAGGATGCCGGAGTATTTGTGAAATGCTTAAACCAAAAGTACTCCAGAGAAACACTGCTGACCACGTTGAAGACGTTCCATTCCTACCTTCGTCACTCAGCCAGGAGGGTCAAATACGTGAAAAGCTCACGCTCCATCCCCCTCCCCCGTCGCCTTCAGAGGACCCGGGACTTCAAAATGAATTTCAAAGGCCCCTCCAAGTCTGGCAGCATGACATTTTATGTCTTCTACGCTATTTTTATTAGCCAGGATTGTAGAAAATTGACGTTTACCAGCTATTAACCTTTCAAGCATGAACTCTACTTTTTTTTTTTCCCCGCACCTAGAAATATAGCTTACATTTCTCTGTGGATCAAGCCTTAAGCTGCCCAGCTCCCAGGAGAAGGAGGAGGAGGAGGAGGAGGAGGAGAAGAAATAACATTATGGTGAAGACGTCTGTTCTCAGCAAAACACAAGTTCTATAATTTTACGGACTTTTGATCACAATTTTATAGGCTTCAGCCCTTCACTTGGTATCCTGTTTTTATCTTAAAATATAAGAATGACATAAGACAAGTTGTATAATCCCTTCTTCGTCTCTGAGGGAAGGCAGGAGAGAAGAAGGTAACGTAAAAAAAAAAAAAGCGTCCGCTTCAAACGGGGGAGGAGGCTGCCTTTGGGTAACTTCCCTTCCTCACTCCATCGCAACCTCACGGCTCCCATGTTCAATAGGATGGGACACACAATCCAATCACGCCACAGCCTATGAATAAATGATGACGCTGATAACTTATGTCCGTGAGCTGCCTCTCTCCCCGGGAGCCCACAGGGCTTTAAATAAGTCACTCCATAATTTATTCAGCCAATTTTAAAACACGCCTTTTGCCAAAAGGTCTCTGGCCACCCATAAGAATATAAAGGCCAAGAAGATTAAAAAGAAAAAAAAAAAAAAGTCCCCAAACAAAATCATAGAAGTCCATCAACTCAAGCTGCCGTCTACCGGAAAATGAACGGACTCAAAGGCCAGCTAGCTCACTGCCGCCGGGGGGCCGGGCTCCCTGTGGGGCCAGCAGACACTGCTGCCCACACACCACACACCCCCTTCCTCAGGCCCACTGGGGCCGGGGGCACCGTCATCCCCTCCGATGGGAGGTGCCACAGAACATCGTGCAGGGAAGGACCCCTGTCCGGTGCCGCAGGGCTGCCGGTGGAGGTGTGAGCTGCCCAGGCACCAGTGGGGAGAGGTGGGTGGGACCCAGACACACCGGCCCGGCCGCTGAGGTCATCTTCTGGAAGGAACAGGTCCATGTCCATCCTGGCGGCCGGCCCTGGGGTTGTCCATCCCAACCCAGAGAGAGAGAGAGAGAGAGAGAGAGAGAGAGAGGAGGGCCCAAGCCAGCCACTCAGCAGCTCATCCCTGGAGGCCCCGGAGCCCCTGCAGGTAGCCGTCAACCGCAGACCCAGCGGGCAGGGCGGCTTGTGACTGTCCCCGGGTCTGCACGGGGTTGCCTAAATGCAGCCGCAAAGAAGTGACAAGAGACAGGGGATGGGGCCCTCGGGGAGCGGGCTCCGCAGCTGCTGCCTCCGAGCCAGCGTGCAAGCCTGGGCTGGCGGCAGGGAGCACGCGGCCGGGAGTCACGCGCCAGGCGCCAAGACGCGGCTGCTGGCAGCCTGAGACCACGGGGCACGCGGAGCCAGAAAATGATGCCGTTTTCCTTTTCTTTTCTTTTCTTTTTTCTTTTTTTTTTTTTTTTTTTTTTTTTTTTTTGCATTTGCACAGGCAAGCAGTTTTGGGGAGAGAAGAGGCGTGTTCTCTGGGAAAGGCCTCCCTGCCGGCAGGTGGGCCAGGCCTGCGCGCGCACACACACACACACACACACACACACACGCGCGCGCGCGCACGGGGAGCCCGCCCCTGCCTCTCTCCACCACCCGCGCCCACTGGCCGGCCAGCCCCGCCCGTCATTCAACCCATCCATTCCCAAACGGGGACCTTCAGATTAACAAAATATTTACAATGTAGCGATGCGAGAGAGTTGGAGCTATAATCCTCGTTAAGACCGCATTTGACCGGGGAAGATAAGGGCCGCGAGGGGACCCGGAGCGCGTGCCGCATACATTTTAATTCCGACGGAATTGCTCTCTGTCACGCTCGGTAATGTGAAATACGACATCGCTCCCCGAAAGTGCCTCGTTTGCCGTGCCGGCGAGATGGAAAGTGCAGCGCCGTTCCCACGGCCCACCTGAGCGGAGCTGGCAGCCCCTGTTCCCCGGGCAGACAGCTCCCGCCCACCCCCTGCCCCCTCTCTGTGGACACCACCGCCTCCCACAGGCGTGCTGGCCCTTCGAATGCTGACGCTGGACATCCTGTAGCCCGAGACCCGGGGGCCCCGCAGCCCGAGACCCGGGGGCCCCGCAGCCCGAGACCCGGGGGTCCCCATGAGCATCGGGCTCCCTGGGAGACGGGTGAAGCGGGCAGACTCCCAGGTCACAGCCCCGGGATTTCTGACTCGGGGTGAACGAGAGTCCTGGGGCTGTTGTAACAAGTTCTCCGGAGGCCAGAACTCGGAAACCCAGGCGTTCCAGGGCCTGGCTGCCCTCCCAGCTCCCGCGGGCTCCGAGGGTCGTCAGCTTGTGGCTGCACTGCTCCCGTCTCCGCCTCCCGTCTTCACACGGCCTCTCCTTGGTGTCTGTGACTTCTCTTCTGTCTCTTATAAAAACAGTTGTCACTGGGTGTAGGGTCCACCTGGATAATCCAAGATCACATCCCCCTGAGACAATTATTCCTGCGAAGACCCTTTCTCCACACCGGGTCACCGTCCCGGGACCGGACAGGTGTCTCTCTCGTGGCCACCGTCCAACCCACTGCGGTGGGTCCAGGAGGGGACCCAGGGGACAGCCGGGTTCAACAGCATCTCCCGGTTTCTGGACCACATCTGGACATCTCGTCCCCTCTGCTCTGCAGATAAGAAAACTGAGGCCCAGAGAAGGGGGGACGCCCCCGACTCAGCCCCGTCCCCACGAGTGCCCTGCCTGCCGGGGGACGACCCCTGCTGTGGTCAGCCGGCCTGCATTCTCCCAGGGCTGGAGCCGGGAGCCTGGGCTGCGTGCTCAGCAGAGCCGCACGCCGGGGGCCCCCTCAGCTTTCTGGGCGGATCAACCTCCGGGTGCTCACTCACGTTTGGGCAGCAGAGAGCGACGCAGACCCAAATCCGACACTTCTGCAGGTCAGAGAGGCGCAGGCTCAGGAAGGCGAGGGGCCCTGCGTCTGGCTCAGAGACGAGGAGCGAGGTCCTTTCGGGAGGGACGCCAGGGTCCGCAAGCTCCCCCCTCCCCCCCCCCCCCGCCCTCGCGACTGGAACTGAGTTATACTGTAATCCTAGGGGGCCGTGCACCTGGCTCTGGCCGAGAGCACCTGTCCCAGATCCTGCCGGGCGGGTAACTCCCACCCTCCTCCGGGGCCAGCGGTGGCACTGATCCACCCGGTGGACGTTTATCTGTCTCCAAAGGTTTACCTTAATCCCTCCTAAATCCCCACAACGCTGCCACAGGCAAACAGCGAAGCCAAACAAGTCGAGGTTAAGAGCCGCCAGATCAGAGCCGCCACGGCGAAGGCGCGACAGGCAGCTCACCCTTCAGTCCCCCAAAGTGCAAATCCCGGTCTCGGGATGCAGCCGACCGGGGACACACAGCAGCCAGAGTCCTGATTACAGGCGCAGGACCCAGCCTGGCCGTGCTCCCGGGAGGAGGGGGGGCAGGACGCGGGAGGGAGGCGGGGGTGGGGGTGGGGAAAGGCCCAGGGCTGGCGCTCAGGGTTCAGACAGGCCTTCCCCGCATGGCGGCTCGCACTGGGTTCCTCAGGCACCCTGGGCCTCAGTTTCCCCCACAGGGGCAACCAGCAGGAAGCGTGAGGGTCCACAGGAACTAAATGACGACCCCGGCACGGAGGACCCGGCGTCACACAGGCAAGTGGGAGGCCCCAGGGTGCTCACGTGGCAATCCCCGCACCTGTGACTCTGTCACCCGGTGCAGGACAGAGGCCCCTGCAGGTGGGATCTAGGTGAGGAGGAGCCTGAGATGGGAGAGGGTCCCGGACTGTCCAGGTGGGCCCGGTGTCTGCACCAGGGCCCTTCTACACATGCAGAGGAGGAGGCCGGCGGAGAGTCGGAGGAGGCGGTGCGGCCACGGGACAGAGGCGCAGAGAGAGGGGACAACGCTGGCTGTGACGCCGGAGGGAAGGGCCCACGAGCCAGGGAAAGCCGGAGCCTCTACAAGTCAGAAAGGCCGAGAAGCAGACCCAGCCCTGGAGCCCCCTGGGGCAACCAGCCCTGACAGCACCCCGATGTTAGCCCAAGGGGGGACGGACCCCTGTTGGGCTTCCGATGTCCAGAACAGCAAGGCCATAATAGGTGTCGTTTAAGCCGCTACGTCTGTGGTCATCTGCGCAACACAAATAAACAAACAAAACCCCCGTCGTCTGAGCAAGCTCCTCCCTGGGAGAGGCAGTGTGGGAGGAGGGACATCTCACAGACCTTGCTTTACACATAGCAATAGCCAGCGGCTGCCCTGAGCCCGCCTGCCCTGAGCTCGCACGGGAATTTTGAAGGCAGTAAACGAAGGCGCCCGTTAACATAGGGGAAGCCCCCCCCAAAACACCAGCAGGGCCCTGATGGAGGCTAAAGGGAAATGACCCGTGGGTGCCACACACTGGTCCAAGATACTCAAGTAGGTCTGACTTGATTTGTTTTGTTTAAAGGTGGGTGGGGGAGGGAGCCAGCCTGAGACAGTACCGGAGGTTACCAGAAGAGGGCAGCCTGGGGCCCAGGCCAAAAAAAAAAAAAAAAAAAAGTCACGGCAATTCTGAGCCTTTTGACAAAAAAAAAAAAAAAAAAAAAAAGAGAGAAAAAAGACAAATGAATTTCACCAGCCAGGCTTCTAACAGGCCACGGTCCCCCTGCCCCTCAGAGGATTGAAAGAACAAGCAGGTGCCACAAGGTTTTACAAGAACACACACGGGAACATTTGATCACCCTTGATGGCTGGAAACCCACTCAGCTGGGGGTATTTTTTCTTTTCTTTTTTTTTTTTTTTTTTTTTTTTTTTTTTTTTTTATAGCGGAAGTCACTAGAAGTAAAAATCGCCCTTTCGGAAACGTCAGATTCGGTACCATCTTGGAAGAGACAAATGCTTGCTGGCACGCTCTCTCATTCACAGGTCGTGATAAGTTTTGGCATCTACTTAAAAGAAAAGAAGAAAGAAAGAGACAGAGAGAGAGAGAGAGAGAGAGAGAGAGGCCTAGAAACCTACATTGGAGGTCCCTGCAAACCCTCAGGACACAAGACCCAGGACAGAAAGGACCACCTGCAGACAGAGGGCGATCTCACGCACTCCCTACAAGATAAGGGGCCTGAGCTCCGCGGGGGCTGCGGCCTCCTCCAGACCAGAGTCAGCTTTCCTCGGATCCACAACCCTACGCCTCCTTAGGCCCCCGGTGCTCCTGAGTAATCCAGGACGGGGGTCCCTCTGCCCGGACCCAGCTCGGCCCACACACGCTCTGGGTTTCCAGAACCGGCGGGACCACTCTCGGGAGCACTTCTCTCTCTGCAGTCTGCCCAGCGCGGGCAGAGTCTGAGGACGCCACTCCGGGACCGTCTGCCGCACCTAGAACTGAAAACCCCCGTTGGCTCCGCGGAAGCCGGCTCTCCTCGTCCCAGGGCCGGTGCTGCAAATGCACAGTGGGTGTCCACCAAGTCCGGACCCACTGCAGACGGGCCCGCGCACACCCACCAGGGATGACCGCCGTGCACCTCTCGATAACGCCCGTCCCTGGCGCACGTCTGGGGTGAGGAACGGCTAGCCTGTCTGAAGGTGGGTCGTTGCTAAGTTCACGAGGGGCCCCTGCACGTGGGAGACACCCTGTGTGCAGGTTCGCTGCTCTAAGCCATCTTCGCCCACGCTGTGTGGGAGGCCTGGAGCGGCCGAGAGCCTGGGTCTGGACGAGAGACCGACACAGAGCGAACCCCACACGCGGAGGACGAGTTTCCCACCCCGCGGATCCTCAGTTTCCGAGCCGGACAACAGGAGCGATCTGACCTCCCTGGAGAGGCTTTCGTGAGGACGACAGGACACGCTGGGTACAGAGAGCCGGCACACGGTCTGGCCGGGACTCGGGGGTATTACGCTATCGTCACTCAGAGTCTCATACACCCCTCGGGGGTATTACGCTATCGTCACTCAGAGTCTCATACACCCCTGACTTCAGAGGCCGTTAGAATGCATCGTTCTGAAATGCAACCGTCTTCCTTCACCTTCAAACCGCAGCGTGGACGGGCCCTTGTTCTCACGCTGCTAAGTGGTGTGTCCACTTTTCCACCCTCTCCTGCCCGGAGGGTTTTGTTAAATGACAGTCTGCTACGGAGGGGCAGAGCCCAGAAGATGCCAGGGGCTCCCGGTCCGTTGCCTCAGGGAGGCAGCACACCATGGCCAAGCACCAGCCTGTCCGCAGGGGCAGCAGGAAGCGGCCACATACAAGGGACAGGGGACGGCACATGCCTCGGGCAGCACAAGCAGGCCTCCTTCTGCACTTAACCGGGGCCGTCGGGACCTCGAGCTATGTGAGCGCTGGCCTGGGGGCAGTGAGTGAAGCAACAGTCTTACCTTTTATCTGACAGAAGCCACTTTCTAAGGACACAAACTGCCCTTCCTAAGCCTCTTCCCTCTGTGACCAGACAACATCCCAGCAGAAGAGGCAGCTGAGAAACCCTGGCCCCCAAAAAGACAGGCCAGCTCACAGACAGCTGGAGGGGCACTGTGGGCTCCAGCCAGGACTGCGGGCACTCCCTCTCGGAGGAGGGGACCACGGAGGGAAGGCAGGGGAGGTCTGGGTCCTCTGGCTCCTGGGACAAGCAAAGTCCCCTTGCCGGGTTTGGGGTCCTACTTGATCTCTGTCGCTTTGCAGGGCCCGAGGTTCCCCGGAGCCCACTGACATGGTGGACGAAGCCCACATGTAATCTCTTGGCTTCCTGGAAGTGGCCGGCTGAGAGAGCCGACGGAGATTTCATGTTCTCTGATGGGCGGGTCAGACAGACCGCCCTGGCTTGGCATACAGAATGATCCATGTCTATCCTGGCCACAGGCAGTGTCTGCAGCATTGATTGCTCATTTCATCTAGTCAACAGATAGGTATCCAGGGCCCATGACAGACCCTCTGCAATCCAGCTTGCTGGACATAGATACTACAGTAATTCTCAAAGGAGCAGGGGGCTGTGGTCCTAGAAATGAGAGATGGGTCAAGGGCGCTGGAAGATCCAGGCTCGGGGCAGGGGATGGAGTTCTGTGCTCCGAGCTGGCGGAGGGAGAGACAGGCACACTGCTTGTTTCCCCCTCAATCGGGTATCACGGGTATCACGTTTAGCTGTGTGGGAAAGGAGGCTCAAACTGTGACGTGTTGACCTTGCTTTTCTCGCCTGCCCAGCGCAAAGGCACCTGGAGCTCTGATGTTGTTCAGAGGACGCCACCCGGGACCCACTTCCTGTGCCTCCATCCTCACAGACACAAGATGGCTGCCCCTCCCAAGACATCACATCTGTATCCCAGGCAGGAGAGGAAGAGGTCACCGTGAACGGCACAGTCAGCGGAGTCTGCTCTTCTTTGTCAGGGACAGAAATAAAGCCTTTCCCAGAAGCCTCATCTAGCAGAATGCCCTAATTAGCGCTCCCTGCTCAGAAAGGGGCCACAGAGCCACCTTGGGGTAAGAGAGCCTCCTGGAGGGGTGGCGGGGGGGTGGGGACTATCTAAGGCAGGGCTCAGTGTGAGCCAGGTGGATCAGCACAGACAAGGCTTAGTTAGCCAGGGAGAGAGAGAGAGAGAGAGAGAGCATGAATTCTGGACAGTCAGCGTGCCGTGTCTAATCATTCTAATCACAGGCGGTGGATGTCTCAGTGCTCTTTATCTGAGCACGGACGGCAGCTTCCACTCCTCTGCAAGTTCATGGGGGACGAGGAAACGCTACAGTGTCAGCATGTCTGGCTCATTCACGACTTCACCTGACAGCACTGACGACACACCCACCACCCCGCAAGTCGGGCACGACACCGGGCGCTCCGTGTGCGATCAGGCTCCCTTCACGCTGGCCCCTGTGCCTGGTGATGCCTCCTGCCCGGGACGAGTGACCCGTCTGCACGGACGTGCGGATCCACTCAAACGGCACGGGCAAGGAGGCTACGTCCAACAAGCTTGTAAAGGCAAGATGACGCTCCCTCCGGCCAAGCCCGTTGCCATTGCCCTGTGGCCAATTCTTAGATCTCCCCCCCCCACCCCCTCCATCTGCATCTGGTCTCCCCTCTCTGTGTTTTGTTTGTCATTCATTCCACAAAGCAGTGCCTGTCCAGCTGCTTTCAGGAAGGGTCCTGGAACCTGGGAAACTAATTGGGAGACACCTGATGTTTATCCCTCAGCCTTCCACTCCTCCTGCCTCCGTTCCCAAAACAGGAGCCCAACTGGACCAGGTGACAGATCATAACAGGTCCAAGACAAACACGACAATGCAATCCTCTGCTTCCCTGCCCATGCAACTCAGACTGGCACGTGACCTAGTTCCAGCCCATTAGCGCTTCTGCAAGGGCTCTGAGAAAAGTGCTTTCCTGGTGCAGGGAAAGAGATGTAGATGCTATCACGCCTTCCTTTCTCCTGCTCCAAACTCCAAAGCAATGTCCGGAGCCACAGCAGCCAGTTTGCAACGACGAGGCAACAACGTAACAAACTGAAGATGGTAGAATGCTAAGATATTCACACGGGAGGGGAGGCGTGTGAAAAGTGCCACAGGTTGGCTGCTGCAGCCCTCGACCACCCATCTGTCCATGGTTATGTGAGAAAATTAACCCCCGCTTATTCAAGATTCTGTTGACTGGGTGCTGTCCAGCTGGCCAGGAATACCCCGAAATGGTCCGAATGGTAAACCACAGCGACAGGGCTGCCGCCCTCATGAACCTTACGGTTTACGTAAGAGAGACGGTTAAGCAGACACTATAAGACATCCAAGGAGGAGGCCGAGTGGGTGTGACACTGCACAGATGGTCCTCCACTGGCCGGGGTGTGAGACAGGGAAGGCCTTTCTGAGGCAGCCCCCTGAAATGGAGTCATCAGAAGGAAACATAGCTCCTCTGTCTGCAGAGTTTGAACTCGCTGGACCCACTTCCCTCAGGCAATGTCCAGACCCTGGCCCCTCCTGTGTCCAGCGGGTACCAGCTCTGCTCACCTGTCACACCCTCTTCTCCAGGAGCCGGGGGGAGACGATGACAGGCGTGACCCGCGTTCCCAGGACGCCAGCTTGCACCGCCTCCCGCCCTTGCTGGGGGTTCTGCGGGAGAGGCTGGTCTGGGTTCTCCCCGAACAAAGTCTGCCCTCCAGAGAGAGCGTGAGGCGGGGTCACCGTCTCAGCTTCCCTTCGCCGGGGCTGACGGTGAATTATTAACGAGATCCAAGAAACAGACACCGGCTTACAACGGCCCCAACCAGACTGTGGCTCAGAGGACGTTCCCTTTCAGCTTAAGGAGAACGGCTTCACCACTGCATTTTAGCCGCCATTCCCCGCCAGCGATTGTGGCCAACTGTGAATTACTGTGGCAAAACAGCTACCGCGTAAACGCACGTGCAACTATATTCAAGGGCGCGCCAGGAAGAGCGGAGACGGAGTGGGGACCGGGGATGCGGTGGGGACCGGGGACGCGGTGGGGACCGGGACGCGGTGGGGACCGGGGACAAGGTGGGGACCGGGACGCGGTGGGGACCGGGGACGCGGTGGGGACCGGGACGTGGTGGGGACCGGGGACGCGGTGGGGACCGGGACGCGGTGGGGACCGGGACGCGGTGGGGACCGGGGACGCGGTGGGGACCGGGGACGCGGTGGGGACCGGGGACGTGGTGGGGACCGGGACGCGGTGGGGACCGGGGACCCGGAACCCCTGGCATCAGCTAGGCCAATGCCCCGTGTGCGTGGCGCCCCATGTGGTGGCGGAGCCTCTGTTCAAAAGGGTCCGTGCGATACGGTAGTATTTGCCACCCTATCAGGGGAAAGTATTGTAAGCCCCAATTAGCATGAACATTTTAAAATGCAAATGCTTTTCATTTAGACAAAAAACAAAATGCCACGACATTTCTCGCCCTCAATTCATCATCAACAAGTTAATTACTGTGTAACGAATCTCTCCTCGGTAGCCTGGATGTTGGGGGCTGCTGGCGGACCGACTCCGGCAAAGGAAGGGGCCACGGGGCGGTCGCTTGATGGCGGGTGGCGCGGTGACGGTAACACGACGACTCGGCGACGCTCCTCCGCTCCTCGCTCGACCAATTAATGCTCAGCCGTCTCCGTGGCAATAACTCAATTATAAGTAGTCGTTCCCTATTTAACTTGATTCCTACCAGAACGGTGGACGCATCACAGTCCGCAGTCATTTCTGACACGTGCGCGCATCTACCTGGCCCGTGGCCTCGGAGGTCGCCACGTTCTCTGCGGAAACAGAGGGATTTTTTTTTACCTGTCCTGGTTTGAGCGTGTGTGCATGTGTGTGTGTGCACGGGCTTGTCAGCTTCCGCCTCCATCGTGTCAAATTACTTTAAAGGTTTACAGCTGTCTCTCTGTCCCTGGGGTTTACACCTCAGGAACAGCCAGAGGGAGAGGGTGGTAAGGGGCTGTCACACCAGGTGCGGGGGGAAGCAAGGGGTCTCCGGCTGGCCCAGGGCAGCTACGAGACCCCAGTGCCTGGGACCCACTCTGCAGTGGGTCCTCAGCCAGGACCCACTCCTCAGCCAGGGTTGGGCTGGGCGCCGTCTCAGGTACAGATAAGTGCTCAGAAAACAAGTCTCACGTCCACACATCCCAGAAGCCAATCCACGCTCCCTTATCAGCACGAGCTCCTCGTCCCTCACTGGACGTTGGAGACAGGCCAACGGGTGGCCAGCGATGGATCTTCCCTCCCGCCCCCCAGCCTAGAGCTGAGGCCCCCCAGGACAGAGAGGAGACATCTGTTTGGAATCTCACAGGTTACCATAAAAAAGACGAGACTGTCATCTTCTTCCGTAGTAAGGAGCACCTCTTATCACTAAAATAGAGGCAGTTTTTTGGTGTTGTTTTTTTTTTTATTCCTCAGTAACATCGATACTCCAACATCTCACTCCATCACAATACACAGAGCACGGGAGGGACTTCCGGGCCTTCTCTGCAGACGCACGGTGGGGGGGGGGGGTTCTCAGCAAATCCACCATCCTGCAAGACGGCTCACCTTTCCAACTCCCAAGTCACACACCGGCCGAGCGATGACAGAGCAGCCCCTGAGAACTCTGGCCACACGCGCCTACGTGTAACCATGTCCACCCCTTCCACGCCAACCGCCCAGAGATGTGTACTGTTTACGTTTCTCTTTTTCTTTAATTTTTTTTGGCTCTCCATGACAGTGTCGAGAGCATTGCACCCCTGTGTTAGCGGTCAACTCAGATGACAACAGACAAAAAAAGCAAGATTTAGTGCAAAAATGAAGATCCTGATTCCTGTTAGAGGGAACCGGCCAGTCAACAAGCGCCATCCTCCAGGGGAGGGTGGGAAGACGCCTCTCTCTCTCTCTCTCTCTCTCTCTCTCTCTCTCTCTCTCTCTCACACACACACACACACACACACACACACACACACACACACACACACGGGCAGGGCTCTGTGCCCCGGGGAGAATCCCAGGCGCCCCGGAAACACGGAACTGGGGGGGGGGAAGGGCAGCCGTAGGGGGGGCTGTGAACGGTGAGATTCAGCTTCGAGGCTTTAACCGAAGGTTCGTTCCCTCCATCCCTCTACAACCAGCTAAAATGTGCACTTTCTGGGACACTGAGGGCAGGAGGGACCGCGCAGAGCCAAGGTTAGACCTCCAGGGCGGAAGAGTGGGTTCATTTCCGCTCGCACGCAAATACCAAGTTTAATTGGTTTGTCCTGAAACGCAAACAGATCAATACGCGCAGTGATCTATACACTGTCACGCGGGGCCCCGAAGCGGCCTCTGCCTCTCCCAACCCCATGTGGACCGCGTCCTACAGCCACCGGGAGGCCTCTGCCTCTCCCAACCGCGTGTGGACCGCGTCCTACAGCCACCGGGAGGCCTCTGCCTCTCCCAGCCCCGTGTGGACCGCGTCCTACAGCCACCGGGAGGCCTCTGCCTCTCCCAACCGCATACGGACCGCGTCCTACAGCCACCGGGAGGCCTCTGCCTCTCCCAGCCCCGAGTGGACCGCGTCCTACAGCCACCGGGAGGCCTCTGCCTCTCCCAACCCCGAGTGGACCGCGTCCTACAGCCACCGGGAGGCCTCTGCCTCTCCCAACCCCGAGTGGACCGCGTCCTACAGCCACCGGGAGGCCTCTGCCTCTCCCAACCGCGTGTGGACCGCGTCCTACAGCCACCGGGAGGCCTCTGCCTCTCCCAACCCCGAGTGGACCGCGTCCTACAGCCACCGGGAGGCCTCTGCCTCTCCCAACCCCGAGTGGACCGCGTCCTACAGCCACCGGGAGGCCTCTGCCTCTCCCAACCCCGAGTGGACCGCGTCCTACAGCCACCGGGAGGCCTCTGCCTCTCCCAACCCCGAGTGGACCGCGTCCTACAGCCACCGGGAGGCCTCTGCCTCTCCCAGCCCCGAGTGGACCGCGTCCTACAGCCACCGGGAGGCCTCTGCCTCTCCCAGCCCCGAGTGGACCGCGTCCTACAGCCACCGGGAGGCCTCTGCCTCTCCCAACCGCGTGCGGACAGCGTCCTACAGCCACCGGGAGGCCTCTGCCTCTCCCAACCCCGAGTGGACCGCGTCCTACAGCCACCGGGAGGCCTCTGCCTCTCCCAACCCCGAGTGGACCGCGTCCTACAGCCACCGGGAGGCCTCTGCCTCTCCCAACCGCGTGCGGACCGCGTCCTACAGCCACCGGGAGGCCTCTGCCTCTCCCAACCCCGAGTGGACCGCGTCCTACAGCCACCGGGAGGCCTCTGCCTCTCCCAACCCCGAGTGGACCGCGTCCTACAGCCACCGGGAGGCCTCTGCCGCTCCCAGCCCCGAGTGGACCGCGTCCTACAGCCACCGGGAGGCCTCTGCCTCTCCCAGCCCCGAGTGGACCGCGTCCTACAGCCACCGGGAGGCCTCTGCCTCTCCCAACCCCAAGTGGACCGCGTCCTACAGCCACCGGGAGGCCTCTGCCGCTCCCAACCCTGAGTGGACCGTGTCCTACAGCCACCGGGAGGCCTCTGCCGCTCCCAACCCCCTGTGGACCGCGTCCTACAGCCACCGGGAGGCCTCTGCCTCTCCCAACCGCGTGCGGACCGCGTCCTGCAGCCACCGGGAGGCCCACGGGCAGCTCCCGCCCGCCCGTGTGTTCTCGTGTTGTGCTGGGACCGGTCGGGAAAACCAAGGCCAAGTTTGCGAACAGCACGTCCGTGGGCTTATTTACCCCATTTCCAACAACATCGTCTGCTTTTCCCCGTGCGTCTCAAAGCAAAGGATAATTTAAGAATCCAGCATTTCATACATAAAAATTCTGAGCGGGGAAGTCTCTGTCTGCACATCGCGCGGGTGACGTCTGGTCGGAATGCCGGCGTGGGGCCCAGGAAACGAGGTACCGCCCGCGGAACCGACTAGCGGTTCGGTTCTGAATCCTTCCCCTGCGATGCCAACGCCGCTCAGCTCCACCCTGGGCACCCGGCGCTGACCTCGCGACCACCATTCTGCAAAGAGCCCGGTTCAGGGACGGCCCGGCCTTGCCTTTCCCGTCAAACTGCCCCCAGCCCAGCGCGAGGTGGGTGACTCCTCCTCGCTGCCATGCCCGTCCTACCTTTGAGGAGCTCCTCGCCTTCCAGAATGTTCTGGGAGATGAACGCCTTGTAACCTTCTTCGGAGAACCCTGCCTTGCAGGTCTCCCCGGCTGTAAGGTCCCCATCGTGGGCCTGAGGAAGGAGAGAGAGGTTAGAACCAACCTAGGCCCACAGAAACCACATGTCACGGAGCCCATCAGCGGCTGCCCACAGCCGGCCAGGGTCTCAGCTCGGGCAGAGAGCGATAAAACCCCGCTTCCCCCAGACTTGGCCCCGCGGTGGCCCCTGGGGACAGGGTGTTGCAGGGCGGGGAGGCCGCTGTGCTGTCTGGGCCCCCTGGCACGTGGCCGGGATGCAAGTGTGAGGAGTGTCCAGAAGGCGGCCGCTCAGAGAGCCAGGCGTTAGTCAATGACCACAGAGAGGAGGGGCCCAGGGAGCAGGCCTTGTCTGAGCCGTGTCACCCTTCAGGCCACAGTGCCCTGCTGTGTGACAATGCCAGCCAGCTGGTCTCCCCTCTGCAGTCCACCAGGAAGGGCAGGACAGGAGAGGCGATTCTCCGGGACCAGGGTCAGAGGGAGCTAGCTGCTCAGAGGGGTCAGGAGGTGGGGGCGGGGGTTCATCCTCCTGTTCTCCCCGCCCTCCCCCTACCTCCTAGGAGGCGCCTCCACCTTCAGCGCCCCCATCTCGTCAGGCAGGGCGAGAGCTCCTCTAACTGACCGGAAAGGGTAGGTGTCAACCTGTCCTCCCAGCGTCCTGGCTTTCCTGCCCAGTGGGAGGGGGTCTGGAGCCTGCTCTGTTGCGGGGAGCACAGTGGCGGGTGGGGTGGCCCCTCCGGGGTGGGGAGGAGGGTGGGGCTGGGGGTCGGAACTCCAGGTCAGCGCGGAGCTGGAGACGAAGGGAGAAACAGCCAGTGCCACAGGGAAGCCAGCCCTCTGCCGCCACCCGGCCCAGCGCAGGCAGCGGGGGGCGCAGCCCGTACCCCGAACCCCGCATCCCGCAGTCCCGCCTTCTTCGCGGGCTGCGGAGAGAAACGCGCCTCCCTCCGCTGGCCGCCTCCTTCTGTCCCGCATGCCACCGCCGCCTCTCCTCCGGCCCCGCGTCTCGCACAACACCTCACACCTCCGCCACCACCCGCCCCGGGCCCGGAGGCTGAGGCTGCCCCGCCCGAGCTCCTGGCACCCACGGCGGCCGCGGGAGCACCCCCACCGCCCGCCAACCCCGAAGCACACCGACCGGGAGCGGAGCACGGGGTCGCTCCAGGGAAAAAGCTCCGCACCGCGGCTCGGTCCTCGGGCTCCACGCTCCACGGAGACGGAGCCGGGGAGGCGCACTCGCCCAGGAAAGTTTGAAGCCGCCCCCGGCGAGGGCCGAGCGCACCCCGCGCCCTGAGCTCCGGAGCGGCCTGGCCGCGGCGCCGGTTTCTTTCCGAGGTCACACCGCGCGGCCCCGGAGGAGCAGCGAGGCCGAGCGGCCACGAGGGGGGGTCCCTGCAACTCCCGCGGCCCCTCCGCCTGCCCGGGGGGCGACCCCGGCGCAGCCCGCACGCCGCCCTCCGGGCCGGGGCTGGGGACACGGTCGCGAGCTCCGAAGAAAATAAATAAATGAACGGGCACCGGGACCGCGCGCCGGGGACACCCTCGCTCTGCGGCCGCCCGGCGCGTGGCTCCCCGACCCCGTTCGGAACAGCCAGGGCCCTGCCGGCTCACCCCGCGCGGCTGGGACTCCGCGACCTGGGTGTCCCGCGGTCCACATCGCCGCCACCCGCAGCGACGGTCCTCACCAGCACCCGGACGACCAAGGCGGCGCCGCGCGGCGAGTCCCCAAGCCCCGGCAGCGGTGGCCTGACCGGGTGCTCCCAACACCCTGGTCCCCGACTCTCTGCCGCCTGGTCCCCCCGCCCGCAGCCCCGGCCGAGCTGGGCTCGCCAACTCCGGAGACACGCGGCTCCGGGCGATGGAGGGCGCGCCGGCTCCACCAGCGGGCAGTCTGCCCCGGCGCTGGCAAGCCGAGCTCCGGGCAGCGGTCACGGACCTGGCGCAGCCGAGGGACCCGCGGTCCCCTCCGGGCAAAGCTCCTTCGGTCCCCTTACCCACCCGGCCAGCCGCCTCCACTCCCGCACCGCTCTGCGCCGCCGCTCGCTGGTGCCCCGGCGGCTCCGCGCTCCTGCCAACCGCAGGCGGCTTCACGGAGCGCGGGAGCCGGCTCGGAGCAGCAGCGCCCGCCGCGGGGGCCGGGAAGCGCCGAGAGCCTCTCCGGGCGTGAGCGCGCCCCGCCGGCTCCGGGGACGGCCCCGCGCTGCCCCGGCTTCCGAGCGCCCGGGGAGGGAGGCGGCAACTTACCCGGAGCGCGCCGGAGAGCGAAAGCAGCACCACGAGCACGCCGGAGCCCGCGGTCATCTTCCCCGCCGCGCCGCGCCGCGCCCGGGCGGCCGCCCTCCCAGTGCCCGGAGCCCAGAACCGGCTCCTCGCCGCCGCCGCCGCCGCCGCTCCACGGGCCCCGCGCCTCCAGCCCCGCGGCGGCGCGATCCCTCCGGCCGCTGCGTCCGCGGGCCTCCCAGCCGCCCGCGCCTCTGTTCCGCGCGCTCCGAACTGCAGGTGAAGCCGCGCGGTCGCCCTGCCGAGGCCCCGCCCGCAGCCCGGCCCCTGCGCTCGCCGGCCTGACGCGGGTCTTAAAGGCGCCGCGCCCCCCGCGCCGCGCCGGCACCCCGCCTCTCCGCCCGCACCGCGCGGCCCGGCAAGGGCAGGGGATCCGTCGCCCGTGTTGGCCGAAGGGGCCTCGGACACTCCGTTTACAAGAAAAAGTGTGTGTGAGGCGGTGGTGTGGAGGGGAGGGTGGACGGTGACGTGAAGATGGAAGAAGGCTGGGGGGGGGGACCCAGGGGGACCCACCCCCGCCCCAAGCCCTGAGCACCCCTTCAGGGTGATGAGGAACCCCTGCTGCTTTTAGTCCAACTTCTTGCGGGCATGTGGTGGGAGCAGGCACTCCATTCTGACCTCTACGGTTGGGGTGTCTTCTCACTAACGCCCCAGACCCAGGTCACCCTCCTGGCCAGGCACCTGACTTAGCCAGAGAGAGGAGGGGGGCTGAATTTCAGCCCCCAGGCTGGGCAGCGCCTCCGGGGCTCTAGACAGCTTGTAGTCTGGGCTGGGGCTGGCTGGCCATGGCCGTAAGCATTGGGGAAGAGACTCCTTCCTATTGGTGTGTCAGCACACACTGTGAGGCCTGAGAAGCCAAGAAAGAAATTAGAAACCTCTGGAAAGGAAGAGCTTCCTGGGCAGACAGAAAGAAGAGCTGTAGGAAGGTCAGCACAAGCAGGCCCGCGGGCAGCACCCGCTCTGCTCCGCTGATTTCTGAAGGGGAGTGTGTGTGTGTGTGTGTGTGTGTGTGTGTGTGTGTGTGTGTGGAGGGGGGGGCGTATTTCTTTAAGGGATCAGCAAGTAAAAAATATATATGGACAGCTCAGAAAGTGAGGGAACGTTTCTGCACGTTCCCCTCAGGCTCAGAGATGTGGGGAAAGTGGCTTTGTTTGTGCAGACTTCCCAGTGTCTTTGTCGTGGTGTGGGGGAGCTCCGTGTCCAGATGACGTTCCTTCCCGGGTAAGAAACAGGCTGCAGAGGATGGGGAAGGAGAGCCAGTGGGATGGTTAAGCTCCAAGGTCAGAATCAATTTGAGCAAGAAAGCAGAAAAGCTACAGCATGGCCCCGACTCCCCAACACAGGCCCGGGGCAGGGCTGCCTGCTGGTTAGCGCCCTGTGCCGGCCTCCAGGAAGTCAGAGTTCAGTAACTCCAGAAGCGCAGGCTGAGTTCTCTACCCGAGAGGAGGAAGGGACATGTCTCTTCTCACCTTGTCACTGTGCAACTAGTAAAACAGAACGCCGAGCCAAGCTGGTGTCACCCTGAATCTCCTCCATTCCCCATGGGGGTGGGGGGGGGCAGGGGAACAGGTTACCCACTTACAGGGCTGAATGTGCAGGGCTACAGCGCTCAGAGTCAGACAGAGGTCCCGCATACGTCGGGAGGTTTTGTGCACGAGTCCATCCGAGTCCCCACTGCAGGGAGGTCCCTCCTCAGTCAGGTGCTCACACCTCTGAAGGACCTCCCTCTGCGACCTCCCTTCCCTTGGGGACTTCATTGCCAAGGACACGGTTCATACGGGCACCTCACAGTTGTCCTGAGTGTCCACCGCTGGGACCTGCCTCTGTCTTCACGGTGCAGACTGTTTCCGAGCGGAGGCAGCCCAGCGCCCTGCACTCACTCTGCTGGGCTCTGCGAAACTCACCACGTGCACCTAGGAGGTGTGTGTGTGTGTGTGTGTGTGAGTGTTGAGCAGGATCCTGTGTGTGTGTGCGTGTGTGTGTGTGTGTTGAGCAGGATCCTGTGTGTGTGTGTGTGTGCATGTGCGTGTGTGTGCGTGTGTGTTGAGCAGGATCCTGAAGCCCAAATACCGGATGAAACACGGCTCTCCATCTTCTCCCGCCGCTGCGTGTCTCAGCGTGTTGTTGTCTGTACCGAAGGGCGCTGTGACTTCCAGACGGGGTCTGTCCATCCTGACACCACCCAGCCCTGAGCCAGGCCCAGACACAGGAGCTTGCTTGTGTGTACTGACCCCGGAGCCCCCTGAACTGTGAGTGGCGCCGTCCCCGTCCCCGTCCCCGTCACACACGACAGGGGCGAAGGGAGACCCGGAGAGGCCAGGCCCGCAGCCCCGCCCGCGGCGTGCCCCAGATGCCTTTGGTGGAGGGAGACCATTTATTTCCACGGTGGCGTCTCTCGTGTGTGGGAGCTCGGTTTTCGGGAAGAGCAGCCAGAAGCCCTGCAGTGACTGCGGGGAGCCCAGCAGAGAGCATCGGTTTATCAGACTTGCTGTGGGTGAGGCGGCGAGGATGCCTTCGGCGAGGAGGGGGAGTGTGAGCCGAAGCTGCAGGTGGAGGATGTCTGAGGATGTCTGCATTCCGGCACCCCAAAGGGTGACCCCATGACCAACAGCACACCCCCCTCGCTGGGAGCTTGTTAAAAATGCAGAACCCACCGCAGCCACGCCCTAGGCCCACACCGTGGGTGTCTGCATGCTCACTGACACCCCCTCCATGCCACCGCTGTCCCGGGGTCATTGGCTTCAGAATCCTGGAGAGGCTCCTAAAAACATGCAGATTTCTGGCTCCACCTGGGACTTGCTGACTTGGAGCTTTGGGGAAGGGGGTCGGAGACCTGGCTTTTTAGCCAATTCTGGGTTGATGTGCATGCACGCCAGCGTTAGGGAACCGCGGGCCTGTCCCGCACGTAACAGGCCGCTCCTGGAAACCTCAGAGGGCGCTGCTTCACGGGCCCCGCCCTGGGCCTCTAGACACCGGGTGTCCTGAGCGGAGCCTGGGGCTCAGCCCTGGGCAGGTGGACAGACGCAGAGACAGCTGCCCCGAGGGAGGACCCCGGCCGCCCGCTCCGCCCGGCACCTGCAGGAGGAGCTGCCGTTTATCCAGCGGCTGGTGAAGAGCCCGAGAGAAGTGTGCTTTTCCCTGAGAGATTAAGAAATGCACCGGGGGGGGGGGTAGCAATGAGTGACTGCTTCCCCCCCACCCCCACCCCCGGCGCCTGTAAACTGCCGGCTGCCTGACCGTGTGGGTGTTCCTGACACCCGGAGGACTTCTCGCCGCCTCCCACTTGCTGAGGTGAGTCTGGGAAGGGGCTTCATCTTTGGAAGCAAGCTGAGTGCTTCCGCTGGGGCGGTCTTTTCCTGTCTTTTCATCGGACATTAATTTGTTGTGTGCTTTTTCTCTCCCCCCCCCCCCATTTTTCATTATTTTTTGTAGGCACTTCAGCGTTCGCACAGAATACTGTTTTGTGAAGAAAGCTGGGAGACGCGGCCGAGGTGTGAAGATGTTCACGGTGCCGGGGAGTGGAGCGGAGAGACACCGTCTTAGAGGGAAAAGCAGGAGAGAGGGGCAGACAGAGGGACAGAGAGACAGGCAGAGAGAGAGAGAGGGAGAGAGAGAGAGAGAGGCCGCACATGGAGCTCTCTCCCTGCGTGTCCAGTGACGCTCGCCGCGGAGGGGGCTGACACTAGGGACCGGGGTTCCTTCTCACCAAGCTCATCTGCCCCCTCTCCACGGTCACGGGGCAGAAGAATAAGGATCGGGGTCCGGGGAGGGTGCTTCAGTGTGAACATGCCAAGGACAGGGGCTTTGGAGGCGGTGGGGGCGCGGGGGTGGGGAGGAAGGATGCTCAGTGTCTGGGAGGGAAGCCAGTTTAGACAGCAATGCGGATGACACCAGATTTAGAGGGAAGAAGAGAATGAGGGGGGCAGTGGGGGGGGGGGCTTCTGGAAACCCGAGGCCGCCGAGGGAGAGCGCGGCGGGGAGACGAGGAGGAAGCGGGAGACAGACTTTATGAGGGAAGACGTCTGCTGGAAACACGAGGCTTCCTGTTGGCCTCGGCCGCTGTCCCCGGAGAGGCCGCGTTCGCCTCCGGCCTGACTGTGCTGCTGCTCTGGTGTCCCAGTCAGCCTGGTTTATCATTCCTGAGCTTCTGGGGTGCACTGCTGATCGTCACCCCCCGGGACCCAGGCCCCGGCCCTGTCTGTGCAGGTGACTGGACTCCTGCTCTGTCCTGCTCAGGTGCCCAGAAGGCCCAAGCACGGCACTCTGCCCAGGGTGGCGGCCAGGGACACGTGCCCAGCCTCAGGAAGCAAGCCCTCAGCCCGGGGGTGTCTGCTGAGAGCCCGGGGTCCTCCCCGGTGTGTGTGGGGGGTCCTCCCCGGTGGGGGGGTCCTCCCCGGTGTGTGGGGGGGGTCCTCCCCGGTGGGGGGGGTCCGGGTGGGGGGAGGGGTCCTCCCCGGTGTGTGTGGGGGGTCCTCCCCGGTGGGGGGGTCCTCCCTGGGGGAGAGGGGGGTCCTCCCCGGTGTGTGTGGGGGGTCCTCCCCGGTGGGGGGGTCCTCCCTGGTGGGGGGAGGGGTCCTCCCCGGTGTGGGGGGGTCCTCCCTGGTGGGGGGAGGGGTCCTCCCCGGTGGGGGGGTCCTCCCTGGTGGGGGGAGGGGTCCTCCCCGGTGTGGGGGGTCCTCCCCGCGCCTCAGCTAGATGCAGGAAGAGGTTTCTTCCGGAGTCCTCCCACACGGAGGAAGATTTGAGAGGAAAAGTGGAAAGCGGCTGTTTTCCAGACACTCCGAGTGTTTCCTCAGGACCACAGGCACCCACCTCCTGAACCAGAGAGGAGGGATGCCCGTGTGACCCAGCAGCCAGTGGCTTTGCTGGGCAGTGGCTTGCCGAGGGATGAGGTGGCACAGGTCAGGCTGCCAGAGAAATGGTGCCCAGGCCAGGCCCCACTGCTCGGGTCCCTGCTGGATGGAGCCTCCAAATTCCCTGATTCACCCGGTGCTGCCTCTGTCCCAGGGATGCAGCTGGGACATGGCTCCTGTCCCCATTGACCTCCCAGTCCAGGGGGGACGTCACACCCTGCACACAGATGCGGGGTGGTGGGGGTGGAGCCCAGCGAGACGTGCTTAGCAGTAGGGCCTGGCGCATTTGTGGACAAGTCCTGCCGGGGGTGAGGATGACAGAGACACAAAGACCCAACCCCAGGGACCAGGTTCAGTGACGCAGATCCACTTTATTCAGGAAGTAAGCTAGCTTATATTCATGGGTTCAGCCAATAGGATGTTACAGCGTGGCCTTCATAGCCAATGGCTGAAAATATCAGGGAGCTGCGTGGTTGGCGCCAAGTCACTTCCTTATAGCGGGCAAGCTTCCTTCCTGGGTGTGCCCAGGAGGGTTCTGGGAGCTGGAGTGTTCTCACAGCCTTGCGTCAGCCACAGCTGTTAGGAATGCGCTCTGCGCTCTACCCACACATGTTCACGCCCGGCATGTCCATTCATCCCATGACCAAAGTGGGACTTCCAGCACGGGCCACCAATTCACAGGTGAGAAAAGGCACACACTCGACTCTGGGATCAGAAAACAGGTGCCATCGTCTTCCCTGGACCCCTGCATTCGGGGGACTCAGGGCTGCAGCAGATGCCACCTGCTCACACTGCCCCCTCAGCTTTCATCCGAAGTCCACAGCCTCCCTTGGACGTGCTCCTGGTGGCGTATTTCCCACTTTAAAACAGGACTGAACTTGATACTGTAGAGCAAGCAGGTTCAGGTTTGCACCTCCTTCCACTGACACATCCAGCTTCCCCATCATTCACGTCTGGCTACATTTGTTACAGTCGGCAAGCCGACACGGATACATTGTTGATACAGTGTTGCTATACTGTCCTACTGTGCTTCACCCATCCCTCCCTCTCCCCCAACCCAAACCCCAGGCAGCTGCTGACCTTTTTTTTACTGTCTCTCTCTGGCTTTGCTTTTCTCAGAATGTTACATGGTTGCGATTGCACTGTACATCCCGGTTCAGATCAGCTCTTCCACTTAGCAACAGGCATTTAAGTTCCCTCCCTGTCTTTTTATTACTGAATAATGCTCCGTGGTCTGGATGTGCCGCAATGTATTGATCCATTCACCTGTTTAAGGACATCTGGCTGGCTCCCAGTATCCCTGGGTTTGTCAATAGTGAAGACGGAGGACATTTCTCTTCCCTCTTCCCCCATGTGATCACGTCAGAGAGGCCAACGGCTTCCTTCTTGCCTTACCTGATCCTGGGTTCCCCCTGCAGAGCACGCATCTGATGGGTTGGGTTGCCTTTGAGCTTGGGGTGGGGTAGGGTGGAGCGGATGCTCAGGACACCTCACCTCCAGGAGAATAGCCTCCTTGCCCCGGATGAGCCACATTGCCCTCAGCCGACTGGTGACACGCATTGTCTTCTGAGTCCTGGCACCACCTCTTCTCCCGGGACAGGCTTTTGTAGATGTAGGTACCAGTTCACAAAGTTGCCCTCTTTCTCTCCCTTTTGGTCCTCAAGAGTTGAGAGTTGGCAGGGGCGAAGCCCTCTCCATTTGTAAACAGTCTCCTTCTTCTTTTTGGTGTGTGTGTGTGTAGGGGGGTAGATTTCAATGACTACGATGACTGTTCTTGCTTTCATGTATAAATTACTGCTGGGAAGGCACATTCTCAACAAGTACTCATTGATCTTAGGAGATAACGATCTTCACTGAGCGCCCCAGCCTTCCCCACCCAGCAGCCGGTTGACTGCACCCGGAGCGCCTGTGCTCGGAGGGTTACTGTGATAGTTCCGGGGAGATAGCGCAGCGGGAGAGGGAGGGGGCTGGTCTCGTGGGCCGGCAGCGCCCACGCACACGGTCAAGGTCATCCCGGTCCCTCCTGAATCCAGAAGAGAGAAACCACTTCCCCTACCGTCTCTGTTCAAGGGCCACACGCCGAGGGCTCTCAGCGCGTGGCCGCGCTCTGTTCTTGCGCCCGCGCTCTGAAGTGGAGTCCTTCGCTGTCCCCGCTGACTCAGGAAGCAGCGGGGCTCGGGAGATGCAGCCCTGCCTGTAAGCGTCTCTGGACGGCCGGGGCGCTTTGCCCCTCTCCCCATTGAGAGAGGAAGCTGGCTTCCCCTTCGCTGGGTCCAGGTTTGTCCTCCCGATGTGCTTGGACACAAGGGACAGATGGTGACTTTTGGGTCCTCCGGGACCAGGTCACAAGAAGCCTTGCAGCTCCCGTGGGGGCTTCTGGGCACACACTCTCTGGGGGCTCCGAGCTGCCAGGTAAGCAGCGAACCACCCGAGGTCACCGTGCGCGAGAGGCCACGGGCCAGCTGTCCCTGTCACTGTGCCCCCCTTGTGAGTCAGGCTGCCAGGGATGGCCAGACTGGCCCGTCCTCTGGCTGTGCAGGACAGCGAGCTCCACTGATGACTGGGGAACAGAAGAGTCACCCAGCTGTGTCCTGTTTGAGTCCTTTTTGAACTCCTGACCCAGACACGGTGCCATACAATCAGAGGTGGACGTCTGAAAACGGGAAGTGATGGAAGACGTCTTACGTGGCCGTAGGCAGCTCACCTGAACGCTGCCTGGCCTGAGGGCGGGGACCCTGACCCACGCCAGCATCCCCAGCACCAGCACACTTAGCTCCAGATGGTTGTCAGGGCGCGGGAAGGGAACCCACGCTCACTTCCACGGTGCCTCTGCTGCTGGGAGCACCCAGCCGACCGGACAGCTGTCCGCGTTGTTGCGGGGGGGCGGGGGGGATGGGGAGTTGGGGTGGAGGTGTGTTCTGCAGGGAATGGCCTGTCTGATTCTGCTGATCTGGCCCACGTCTTGTCAATTCCGCCGTAAACACGGAACTCGGGCCCTGAAAGTCCCAGGCGACCCTGATGAGGCTTGCCCCCCTCTCTCCTGCAGCTGGAGGGGAAGTCACCCATCTCGGGAGGCTCCGGCTCAGTGTGCAAGCCCCCACCCCCCCTTCCCTTTACATATGGAACACGTTATTCTGCTCAGGAAAGCGAGACAGGAATCGTGTACCTCATCCCGTGTTTCCCTGCCCCAGAAGGTGGGGGGAGGGGAATACATACAAAAAGGAGTGAGACCATGCGTTTCACGAGATGAAGGACATTACATGTCCTTCCTCGGGCCCCGCCCCCGGTGTTCCAGTAGGGTGAGCAGCGGGGGTGAGGGTGGAGGGTCCCCAGGAGATGGGGGTCGGATGTGCCTGCATTAGGCCTGGAGCAGTCCCCCCCAGGGGAACTGGGGAACACTTGTTTCCTGTTACTGCTCCTTGTATAGACACAGCACCCTGAGAGGACAGTGTATCGGGGAGATGGGGTATAAACCCTCTCTAAGATGGTGCATGGGGGGGGGGGACCGAGCCAGGCATTCTAGAACTCCCTGGGTCCCCTGACATCGGAGGTCAGACACACAGAGGTGTTGGCCCAGAGACAGCTGCGTGGGAGGGCAGCCTCCCCCCAGCCCCATCCGTGGTCCAGTCGTACAAGGAGGACCCGTGGAGGAAGGGCATGTGCACATCCGTTGGATGGAAGGCGTGCATCGTGTACAAGGGAACAGGGAGAGGCCCTTTCCTGAGGGCGTTCTAACTGGTCTGACAGTCCGCCAGCAGGTGCCCCAAGTCCTCCGTCTGTGACCGGCTCTGTGACACGCCTCCCACCTGCCCCGTCTCCCCGCTCCTGGGATCATCTTGACTGTTTCATGCGTGCCCATTGATTATTATTATTTTAAGTTGTTGTGGTGTGGACAGTGAACACGAGATCTACCCTCTTAACAAAATGTAAAACGCTCAACAGGACTCTGTTAACGATGGGTACAATATTGTAGAGAAAAGGTCTGTAATTTGTTCCAACTTTCTGCCCATTGACAACAGGACCCCGTGTGCTCCCCCCCCAGAAGTCTTCTTCTGCCTCCCCCCCGCAACCACCACTGTACCCTCTAGGAGTCTGACTATTTTATGTTCTTCATGTAAGTGGTTACACTCCGTGTTTGTCCTTCTAGTCTGGCTCATTTCACCAAGCGTAGCGCCCTCCTGGTTCATCTGTGTTGTTGCACGTGGTGGCACCTCCTCCTTTTCATGAGGCTGGACAACATTCCACTGTGTGGAGGCACCACGTTCTCTTTACCCTCTTGTCCGTCAGCAGACACTTAGGCTGCCTCTACCACTGGCTCTTGTGAATGACGCCCACATGACCACGGGAGCAGGCGGACACTCTCTCGAGCAAACACAGAACGTTCTCCGAGATAAGAGCACTGATCCGGTCACAGAACGCATCTTAACAGATGGAAGATGACTGAGATCCTATCACCTCTCTTTGCCAATCACAGTCGAATGAAACTAGAAATAAATGGCAGAAGGAATACCGGAAAGGTCACAAATGTGTGGAAATTTAAAAACATACTCTTGAACTACCGATGGGACAAAGAAGAAATCCAAAGGGATTTTAGAGAATGTCTTGAGACAGATGAAAATAAAACACAACATGAGAAAACACAAGAGGCAACGTAAGCAGTACCAAGAGGGACATTTATAACGACAAACGCCCACATTCAAACAGAAATCTCAAATAAATACCTCTAGCAGCCATGAAAAAAAACAAACAAAGACCAACATTAGCAGAAGGAAGGAAATAATAAAGATTAAAGCAGAAATAAATAAAGCAAAGGATTAAAAGATAGAAAAAAATAAACAAAATGAGATTTTTTTTTCTTTTTGGAAAGGTACAATTGACAAAACTTTAGCTAGACTAAGAAGAAAACTAAGGAAAACGGAGAGAAGACTCAACTTAAATCAAAAATGAAAGAGCCGACATTGACAATTGATTCCACAGAAATAACAAGGGTCTCAGAGATGATGACGAATGACTGTCGACCAACAAACTAGACAGCCTGGAAGAAATGGGTCAAGCCCTAGAAATGCACAGCCTGCCACAACTGAACTGAGAAGAAACAGAGAACCTGAACAGACCAAGAACTGAGGAGATTAAACCCAGTAATCAAAAACCTCCCCCCAAGGAAAGCCCAGGACCAGGCGGTTTTACTGGTGATTCTACCAAACACTTAAAGAAGAATTAACGCCAATCCTTCTCAAACGCTGCCCGCCCCCCCCCCCCCAAAAAAAAAAAAAAAAACCTGGAAGGGGATAGAACACTCCCAAACTCGTTTACTGGTCAGCACTGCCGGGACACCAAAGCCAGAAACAGACACTGTGAAGAAAACTCTCTTCCGTTACCGTAAGGCAGTAGCCGTGATGAACATCCATGCAAAACAACCTCAAGAAGAATCGGAGTGGAGTGAACAGAACGGCCACAGTGAGAGGACCGCCCACCACGACCAGGTGGGGTTAACCCCTGGGATGCAGGAATGCAGTCCACTAGTGTGACTCACCAAGTGACCAGAGTGAAGGATAAAAAATCACAGGATGGCCTCAGTGGGAAAAACCATTAAAAAAAAAAAAAGACTTTACTTATTGATTTTAGAGCAAGGAGAGAGAGAGAGAGAAAGGTAGGCAGAGAGAGGAGAATTGGGAAGCATCAACTTGAAGTTGCTTCTCGTATGTGCCTTGACCGGTCAAGCCTGGGGCTTCGAACTGGCGACCTCAGTGTTCCAGGTCGATGCTTTATGCACTGTCACCGCAGGTCAGGCAGAAAAACTACTTTTGATGCAGTTCAAGGCTCTTTCATGATAAAAAACAACAACAAAAAAAACCCTCTCAAATACAGAAAGACTCTGTCAACAGAATAAAGGTCGTAAATGACAAGCCACGGCTCACAGCATACGCGGTGGCGAAAGGCAGGTCGCTTCCCCGTTCAGATCAGAACACGGAGGGGCTGCCCCCTCTCCCCACTTCTGTACAACGTGGCAGTGCTAGAAGACCCAGTCAGAGTAACTGGGCAAGAAAAGAGATGAGAGATGCATCCAAATCGGAGAAGAAGTAGTGAATTATCTCTGTTTGCAAATGACGTGATCTTATATGGAGGAAACCCCCAGGTTCCCACAAAGGAAACCAAGGAGACTTCACAGAGGAATTCAGTCAAGTTGAAGGATTAAAAAAAAAAAATACAGAAATCACGTGAGACCATCTCTAAGCAGACAGCACCTGAGTCCCCTGTCTTAGGCTCCGCTTTCAGGGACCCCAGCTAAGGGCAGAGGACCCAAGGCTGGTCCATGGGGACTGTCAGAGGGGCCTCCCCCCGGGAGCAGGAGAGACCGGCCCCGTGTCCTTCACAGCCACAGCAAGAGACTCCACAAAAAAAAAAAAAAAAAAGTTGCTATAAGTACTGCATTTGGGCAGAGGGCCGTCAGAACATTTTAACCATGTTTATGTAAAATAAAAAAATAAAAAAAAATAACCAAGTCCTGGTTTATCAGACCGTAGAACCGACACCTGGCTTTGTGCCTCCCGGGATCACTGAATCGAGGGACGTGTCCTTTCAAAGGAGCCAGCCTGTGTCTCCCATTGCAATCAGAAACCCAAGGATCTTCCGCACGGCATCTGTTTTCCTGAGGTCCAGAACAAAGGGCGCACAGGTGACCCAACTTGTGTTACAGAAATTCGGCGGCCGCCCGGCGACATCCCAGAGCACATGTTCCCCTGGCCTTCTGCGTAACTGTGTGTGTTCATTTACATAGGTTTCCCTGCAGTTTTCAAAATGCCACCGTCAAGTCAAACGAACGGTTCAACTTGAGTCAAGTGTATTCACGCATATTATGCAGGGCCGTGGGGAGAGGCGGGGGGCGGTCAGCGGTCAGCGGCAGCCAGATGGGCTGAGGGCTCAGTCGTCTGCCCCCCCTTCTGTAAATCCTAGGGCAGGGGTTGGGAGAGCTGAGAACATAGACCATCTGCAGGCCGGTTGCCTCCAAAGCAGGAAAAGTGGGTTGGGAGGGGGGGGGGGAAGGGGGCCGAAAATGCTGGAAGGAATGGATGTCACACAGTTGCAAAGACGGAACATGGAGGAAAAATAATGTCTTTCCCTGTTCATTTTAAAACGACCCATTTCCTGCGCCCAGTTGGGTCCCTCCACCCACGTCAATAGGTTGGTCAATAGGTTGGTTTCACAAAGGACGTCTCTGAGGGAATCCGAGAACTGCCACTAAGTAACAGTCAGGCTCTCGCAGGCTAGAACTGCCACTAAGTAACAGTCAGGCTCTCCCAGGCTAGAACTGCCACTAAGTAACAGTCAGGTTCTCGCAGGCTAGAACTGCCACTAAGTAACAGTCAGGCTCTCCCAGGCTAGAACTGCCACTAAGTAACAGTCAGGCTCTCCCAGGCTAGAACTGCCACTAAGTAACAGTCAGGCTCTCCCAGGCTAGAACTGCCACTAAGTAACAGTCAGGCTCTCCCAGGCTAGAACTGCCACTAAGTAACAGTCAGGCTCTCGCAGGCTGCAAGGAGAACTTTTTGCAGGAAGGTTGAGGACGACACCCGTATTACTGGTATTTGAGTTCTAAGTTGTATTATCAGGATTTTTTTTTTTTTCAGTCAGACAGAAGAGAATAAATCCTAACTCAATACTGACTTATGTTCTAAAAAAAATAAAAAATGAATAATATATATACTGACTCAGGTAACCCAAGAGCCAAGATATAGGTTGACTTCAGGTATGGCTGGATCTAGGCACTCAAGAGATTTCTCTTGACCTCTGGCCTTTGTCCCTCTCTGTGCTGCTCACATTAGCTTCATTCTGAACAAGGCCGTCTCTTCCTAGT
Source organism: Saccopteryx leptura (assembly GCF_036850995.1). Classification (NCBI taxonomy): domain Eukaryota; kingdom Metazoa; phylum Chordata; class Mammalia; order Chiroptera; family Emballonuridae; genus Saccopteryx; species Saccopteryx leptura. The sequence continues at coordinate 219,097,008 of NC_089507.1, read as the reverse complement.
AGCAAGACGGCCACTCGCCCCTTGACGCTGGGGCCCGACCTTCTCAGTGACCCAGCAGCAAGGAGAACCCACCTAGTCAGGCATTTCAGCCAACGTCCTGAAATGAGCCTCTTTGGACCAACCCGGTCTCCAGGTCACTGTAGCCGTCTGAGCTAGTCACCTGCCCTGAACGACTCCCTGCTCTCTGATTGGCCAGCTCTGGGTCACACGACCACCCGGAAAGCCAGGGTGGAGCCGCTCAACCTGAACCTCACTGATGAGGGAGAAGCGTCCTCGGGGATGCTGGGAGGGCAGACACCACCGACGTCCACAGAACAAGGGAGCGGAGGAGCCTCGCTCTTAGGCCTGGGTCGGGGTCTCCCCCCTCACAGCCCGGACATGGCCTGGGAGTGTGCACGTCCGTCTCTCTAGCTTTCTCGATTACTTTGTAAAGGTAGAGGCCGAAGAGAAAAATAAAAGTCTCTAAACAAGCAGCTTGCGTCTCTGGCTGGAACCCCTTTATTCAGACTGGCTGCACCAAGGAACCGTCTCAGGACCCCCAGACCTCTGGAGGGCCACGGGGGGGGTGCCCTTCTGTCCCCGGGAAGCCCTCCCTCCCTTGGCTTGCCCTGTGCAGAGCAGAAAGTGCTCCCAGTTCAGGTCACCAAACAGGGACCTGCAGAAGCCACACCGCACAGAGGTGACGCTTCTAAATCAAAACGAAAACGACACCCGCACCACTTCACCTTCACAGGGTGCAGCTCCGACCTCGCCGAGTGGGGCGGGGAAACTAGAACTAAATGGAATTTCAGGTTCACCCTTCGGGTGAGGGTGGCGGAGGCACTAGGCGGGGAGGTCACCCCTCGGGGCATAAATTCATATGCATTACCAAAAGTCTGGCTAGAATCTAAAGAACTCGGCGTGGGTCCAGGACATGGGCGGACACCGGGTTTGTGTTTAGCCAGCACGCTACGGTAGACTTCCAATCTGTTCACAGGTATGTGTGACAGACTGCCTGGGACGCGTGAGCTATTGGTGCTGCTCTAAGTGAAATTACATATTAATATGACGTGGAGGTGCAGTAATTAGCCACCCCCCTCCCCCGAAGCCAGCCAAGTTTGGAGACCAGAGTTGGGTTTGCCAGGCCGGGAGGTTTCACACAACTATGGCGGGCGGGCGGGCGCGTGGCGGATTGACCAGACCCCCGCGGGTGACCGAAACAGGAAGGAAGTCACTGACTTGCTGAGATGATTGGCCAGCAGATAAATCCGGGAGGAAGGGAAAGAGGTGACACAAAATCATGTCCCTCCGTGACAGTGCTTGTGGGGGCGCTCCATGCCCACCCAACCTGGTCGCCAAGGAGACGGCCGCCAACCCGGGAGGTCACCTCTCACGGGCTGATGAGGAAACCAAGACACAGGATCAGCGGGCGACCCGACGTAGCAGGGGTGAGACCGAGGCAGGTTGGTGACTCCAGTTCTCAGGTGGGAGTCGCCCCGTGTCACCTCCCGAGCCTGCTGTGGGCGGTGGCTGTGGGTGCTCCAGCTCTGGGCCACTGATGACTTTCATGAGGCCGGACACCCTCTCCGGTCTTACACAACCTTGCACGTCCGTTTCCCAGACGGCACGCTTGTCGGTGCCCATCCGTGTGTGGCTGAAGGAACAGGGTCTCATCCCGTCCGACCCCGGGCAGCACATGAGTCTTTCCTGTACGCTTTGTCGATACTCGCCCCACAGCTCGGGGGCTGGGTGTTGTCCCTGTTACCGCCTCTTCCAGAGGACACTCAGAGAAGGGGGAAGTCTCTCCCCATGAGCTTGCAGCACGCAGGGATCCTGCCCACCGGTCACTCCTTGCCCACCATGCGCAGAAGGTCTGCAGAATATTCTTTACAGGAAGTAGAAGTGGGGATGTGTGTTCTCCTTAAATGCTCAAACACACACACACACACACACACACTTCTGTGCTCACCATAGGCACCCCCCTCCACTCCTCAAAACAGGAAACCTGAATAATTCACCCGCACTCACATCCAATAATGTAAAACCTCACCGAGACTGACAGGGAGGCTGGCAAGGAGCACGTCTGCCAACCTCTGGGTCTCCCGTGGCTCCATGTAAACAGAAATTAGGGAGAACGGGACTGGGCAGGAGGGCGAGGCCCCCCTCTGATACCGGCCCTGCCCGCGTGCGGAAGGCGTCCCATTTGTTTGTCAGAGGCCAGGAAGCCTTGTAATTACTGAAATAAAGCAGTGCTTCAAAGTCATGTCAAGCGGCTGGCAGCGTACTGATTTGGAGGCACAACTCGCTGTCAAACAAGCGAGCTGAGGGCGCCGTGCCTGGCAGGGCCTTTGTTTTGGCAGCTACCGGAGGCTGATCCCTGTCAGACCCTTTAATGGGAGGCATTTAATTGGGGGGAGATGAGGCTTTCCCGAACAGGGATTCAAAGACCCTTGGACGGGAAGGCATTGGGCGGAAGCCTCAGCTTCCTCTGTCATAAAACTCAGGGACCTGCGTTGACCTGGGTTGGCCTAAATTGACCTGGGTTAGGCTAGGTTGAGTTGGGTTAGCCTAGGTTGAGTTAGGTTAGCTGGGGTTGACTGGGGTTGACTTGGGTTAGCCTGGGTTGACCTGGCTTGACCTGGGTTGACGTGGGTTAGGCGAGGTTGAGTTGGGTTAGCCTGGGTTGACCTGGGTTGCACTGGGTTAGCCTGAGCTGGCCTGAGTTTGACCGCCCACTCCAGGCCCAGCCTCCGTTGAGAAGGCCTCTTAAATGATGAGCCTCTACCCTTGGAAGGGTTGCCCTGGGGTTCCATACCCTGCTCTGAATACACCTGTAAAGGACTGGGGGGGGGAGGGAGGCAGCAGCTGGGAGATATTAGGAGCTGACTCCAGAAAGGCTGGCAACTTGAATAAGTATGAATCTCAGGGTCACGAGTACAAGACCAAGAATCAGGACTAGGACCAGGAGAGGCCGGGGAGGGGCCCAGGGTGCAAATATGAGACAGCCCTCTCTCGTGGGCTGTGCAAGTTCATGGTCATCCCTGGACAGGGTTAGCACTGTTAGGTGTCCAGCCCGCTCCACCCTAGTCCAGGGGCTGCTAACACCGGCCTCAGCACGAAGGAGGAACGAGGGCCTCACTGATGGGGAGTTGATGTACCCCCTCGCCTCACACCGAGAACCTCGAAGAGTCTGATGAGGAGAGGAGAAGGTTTTGGGTGTAGAGCGGGCACCAAGCTCCAACCCCGTTCACCAGACACTGTGTGCTCCTCAGCCCAGGTGGTAACCTGAGCCCACGGAGCCAGAGCCACGCCCAGCACTGGATGGACACCTTCCCACGTAGACTTTGGCACATTCAGACCAGGTGTGACCAATCCCCGTTCCTGCAGTGGAGACATTGAGAGCCAATACCAGTGCGGTCCACAGGGTCGGAGAGAGGTAGCTGCCATTCTGGAGAATTCCAGGGAGACTGACATGTGGGTTCCTTCCTGGCTCCCGGGCTGACGGGCCGTGTGAACCAGAGCGAGTGAAGGGACCTCTCTGGGCTCAGCCTCCTGTTTCCTAAAAACAGAACATTGACTCCCGTGCAGGCGGAAGGTGAGGCGTGGAGAATCTGACACGGGTTAAGGCAGGTGAGTTTGCCCCAGGGGGCACTGAACAACATCTGGAGGCATCTTTGTTGACGCAATGTCACAACCGGGGCCAGGGCAGGGGTGGGAGGGAGGATGCTACTGGCAGCTTGTGGGAAGAGACCAGGAAGGGTTCTGCACAGGGACAGACCCCCCTATAAAGGCTCACCGCCCTCCGAGTGGGAAACCCTGGTGGATGGCATCCATGTCGGGGTGTTGTCCCCAGTGGGCGGCAGTGACTGGAATGGAATAACTTCCTAATCTCCCGTGGAAACCAAAGACGATGGGACAGCCCTCAGCCGGGAGGGAGGCAGCCGTCCCTCCCGACCACAGACATCTTGACAGTGACAGGCACCCGCTTTGGGAGAGTCACCTTCCCTCAGCTGAACACAGGTTCCGACACAGCTCTTGGCTGCACAGAGCGCTCCGGGGACACAATGAGAAGGTGACTTCTGGCCCACAGATCACAGAAGTGGCCGAAAGACCTGGCATGGGGTGCAGCTGTCGGTCTCAGCCACTAAGGGGCGCTGTCTGCAGCTGGGCCTCCAGGGCGGCTGGGTTTGGAGGGAGCAGCCCCAGGGGGCAGGGGGATAAGAGGGTCCACCAGCAGTGACATTAACCCTTCTGTGGCCGGCCAGCAAGGGGGGGAAGGCCGAGTGCACTCCCGGACACCACCAGGGGAACGTCCAGGGCGGCAGTTTGCAGGGAAACAGAAAGGAGGCAGAAATTGACTTGTGCTGATGGTCAGCGAAAGCGTTGAGACCCTGAGGATAAACAAAGGCCTCCGGGACGTGGGGAGAAACTAGAGCAGCTCGCATTTCAGAAACCCCAGGCGCGTGAGACGCAACGCCCCTCCCTTCTGTGTCGCAGACCAGACCACCGTCTCCAGTCTCATCAAGAGGGCTGGCCTCGGGTTCGAGGCTGGGACTGTTTTCTCCTCCGCTTCCTCTGTGTAGCCCTGTCCGTCTCATCGGCCACGCCCCTGCCAGACCATGGCATGGACCTCAGCGAGGTCCGAGTCCCCCTGGAGCCCAGGGGCGCTCACAATGCTTCCTGAGTGAGTGAAGAATGCGACCCAGGCACCCAAACACCATCCGCTGCCGCTACGAGGGGAAGAGCTTCTAGGTGGAGGGTCCATGGCTCAGGACTCCGTTGTCCCCTGCTGCTCCGCCCTCCAGAGGTTGGCCGCACGCCTTGGTTTGCGGCCCCGCCCTCTGCCTTCACGGTTTGGTTGCAGTGTGCCGAGGAACGCCCGTTGGGAAACAGCTCGGTCCTGAAGTGTAGCGTCTCGGGAGAGTGCTGCATTTGGCTTCTGTTTGTCTCTCCTCCAGAAGGACCCGTGTTGACTTACTCCTGCCAGCAATTCACAGGGGGCGGTCTCCCTTCCCCGCCGCCCCCTGCACTGAGGACCAGCTCCGGAAATCCCCAGGGAGCACGGGTAACCGGCCTGGTGTTTGTCCCCCGCCCTCTACCTGACTTTAGAGCAGCCCAGTCGCAGCTGAGCAAATACTTAAGTCCTGTTCACACCCCTCGTGCAGGGAGGGGGGGTGCTCTGAGCGATCGCTTTCCACAGGACCTCAGTCCCCGGCCGTCCAGGATAACTTCATAGCCAGTGTGTGGACCGGAATCCGGGCGCTTGGCGGGGGCCAAGGGGGGCAACACTTTCCTGTCGGCGGTGATGGAAGGCGGTCCTGAAGCTGGGGTGGGGGACCCTGGGCCTGTTGTTCTCCCTGGAAGCCCCGTCAGACAGCACCCTAAATAACACTCGTCAAATGGTACCCCTTCTGGGTAGGAGGATCAAAACGTGAAGCTGGGGAGGAAATCCATTAACCTCGTTTTCCTCGGTTGAAAATGTCACTCAATCTGGACGACCGGCTGATGCCTCAGGAGACCCGGGCGACTGCCCGAGGACAGGTTGGAAGACATGAGTGTCAGCTGGTCTTTGTCAGGCTCAGTGACCGTGGCTCTGGGCTCCTTTCTTCACTGGGGTCCACGACCGAGACGTGAGATAAAGCCCCCACCCCCACCCCCGGAAGGATCTGGGCAGAACACCCAGGACTGTCCCCACTCCACGAGACGTCTGTCTGTCTGTCTGCCTGAGGTTCCAGGGCATTTTTGCAAAGGTGTCTTTTGTAACTGGGGGCTCTCATCAGCTCTTGTGTTAACTCTGCGTCTGCAATCAAGACGTTCCACACACGGGCCACCCCGGGGCTTGCATTTCAGCGGAGGGACCACGTGTGATGTCGAGTGACAGGTACAGTAACCGAGGAAATAGATACAAGACATGCAGATGAAGGTTTTTTTTTTTTTTAAATGACAGGATGATGGGTGAGTGAGTGAGCATGGCTTTTCACGGAAGGATTACACGCCTAGAACCTGGTGGTTGGGATGCGTCCGTCCACAGAGCTGACTGTCCCACAGCCACCGGCCACCAGAGGGTCATCGACGCGTTTGAACTCCCCACGTGTCTCCTTCAGTTCCAACACAAGAGCCCCTGGCCAGATGTGGGGGTTGTTTACATGAGTTGAAATGAACTAAGCTTGACTATGGGGTTCCCGGGTCACTCTGGCCACGTGCGTGCCGCTAGAGGCCGCCACCTCGGGCGGGGCAGGCCCAGCACGTCCCCAGCATCCCAGAAAGGTCACTTTCATTGTCCACACCTGTGATGAGATGAGCAGTTGCCGTTCCAGGAGAGGCGTTCTCACACATACATACAACTGCTGCCTGGAGTGCACACACATGGACGCATGAGGCTTGGCCCCAGCTCCCAAGGAGCCGGGGTCTGCGGGCCACTGACCACCAGTGGACAACTGCCCCTCTGTGTGCGTGCTAGAGGTGGCCTTAACAGCCGAGCATCCCCCCACGGCCAGCCTTACAGGGCTACTAACCCTTCACAAGCACGCGTCCAGCAAAGTGACCAGGTGGCCTCTGTCCGTCCTTCTGTTTGCTGACTTTTGATGCAGATTCAAACTCCCTTTTGGTCAGACCCCGGAACAGGAACAATGTGGGAACCAAGCCTCAAGTTGCCGGTGGATGTTCCCACACAGAGGTCCAGTCTCTCGATGACCTCTCGTGGAGATCTGTTAGCAGTCCACACAGAGGTCCAGTCTCTCGATGGCCTCTCATGAAGATCCGCTGGCAGTCCACAGAGATCCGCTGGCAGTCCACACAGAGGTCCGTTGGCAGTCCACACAGAGGTCCAGTCTCTCGATGACCTCTCGTGGAGATCTGTTGGCAGTCCACACAGAGGTCCGGTCTCTCGATGACCTCTCGTGGAGATCTGCTGGCAGTCCACACAGAGGTCCAGTCTCTCGATGACCTCTCGTGGAGATCTGTTGGCAGTCCACACAGAGGTCCAGTCTCTCGATGACCTCTCGAGATCCGTTGGCAGTCCACACAGAGGTCCAGTCTCTCGATGACCTCTCGAGATCCGTTGGCAGTCCACACAGAGGTCCAGTCTCTCGATGACCTCTCGTGGAGATCCGTTGGCAGTCCACACAGAGGTCCAGTCTCTCGATGACCTCTCGAGATCCGTTGGCAGTCCACACAGAGGTCCAGTCTCTCGATGACCTCTCGAGATCCGTTGGCAGTCCACACAGAGGTCCAGTCTCTCGATGACCTCTCGAGATCCGTTGGCAGTCCACACAGAGGTCCAGTCTCTCGATGACCTCTCGAGATCCACTGGCAGTCCACACAGAGGTCCAGTCTCTCGATGACCTCTCGTGGAGATCTGTTGGCAGTCCACACAGAGGTCCAGTCTCTCGATGACCTCTCGAGATCCGTTGGCAGTCCACACAGAGGTCCGGTCTCTCGATGACCTCTCGTGGAGATCCGCTGGCAGTCCACACAGAGGTCCAGTCTCTCGATGACCTCTCGTGGAGATCCACTGGCAGTCCACACAGAGGTCCAGTCTCTCGATGACCTCTCGAGATCCACTGGCAGTCCACACAGAGGTCCAGTCTCTCGATGACCTCTCGAGATCCGTTGGCAGTCCACACAGAGGTCCAGTCTCTCGATGGCCTCTCGTGGAGATCCGTTGGCAGTCCACACAGAGGTCCGGTCTCTCGATGACCTCTCGTGGAGATCCGTTGGCAGTCCGCAGAGCACTGGGCATGGCAGGGGGTCAGGCAAGGTGTGGCGTGGGGAGCCCAAGTTCCGCGGGGTTCAGACCCTGCCGTTATGCAGGGTCCCTCACAGGAAGAGGTCCGAGTTCGTCTTTAACCAGCTAAGTAGCCATTTCCGCAGCTTCATAGTCAAGGGGTCTTCACTCACAATGCAGGTGGGTGAGCGGCGGGGGTTGATCGGTGAGACCAGCTGGGCACACGCAGGAGACCAGGGCGTGCTGGCCTCTCCTGGTTCCTGGGTTCCCGTGACACGAACCACGTGTCCGTCAGCCGGCTTCTCTTTCCTGAATCTCTCTCTCTCCTTTCACGATGACACGCTTGTGTTGAAGCGGCTGGGTCCCTCCAGCCATGCAAGGAGGTGGTCACGGATGGAGGGAGTCTCCCTCAGCGAGAAGCCACCTCTGTGAGTGCACCTGCCACCTGCCCGGACATGATCCAAAACACGGAGCCACAGCAAGGTCAGCTTCAGAAGCTGTGGCCGTGCACTCGTGCGGGTGAGAACTGGGGCCCGGGCTCACCGGGCTCAAACCAGGCGTCGGCGGGCTGCCTCCCTGTTGGAGGCACAGGTGGGGCTCTGGTCCCTGGGCGTTCCCGGCTTCCGGGTGCCGCCCATTGCTCAGCACGTGGCCCTGCCCTCCGCCTCCGAGGCCGGCTGGGCCAGGCTGAGCCTCACCTTGCACCCCTGTTCCTGCTTCCATGGTGCCGGGTCTGAAGGAGGGCCCTGACTCTGACGGCCCCTCCCCCACTTAGACGGATAACTGCGATTGCGGGGTGGGGAGCGGGGACCCCTGCATCTTCCAGGGTAACGTCCCCATCTTAAAATCAGCCGACGAGTGATCTTCACTCTGTAACCAGACTCCCCTTTGCCGTGTGCAACCCCACGTAGCCCCAGGTTTGGGGGCTCAGGGCTTTGGGTGTACCTCTTTTTTTTTTAGTGGGGGGGCATTATTCTGCTGAGGGCAGGATGCCAAGAGGCAAGTGCAAATCTCAGCGTTGTAGCTTTAGACGTCCAATCCTCCGTGTTTGTCTCCAGATTCCTGCTCCCGCGGGGGCGGGGGCGGGGGTGGGGGGTGGGGGGCAGGGGGCGGGGAGGTCGACCAGGAAACGCACTGAGTCATGTTTACCAGCTGCCTTCTTGTTTCTCAACAACACAGGAGGAGAGCACATGGCTGGGCCGCCAGCCAGGCGCGGAGCAGCGCGGCCCCAGGTGGGGGGGGGCTAGGGTGTTCTCCCCCCCCCCCTCACCTTTCTGGGGGACCACCCGGAAGGGATGTGCGTCCTCTGTCTCCCGAGGAACTTTCCGGACCTGTCCACCTTCGGCTCTATACCCGTTTGGCGGCACGGTGCACAGAGTACCTGGTTTACTGATCCGCTCCTCCTGCGCATGGGACCTTCTGTGACAATGACATCATGGGCCCGTGACAGACGGCCCTGGTTTAACGATGTCGGCGTTCCAGGGTGATAGTTAAGGAGATTATTTAACGAGGCTGAAGCTAGGGTTGCTTAACGCCGCCTTACTTAACGTCACATCACAGCCTGATTTGACAAAGCCCGTTCTAAACCGGCGCTAGGGAATTGGGTGCTTCAGGCTCATTACTGTGAACGGTGGCCGTGTCCCTGGTCCCTGGCTCCGTGCCCCCAGGTCCTGGCCGCCGCACCTCCTCCGAGGGGCACCGCGTGCCCGCTTGTGCACGGACAGAGCCCCGCCGGCCCAGGCGTGAGCAGAGACAGGAATTAGCCCTGACCCCGGGGAGGCCGCGCCTGCATACCGATTCAGTTTGACAACTGGTGGCATGTGAGGGTCATCACCAAGGCAATGAAGTAAACATCTAATTAGTTTTTATTGACTTCCACCGTGGAATGTAAATCTCGGGAACAGGTGGGACTCGTCGGTCAGTCGCTGTCTGGGGGTCGGGACTGGCGCTGACGTATTATTGTAATGGGACGGTTTCAGTTTGTTCTCCTTGCGGGAAACGCTGGGGAATGGGCCGACCCACGGGTGGGTCAGGCTGGGGGGCAGCAGAGGAGACGCAGTGGGGTTTTCTCCCACAAGCCGCAGGGCTGTGGGCACGGCCCCGGGAGGGAGGGGCGGATGCCTGTGAGGCCCTGGCTGTTTGGGAATCGGAGTGCAGCCTCGTGAACTTCCTCTCAGACCCAGCAGCGCCACCCACCCAGCCGCGGCATGTCGGGCGTTTGTGTGACCATTAAAACCCGCATGCTCCCTGCTGCATCTCCAGGCATGCACCAGCGCCTGGAACAGAGGACGTGCTCTGTAAATAATCGTCAGATGTCTGGCCAGGGCAGATCGACTCTACACGTGAAAGTAGGTGTTTAGGACCCTTTCCTTGGCCAGTGGCAAAGATCGAACTAAACCTGAGTAGAGCAAAAAAGAAAACATGAGGCTCACAGGTAACCGAGAGGGTCCAGGGATGTCCGGCTTCAGGCACGGCTGGATCCAGGTGCTCAGATCACTTTGCCAGGATTCACTCTTTCCTTTTTTCCCTTTTGCTTTCCAGGAGGGTGGCTGACTATTGAAGCATGTTTGACCCTCTGGCGTTGAGTGCGCCAGGTTGATTTGACCAAGTTGGAAATCCAACAAAAGAGCATTTCTTTCCCGGTAATTTCCAGCCGAAGACCTGAGATGATGTCTCGTCGGCCTGCCTTAGGTCGGCGCAACGAGCTAATAAAAAGTCAGCCAGGGGAACGGGCTTTGCCGACTCTCCACCCCTGGGCTTGGGCTCCGTCTCACCTGAGCACACCGACTGGACTTGGGACGGGACCACGTGCCTCCCCCAGGGAAACCGAGCCCTGATGAGAAAACCTGAGGAGCAGGTACCACCCACCTTCCTCAGCAGGAAGGCCCCCTCTCCCACCAGGAAAGCCATGGACAACTGTAAAATAACAGCCAAAAGGCCCGAGTTTGGTCAAGTGTTTTGCCACCTGGTACTGTTGGGATTTTGGTTAAATATCTTCATTTCAACGGAGTTAATGGTATTTGCTGTGCCCGCAACCCCTGCCTGTGTGGACCACTCTGTCCACACAGTGTTTCTCACGGCCAGAGCTCCGCTGAGACGCGACACACTGTGATCTCAGGTTATTCTACAGCTACGAAGCACTCTGTTAAATCTGAATTTCAGAAAAATAAGGAATGATTTTCTAGTATAAGTGTGTTCCATGCAGTATTTGGGACATAACAACAACAACAATTGTCTGGGCCCTGCCCCAGCAGCTCCGTGGATACAGTGTCGACCCTGCACGCCAGAGGTCAGAGCTTCCATCGCCGGTCAGGGCGCGTACGAGAAGCAATCAGTGAGTACACGTGTAATGGAACAACTAAGTGAAACGATGACTTAACGCTTCTCTCTCTCTCTCCCTTCCTCCGTCTCTCAAATCAATGGAAAAAAATAAAAAATAAATCATTTGTTGCCCAGGACATGCACACATGACAAACCATTTATCTGACATTCAAATTTAACTCGATGTCTATTTTTTTGTTTGTTTTGCTAAATCCGGCAGCCTTGCTGCGGTCCGTCTACAAGACCAACACCTGCTTGTCTACGGGCATCGGGCCCTGTCCTCTCTTCTCCCCAGTGCCCGGGGACGGGCTGGTCTCACATCTGGAAGCCCTCAGGTGCCGGCGGGCAGGGCTCGGGGACCCACGGAGCAGTCACTCTGAGACAGAACAGGGAGAGGCTTCCCGGGAAGAGGGGCCCAGAGGATGAGTCATTTTCCAAATGGAAGGTCGAGAGGATGTGAATCACATGTGTTCCGTCGTGAAGGGAATAAAGGGGGGGGGGAGCGTTTGTTTTCAAAACCCCCAAATTCCCAAATTAAGGAGGTATTTTCGTGCAATGTAAAGAAAATTGTCTCAAGGCTTAAATAAAGGCGGCGTGATTTCATGCATTCGGAACGAGGCATGTGGAAGTCATTTGTTAAAGTCCAAGAGAGACACGCGTGCGTGAAGAGTTTCAATCCCCTAGGGCAGTCGTGAACATTGACAGCGTGCGTGCCCTTGTGGGCCCCGGTGCGGCTGGCCCCGGGGGGACCCAGGAGCCCACTGCCCGGTCCAGGAGACTCGCACGCCACAGAGAGGTAAGGAGGGGTCAAACAAAGTGCCGGTTCTGCCTTTCCGGGCACCGTGGTCATTGCCGATTCAGGCCAGAGTCAGCAGTGGGTGCCCCGTCACTGGACGCGGGGCTGTTGGTAAAGGGGGGTCTCCACACCGTCTCAGAGTCTGGCGTCTCCCCTTGTTTATCCACGACTCTGGGGTCTCCACACCGTCTCAGAGTCTGGTGTCTCCCCTTGTTTATTCATGACTCTGGGGTCTCCACACCGTCTCAGAGTCTGGCGTCTCCCCTTGTTTATTCACGACTCTGGGGTCTCCACACCGTCTCAGAGTCTGGCGTCTCCCCTTGTTTATTCACGACTCTGGGGTCACCACACCGTCTCAGAGTCTGGGGTCTCCCCTTGTTTATTCACAACTCTGGGGTCTCCACACCGTCTCAGAGTCTGGGGTCTCCCCTTGTTTATTCACGACTCTGGGGTCTCCACACCGTCTCAGAGTCTGGGGTCTCCCCTTGTTTATTCACGACTCTGGGGTCTCCACACCGTCTCAGAGTCTGGGGTCTCCCCTTGTTTATTCACGACTCTGGGGTCTCCACACCGTCTCAGAGTCTGGGGTCTCCCCTTGTTTATTCACGACTCTGGGGTCTCCACACCGTCTCAGAGTCTGGGGTCTCCTCTTGTTTATTCACGACTCTGGGGTCTCCACACTGTCTCAGAGTCTGGTGTCTCCCCTTGTTTATTCACGACTCTGGGCAGAGGATAGCTTAACAGGAAAAAGGCCGGCGGCTACCACCCTGGGCAAACACTCTAACTTCCCATGGGAGGGGCGGATAATAGGGGAAAGTGACTTCACGGACCTCGGACGCACGGCGTGTTCTGACCAGGAACGATTCTCCCTGCATCAGATCACGAGGATGTGCTCAGACAGACGCACTGGAGAGAGGGGGATGGTCTGCAAAAAACAGAACAAACAAACAAAAAAAAACCCCACACCCTGTGCTCATGAAACAATCATGTTGGGAAAGACCAAACTGAGAGTCAAGTAGGGAAGCCGTTCCCGATTAAAGAAGGGATTAAGGGTGATTTTGCAGCAAACAGTGGTTTGTGATCTTTCATTGATCCAGGATTTTTTCCTGGGTTAAAAATAATAATAATAATACTAAGACAAGTCAGCCGTAGAAGGTGTTCCTGGGGCGAATCGGAGCTATCTGAACGGGAGCAGCGCTTCGGATTCGTGACAGAACGGTCCCCACGTCGCAGCCGCCTGCCTCGTGCAGGAAAACGCTGCTCTCCGGTTCTGAGAAAGGACGCCAGTTGTTCTCAGGAATCACACGTTGGAACGCTTAGTAATGAAGTCTCCTGATGGCTGTATGCTTCAAACAGTCCCATAAAAAGACCGGCACGTGCGCTAAGCATTGAGATCCGCGTGTCACGAGGGCCTGTGGCGCTCGTCGCTCCAGCCTGGCAGGGGCGGGGGCCGGCTTGCACGCTGGAACGTGCAGGGGGCCTGCTGGGGAGCCTATCCGTGTGCCCGCAAACACAACGCACGCCTGGACGGTCGGCATTCTGGTGTTGAGTGGGCCCTGGGGCAATGGTGGCTCGGATTCCCGGGACGCACGCCTCCTGTGACCGTTGGCATCAATAACAGCCCGAAGCAATCCGGACGTGAGCGGCTGACCGTCCAGCCATCGCGGTGAGAAAGTGGGACATTTCTAACGTCGGGTTTTATGCAGCCGCTAAAGAGAACGCCTCCTCGCAGAATGGCGGGCTAGGTATGACACACGGCGCTGCGGAAGCCAACTGAAAATGCTGAGAGGGGGAAAAGGAAAAGAGAAAAAGAAATAGCCTCTTGAGCATGCATAATGCCCCAGCAAGAAACTAAATAATCCTTGGAGACCAGCCACTGGTTATTCTCGGAACCGGAGCGGGGATGAGAACCAGAAGCCAGTCCTGCCCGGAGGGCATGTGAGGGCTAAGCTTGGCTTGAAGAGCCGGGGGCTGTGGGGTGAGAGCGCCAGGCTCCGGATCTGTCCAAGGTGCTAAGTCAGCTAGGCGTCTCTCCCACTGAGAGCTGGGCCCCTGCTCTCAGGGTCTGCATGGCCACTGACCTCCCACCACGGGGCAGGTTTGAGACGGGAGGGGGGATCCACTCAGAAACGGATCGTGCATCCTCTGAGAAGCCGGACACGTACGCTGTTGTCCCGTCGGCTCTTTCTCCAGCGTGTTCCTCTCCCGGGGTCAGGGGGGCGCATATCACGGTCCTCATGTGTCACACACAGGTGGTGCTTAGAGGGACGCGTATAAACTCAGGCCCTTGCTGGGACTCTTCCCTCACCTCTGCCTTCTAGCCCTGCCTCGGACTCACTGCAAGGTCCTCTCGAATGCCACTTTCTGATCTTCCTGCTTCAGAGAGATGTCCCTCGCTCCCTAACACACTTCGTCATCAAGATTCACCTCAGATAGAAGTCCCTTGTCGGACGCTTCCTCGCTTCCCCAGGCTACACAAGGTGTGTCCCTGAAGCCCTGTGAGCTGACATGATCCTGGTTCTTACTTCTGTAAGGACCTTGTGATGGTAATGTCTTTGGAGCCAGGCGGACTAAGGCTTGACTCTCAGCTTGGTCCCTTCTAACTCGGTGAGTCTGGGTGGTCACAGGGAGCCCGAGGGAACCAAAAAAATTATTTTCTTAAAATAATTAAACTTGTGGTCCTGGCTGGTTGGCTCAGTGGTAGAATGTCAGCCCCATATGTGGATGTCCTGGGTTTGATTCCCGGTCAGGGCATACAGGAGAAGTGCCCATCTGCTTCTCCACCCTTCTCCCTTCTCCCTCTCTCTCTTTCTTCCCCTCCTGCAGCCAAGGCTTGATTGGAGTGAGTTGGCTCGGGCACTGGGGATGTCCCATGGCTTCCGCCTCAGGTGCTAAGAAGAGCTCGGTTGCTGAGCAATGGAGCAAGGACCCCAGATGGGCAGAGCATCTCCTAGAGGGCTTGCCGGGTGGATCCCAGTTAGGGTGCATGTGGGAGTCTGTCTCTCTGCTTCCCCTCTTCTCGCTGAAGTAAAAATAAAATAAAATAAAATAAACTTGAAAAATATACCATTGATCTCCCCAGGCTCTGAGCTGGAGGGTCACACGTGGGAGGCACACGAAAGACTTAACTAGTGCTGAACGGACGGAGGCTTTCTCCCGAGTAGTCAGAGGGCTGAACGAGATTTGTTGCTATTTAACACCCCTACCTGGATCACCAAAATTAACCCCAGCACACCTGTGTAATGTCACCTGCTGGCCAAGACCACCTGGAGGGTTTCTAAAAACAAACACCACACCCACGCCTGGTGCCATTCCGGGGCATTCGGGTCCCATGGTGTGGGCGGGCACACGAGCACCAGGGTGTTCTCGGAGCTCCACGCTGAGCAGGGTCCTCTCAACGCCACGATGGCTCAGATTTTGTGTATGTTTGTGACAGTGACCGGAACTGGCTCCGGGTACGAGAGCACTCACCCGGGATGACCCAGTTTGACTCTTCAGAGTTGCAATTCTTAAGCGTCTACTGGAAACACAGCTCAGAGTCCCACTGCGCTCTCAGGAGGGTGGAAGGTCAGCTCGCCGGCGGGGAACGAGAGGAGAGAGACGGCACTCTGGGAGGTTTTGAAACCCGAACGGTCACATCAGGTCTGACGGAAATTACTAAATGCACATGCCCGACAGGCCACAGGACCTGGGGTTGGGTTTCTCGTTTTATTTTGCTATGGAGGGGAATGTCCTCTGACTGATATTGACAGGGCGGGTCAGGGCGCTGTGGGCGGGGACTCACACCGGCCACGTGTCTCTCTTCCTCCCTCAGAGGAATCTTGACCAATGAATTAGTAACCGGTATGCGTTCTGTGGCTTCCTGGGGAGACACGTCCTTCGGGGCTGAGAGTCTCCTGGGCGTGTGGGGTACTTGGTGACACGGGGGTTCTCCGCTCAACTCACCAGGGTAGCCTTCCGAAGTACACTGGCGCACGGGCCCCACTCCTGGAGGCTCCGAGCCGGCTGGCCAGGGTGGTCCTCTCCTAAGCTCCGGAGTCTCTTACCTAATGTTTCTGAACGTAGGAAATAGAGTTATAATCACTCTGCTAACTTTTTTTTTTCTTCTAATAATTCTAACATCACTGCTAGGTTGCTTGCAATCAATTATTCTCACTATGGGTAGTGTTTTTCTTTTTCATCTTGTTTAGGTATGTCTGGATGACTTTTTGTGCCTCAGACCCCAGCATGTTGTTGGGACAATGGAATGTCTCCGGGTGACAGGGGCGGGGGAGAGGGACTTTAGTATGAGCGAGGATGTCTCCAGCGTGGTCTGAGGGGCGTGGCTGATGGACAGTCCAGTACTGGCCTGTCTACCTGGGTGACAAGAAGCATCTCCGTGTCTTGGTGCCCCCTCCCTTTGTAAACTTCTAGAACGAAGCTACATCTACAGGGCAAAGGAGATGTGTGGAGTTAAACAGGCCGAGGTTGAATTTCTCCCACCCCAGGGGGATGGGACAGAGCCTGGAGATAAGGTTGAGTTTTAGAAAAATGAAGAAAATTTTATATGTTCAAGTATGTGTCCCAGTTGGCTGAGTGTTCTTCCTGCCACACTCCTTTTTCTACGTGGAAAAGAAAAAAAGTGCCGTAGGCAGTTGTATCAGTCAGGTATTGCTGCGTAACAACCAGCCACCCAATCTCAGTCGCACCTAGAGAAAAGCAGTTTCTTCCCACTGCTTATCCGTCTGTGTGTTGACCGAGTGTTTTTGCTGGTCTCATCTGGGCTCGGCCTGGGAGTTTGAAATGACTGTCCTAGCCTTCGAACTGGCACACTGTCCCTTCTACCCGCATCCCACCGGCCAAAACATGTCACAGGTCTGAATCGCAGCCCTAGGTGTTTGCCGGGAGACTCTCAGGGAGGCAGGAGGAGCTGAGACCCGTGTGGCAGGTTTGGGAGGAGATCAAGGGGGAGCCAGTTCATCTACCGCTCTGAGAGGTTCACACGGAGAGGAGTCAACGCAGACATGTCTAGAAAGAAATGGCCAGAGAGGGCAGACTGAGACTGGAGCCCCGAGGGAAGAATGGAGTTAGTCCAGGAAGGGTCCCCCGCACCACCTCCCGGCGAGGGGTGTGGCCCGAGCAAAGCATTAGCACGTGGCGGGAGGAAGGCCAGTTTGAGCGCGGACGCCTTCGGTTGTGGCCAGTTGCTATTCTAGACCAATGCGGGCTGAGCCCGGCCTCTCCCGATTGCCATTTCTGCTTTTCCGTTCGGACCAATGCAAACGACGGCTAGACCTTTAAGCGGATACAATCGTCAAGAGCCCATCAAGTACTACTGGTTAAACAGGATAAAGGCACGGCAAGTTACCCCGGCAGGAAACGGCGCCGCTAACTCTTTCCCTGTGCAAAATAAACACTGAGTTCGAGGTGGCATTCTTGGGACGCGTCCACTGGGCAGCGAACTCAGCCAGGTCCTCCTCGCCACCCTGTTGCCCGTGGGTGACAGACAGCGCCGAGTCACCGTGAGTCACTGGCGGTCTTTCCGCCCACAGCCTCGCTCGCTCATGGAGCGTCAGGAGGTCGCCATGCTTTTCTAAAAGACTTAAAGTATTTGACATCCGTGTGTCTCGGTCCCTTTGACACCGTGGAAGGTTGCGGAGAGAAATCCCTGTCCAAGTCTCAGCGTCTGAGGAACCCCGAGCCTGCGACCGCGACCCAGGAAGAGAAGGCGTGTGAAGCAACCGAGGCAGAAAGAGGACCTCAGCGCCTACTGGCCTGTCTGTCCCCGGGGACTGAACGTCAACATCCCACCCTAGACAGAGATGCGGAGGAGAGCGTCATCACAGCGAGACTGCCACCTCCTCACTCCCTCGTAGCAGAGGAAACCTCTTCACGGCTGAGACGCAGCTCCCACTGACGACGCCAGTGGAAAGCCCAGCGGAATTCATCCTGGGCGCCATCAGGGTCATAGCACGTGTCGCGGGACCCGCAGGGGAGGCTCCCTTCCAGACAAGGCACGGCTCTGTGCCACGGCTGAAAGACCTGAGAAGTCACTTCACTAGGTGACTCCCCGAGAACCGGAGTCGGGGCAGTAAAGAGAGGCGGGCGCGTTGCGAGCCGAGACATTCTGGGACCTGTCCCACGTGCATCCCCGAAGAATCTCAGAGCGTGGGGAGTCTGTCTGGAGGAACAGTCAAAATAAAAGGACGGCTCTGTGGCAGAAAAAAACACATAAACATTCCTTCCTGAGCAATACCGCCAGAGACCAGAATGACAGCACGCCCAGCCTGGTCTCCCGCCGTGCAGGTAGAGCAAAGGCTTTAAAAATTCACAGACTCTCTGACTCCATCGGCAGATCTGAGTCGGAAGAACAGGAACTTGAGGTTCTTAGGGTTGAACCCCGTTAACCAAGAAGAAAGGGTGAGCTTTCCTAGGGAGTCCCAAATTGGGTATTGGGCTCTGTGGTTACTTGTTTGCTTTTTATCTGATTCACACTGAAAATGCAACTCAAACTGTAGTGTGTGTGTGTGTGTGTGTGTGTGTGTGTGTGTGTGTTTTAAAACGGAGGCAATACGCTGGCCATGTAACTGAGAAGCCTGATGGAGGGGCTGGCTTGTGGTGGCCGTGCGGTGTGTCCACATGACGACCTGTCACGGACGCGTGCGTCTGCCTCCTTCACCATCGGTGACAACTGAGTTTTATCGTCGGGCCGAGGTGGGGGGGCTGTCGCGTCTCCCCGTTAGGTAATTATATTTTCTCCTGTTAGCCGGCAGGTGTGCTCTGTGGGGTGACAATCTGTCGCCTGCCTGTCCCCCACCCCCACCAGCCTCTCACAGAGGGCTTCAGAACTGTGGGTTAACTTCCCCGCATGGAGGACCATCAGGGACCCGTGCTTTTCCACTGAACTAACTCGTCCTGACTTCCTGTGATTGTCGCTTTCTTGGTGATGGCTCCACTGTTGCGGTGTGTCCACTGGGAGCCTCTTGGGCTAGCTTTTGTGTCCTTTCGAGGCTATTCTTCAACATGGTAGAAAGGATCTCCGCTCGGTAGCAACGGGACGTTCCAGGACCATCTTGACCAGCTGCTTCTGCAGGGGTCACATCCACGGCTCTCGGGGCGGCTCCTGTCCCTGTCGTGGGCGGCGAGTGTTCAGAACGGCTCCTCCACACACCTGCGCATCCCCACCCCGAATCCCGACGGCTCCTTCTCTGACAGACACGGGGAAGGGATTTATTTTTTTTAAACACTGGTGCACCATTTGATCATCACAGCCCTGGGTCAGTTAAACACTTCCTATTCCAAGGTGGAAAAGGGATTCTTTCCCCCTTTTTTTTGCATGTCATTTGTTTGCCTCGATGGTTTGCTGTAACGGTAACGACGATGCTGACACGTGCCGCTGCCCACCTCGGCAGTGGCTGCCTTGCTGACCGACCTGAAGCTCACGCCCCCTCTCTCTCTGGACGGCACATTGGGTGGGGTAGGGGTCGGGTCCTGGGAGTAAGTGCTGGGCTTCGCAGAGCTTGTGAGCTGGAGGTCAGAGAAGGGCGCATGAGGCGCTTCCAGTGAACTCCGAGGACCGACTGCAGGAGCGATGTGTGGCTGGACCCCGGGCGCTGAGCAGAAAGAGGGAGTCAGGAGTCACGGGCCTTTCCTCCTCTCTCAGGGCTCCTCTCCACTCCTCTGCTCTGGTTTCTTGCTCCCAGACAGGCGCTGCTGTGCGAACCCCCTGGTCTCATCACCTGCAGTGGAACGTGGGGGGCACTTCCGGATTGCGGGGGGGGGGTCATGCTCTCTGAGACAGGACTCTAGTTGGGAAGCTGATGGTTTGGTACCTCCAAACAACCCCGCCAGGGGCATGGGGCTGAGGAGTCACAGGTACTCGGGGAGATTGACAGTGGTTTTCTGTCTGGACCTCTCTGGTGCCCACTGTCCAGCCCGTTGCCACACCCCAGTCCTGATCCCAGGCCTCCTGCTCCTGTTAGGACAAGTGCCCTGCCCCCCCAGGGTGGACCCTTCCCCTCCCAGGATGTTTAGAAGTCAAAGACCCAGAAGGAAGCCCCAGGAGTCGTCACGACTCAGGGAGGACTGCAGAACCTCTGTCCCTAGAGGGCTTCAGGACAATGGCTACTGCCTCCTGGATGTTCTTTTGGGTGTGGATTAAACATCCACGCGGTAACGAAATCTGCTCCCCACGGGAGAGTCTGCGTGGCTGACAAAGGCATGTCCCAGAGTCTCCAGAGTGCTCTCTGGACATCCAAGACGGATCGGTTTCCCTCAAAACAGTTCGTGTCCGTGGGCTCGTGAGAAAATTCAAAAAGAAAAAAGTCCTATCGAGATGTTTAACTTTAAAATACCTTAGTTTAAAAGCAAAATTTCCTCATACTCTCTATTAGGAACGTAATAAAGCAAGAAACCAGTCCCCCTAAAACTTAAAGACTGCAACACCCCCCTCCCCCAGAACAAAGAGATCCAACCCTCCCATGACCACAGCAAATGGAGGGGGAAGAAAAGTCAGGCAGTAAATACGCCGTCAGGAGCTGGTGTCACGGAGACTGGGCGCCCACAGCTGCACGCAGCACACCCGGGGTATTTGCCGGGAACAATTACCCTTCAAGCAGCTTGATTCTGGAGGCTTTGCTCAAAAAAAAAAAAAAAAAAAAAAAAAAAAAAGTCAATCAGAGAGAAAACAGCTGCTTTGGTGGGGGTGGGGGAGGGGCGTCTTCGCCTCCCCGGGAGAGGAATGGGGTGCAGATGGAGCGGGGTCAGCAGCTGCCGCGCCCGGGCTCATCGCTGGGGACCCAGACGCGCCACCCCCCCTCCAGGGAGGGACCACGGGACCCTCCAAGCTGTGGCTCCCCTCCCCGTTCTGCTGGTGGAAACCGCTGACTCGGGGAGATTAATTTTCCGGAAGGTTTGAAGTTCAAGTCTGAACGTGTGAAGCTTTTCCACGGCGTGGCTCCTCTCGGGGACGGGATCCAGGGCGGTTTGAATCGCCAGCCACTTCTTTCTTGTGGGGGGAGGCGGAGAGTCACACCCGCCAAGTTCACAGTGTTCTGTCAGAGGCGAGCTGTCCACGCTGCCTCTGGTGCTTTCCGGGAGGCTCTGAGCGATCGCTCCACGGGACGAGAACCTCAAGGCGTGCAATCTCCCCGCGGGAAGTCGGGGCTGATTTTCCTCGAGTGTCTGCCGTGCGCTGGGCACTTCCATCTCGTGTCCTCTTCAGTCTCAGGAAGCCGCTCTCCATGGTCCAGAGTGAGGGGACAGCAAGTCCGGGCACAGCTGAGGCAGAGGGTGTGA
The DNA here is from genome assembly GCF_036850995.1 of Saccopteryx leptura. Classification (NCBI taxonomy): domain Eukaryota; kingdom Metazoa; phylum Chordata; class Mammalia; order Chiroptera; family Emballonuridae; genus Saccopteryx; species Saccopteryx leptura. The sequence goes on along the minus strand of NC_089507.1, from coordinate 219,075,910 downwards.
TTCCCGACACACTCCCGGCTGTCCTGTCCTGTCCTGTCCTGTCCGGCCGGCCCGCCGCCCCTGCAGGGCTCAGAGCAGGGAGCGTCCGCTCACACTCGGCCAGGGCTCGGAGCAGGGAGCGTCCGCTCACACTCGGCCAGTGTATCCGAGCGTCTGCGGTTTCCTCTCTCTGTTGGTGAACACGCTCAGCAGGTTAGGACTCAGCCCAGACGTCCTGCCTTTCAGGTCCGTGCGGGACCCTCAGGGAGCTGGATGTCTCGTCTCTCAGTGCCGCAGCCCGCCCCTCCCTGTGCTGCAGACAGGCCGCGTTCCCCGAGCACGTGGTCTCCAGATGCCCTCCAGCCTCACCGAGGACGAGGACCGGGGCTGCGAAGGTGGGGCCGTGGTGTGTACCGGCCAGCTCTGTGCAGCCCTCACCGGGAAGAGTCTGATCGGCGTTGGGGTCGTGTCCGTTCAGAAGGCAGCATCTCCACCGTCACACATGACGCTCCAAGATGGTGCCTCCCTTGGCTTTCCCTTGCTTGATAAACTAACCGTCTCTCTGGACGGTGCCTTTGCCGGATTCCGGAGCTCACTGCACGGAGGAGGCCCCTTCGCTGGCCACGGGGCAACCCTCTCTGCTCAGAACCGACCTGCACGCTCTCCACCAGGCGCTCCTCGTGGTCTGCTGGGTCCGCGTTTCGCCTCCAGCGGAAGGAAGCCAAACGGGGAGTGAGTGGCAACCCGTTCACGAGAAACCCCCCTCTCGGAACAGATGATGGAGAAGCCATCTGTCCGTCTGCCGCACTCCTCTTGGCAGGCCGGGTCCTCCCCACAGCTTGTCGGGAGTTGTCTGTCTTTCCCACAGCCGGTCCCATGAGGGTGAGTGCTGGAAACCAGCCACGCCGTCCTCTTCTCCTTGCAGGTTCTCACCATGGACCCGAGGCCGGGAGTGGGCTCACGGGACCCCGCGGCCACCGAGGCTCTTTCTCGTGGTGAAGGGAAGCAGCGTGGACAACATCCGTCCGTCCGTCCGTCCAGGAGGACGAGCTCTTCCAGGTGTGAGGGGGACAGGTGCCCCTCCCCACAGCTGGAACAGGAAGTTAATTTTCTAAAGCGAGCTGCCCTGGGGGGGGGGAGGAAGGACCCCTGCGGTGCCAAGTCCGGGGAAGGCTGGCCTGTCTTGGATACCTTCCAAGGAGTTAATTACCAGAAGGTAACCATGGAAACACATTCTTAACTCGTGAGCAGAACCGGCGTTGGCTCGTTACCGAGACCGTAACTCGTGGGAAGGCAGAGCTGCATTCTGTCTATTCAATCAAAGTTGTGGAGTTTCATCTTAATAAGGGGGGCCCGGGGTCCACCTGCGAGGGAAGAGCCGCGCGGGACTGGGACAAGGACGGCCCTGTCTCCTTTGTCCCCATCTTCCCTCCTTATCATCCTTTTTCATGCTGGACCCCGTGCCCCCTCCCTCTCTGATTCAAGCATAGATATTTACTGAGCTCCCCCCTCCCCACATAGTCCCAGGCTGGGTGCTGGGGGAGACAGGCGGGCAAGAGAGATGAGGTCACCACCAAAGCCCCTCCCACAGCAGGGATGGCAGCCACAGTCACAGGAAGTGGACAAGCACAGGAGTTGGCCTTCTGCGTGGGTGCTGGAAAGAACTGGAACTAGGGAAGGCCATGTGGGATGTGAGGGGGCGCGGTGTCCACTTGTGAGGGGTGCGCACATGCGTGGATACCTATGTGTCTGTGAGTATGTGTGCACGAGCGTGTGAGTAGCGTGTGCCTGTGTGTGCGTGACTGTGAGCCCGCCAGTGAATGTGTGTGTGCATTAGCAGGTGTCAGTGCGCGTGCTGAGTGTGTGGCAGAGGGACCTCTCTGTTCAAAGTGTCCTAACCAGAACCAGGCTATGTCCTTGTCCGGCAAAGAGAGAGGGCAGGCATGGCCGGGTGGGGGGACCTGGATACCGTCGGTCACATGAGTTTTGGTCACTTTTTTTGTGGATTGTGTTTTTCCAAGTAAAGAATCATGCTATCTGCAAATAAAGATGGTTTTATCCGTTCCTTTTGAAGCCGCTTGCTTTTAGCTCTTTATGTCTTTTAATTTTCTTATTTTACTGTCCAGCGTGGTGTTGGATGGAGGTGGTGACAGGGAATATTTTTGCCTTGGTTAGCTGTAATTATTTTTAGATATCCTGTATTTGGTCAAAGAAGTTCTCCTCTATTTGCAAGTTTGCTGAGACATTTTGTTATATGACTCAGTGTTGAATTTTATCTGATTCATTTTTTTTACACCTATTACAATATTTTTTTTCTCATTTAAGCTGTTAATGTTGTAAATGGTATTATTTTACTTAACTCATCTTTGCATTTCTTGGATAAACCCCATTTCATCGTGATGCATTGCTTTCTTGTACCTTGCTGGGGTCAAACGGCTTTATTTTGTTGAGGATTTTTGCATTTACGGTTTTGAAGACTACTGGTCTGTTGTGTAGCATCTTTGGTATTGGTATTAGAATAAACCTGGCTTTATAGAGTAAATGAAAAGGTGTTCTCTTTTTCTGTTATTTTTATAAGATAATATGCAGATTTGGTATTATTTCTTTCTTACATGTTTTATAGAATTTGCCGGTGAAGTTATCTGGACTTGGCGATTTCATTTTTGGAAGTTTTTTTTTAAACTCATTTAATTTCTTTAATATACATATATAGGACTCTCTAGGCTGTTTCTTCTTGATTAAGTTTCAGTAGTTTGTGTCTTTCAAGCAATTGGTGCATCTCGTCTAAGTTGTGGAACTTAACATCATAACATTGTTTGTAATATTTTCTTATTAACTTTTAATATCTGAGGGATCAGATGTGATAACCTCTCTTTTACTCTTGATATTGATAATTTGTGATTCCTTCTTTCTCTTGGTCTGCTGGCTAGAGATTTCTAAACTTTACTGATCATTTGTGAGGACCAAGTTTTGGTTTCTTTGATTTCCTCTATTGTTTTTAGGTTTTCAATGGTAGCTTAGGTTATTGAGTTTTAACTATTTTTAATATAATCATGCAGTATAAATTGTCCACTAAGAACTGCTTTAACTGCATCCCACATATTTTGGATACATTGTATTTTTATTGGCATTCAGTCAGAATTATTTTAACTTCCTCAGAGAATTCATTTTTTAAAAAAATTCTCTGTCTTATTGAGAAGTATGTTATGTAATTTCCAAATATCTAGAGATTTTCTAGATATATTTCTGTCACTGATTTCTGGTTTAATTCAGTCTTTGAGAATGTGATTTAAATAAGGTCTACCGGAAAGTTCTGTCCGTTTTTGGAATAAAACAAAATACAAATTTTTCTTACTGTCAATTAACTTTATTAAATAATATAATTGCCATTATTATTGATTTCTTGCCAGCGTGAGGGCAATTTTTATATCCCATTTTTGAAAAATGTCTTATCTTTTGATGCGAAAAATTGAACCAGTGTTTGTTTGATATCTTCATTTTTGAATTTTTCCCCTTCAAAAAATTTTGTAAGGACAAAAACAAGTGATAGTCGGAGGGTGCTATGTCCAGGGAATATGGTGGATGCGACAGACATGCTTCTGTAGCATTTCTTCCTTGTTGAAATTTGTAAAAATTACAGTGGCGTAAATGAACTTTATCAGTAGCCATGGGTACACTATCACTTCACACATAAGACTAACGTGAATCAACTTTGTTTTAGTTAATTTGCTACGTCAGTATGTATACATTAAGTGATAAAAATAGAGAGGCACACATGTGCCAAATAAACATGTGCTTACGTGTCAAAACTTGTTGTGATAGAAACGGACAGAACTTTCCGGTAGACCTTATATAATGTATTTTCTTTTAAATCTATTAAGGTTTGTTGTATGGTCTAGAACAGGGGTAGTCAACCTTTTTATACCTACCGCCCACTTTTGTATCTCTGTTAGTAGTAACATTTTCTAACCGCCCACCGGTTCCACAGTCACAGTGATTTAAAAAGTAGAGAAGTAACTTTACTTTATAAAATTTATAAAGCAGAGTGACAGCAAGTAAAAGCATATAATAATAATTACTTACCAAGTACTTTATGTTGGATTTTCGCTAAGTTTGGCAGAATAAATCTTTATAAAACAACTTACTATAGTTAAATCTATCTTTTTATTTATACTTTGATTGCTTTGCTACCACCCACCATGAAAGCTGGAACACCCACTAGTGGGCGGTAGAGACCAGGTTGATTACCACTGGTCTAGAGTATACTCTCTCCTGATGACTATTACATTAACATTCTAGAAGAATGTGCGTGTTTTTCTGTTGTCGGTAGAGTGTTCTATAAATGTCAGTTAGGTCAAATGGTTGTTCACGTTATCCAAACCCTAATTGATTTTTGCCTACTTGTTATTTCAGTTACTGAGAGAGAAGTATTGACATCTTCAGCATAATTGTAGATTTTATGTCTCCTTTCAGATCCATCTATTTTTTGCTTCGAGTACTTTGAAGTTGTGGTGTTAGTTGCAGACACAGAGCATTGTCCCCTCTCGGGGAATCAAATCCTTCATCTTTATGTATTAACCCTCTTTATCTCTGACAATATTCCTTGTTCTAGATTCTGCCATGTGTAAAATTGACATCATTACTCCAGCTTGCTGTCATTTGTGTTTGTGTGGTATGTCATTTGCCACTTTTTAATGTATCTATGTCTTTATATTGAAAATGATTTCTTTTAGACAGCATACAGTTGATTCTCAGGATTTTAAAACCCAATCCGGCAATCTCTGTCTTTCAACTGTTGTATTTAGACCATTTACGTTTAAAGCAATTATTGATGTTGTACCTGAACGAAAATTTACCATTTTGTTAGCTGCTTTCTGTTTGTTTCCATTGTGTTTTGTTATTTCCCTTTCTTTCTGTCTTCTCTAGGTGTAACTGGCCGTGTTATGATTCCAGGCTACTTCTTCTGTTAATTACTTATACCTCTTACTGTTTTGAATGCTTGTCCTCTTATTTACAATGTACACTTAAAGAATCTAAGTTCACCTTCGAAGAACACGAGTCCGCTTCGTCTGTGGTGTAAGGGACTTACAACAGCATGCTCTCAACCCCTCACTCCCGTTCTTTGTGCCTTGGGTGCTGTCCTAGATCTCACTATTCCGTACGCTGTCCCGACAAGGCTTGTGTGCTTGTGAGAGGCTGTGGCCCCCTACCCACGCCTGTTGTCCCCAGGCACTTGACACTCTCATACTCTCCCACCTTTGCCTTTCTCAGTTAGTTAACAGTTTAAGTGGGGCTCCCTCCCCAGTGCCTGTGCTCCCAGGCGACAGCCGCCCCATCTGAGAGAGTGCAGGGGTCTTCTGTTCCCCTGCACGCACCAAAGCACCAAGCATCCGTCTCTCCCCAGTTTTTGAGTTTTTTGTTTGCTCTGAAAACAGAGGTTCTCCGATGGGTTCAGGGAAAGCCCTTCACTCCTTATAAAGGTGGAAGCAATCATCTTTCCGGGTCTCTCCATCAATGAAGACAGTCGGAAGCCTCTGACTCCACTTTGCCTGAATTGTATTCAGCTCTCTCTCGCTCTCTCAGGGAAATGGAAATTTCATTACAGATGCTCGATCTTATCCGGCTATCTGGCGAGCGCATCTTCTGAGAAACTGTCAGCGTGGCTGCCAAGGCTTGTGAACACCTACTGACTTTATCTCACACTAGACATCTTCAAGATGTTATCGCACTTCTTCATTACGTTCCAGATTTCTTTCTTTTAATCGCCACAGAAGAATTCTCAAGAACTTTTCAGGGTGCCCTTGGAATGGTGGTTATGCCTGGAATCAGGCAGATCTAGGTTCAAATTCATGTTTGACCGTTTCTAGTTGAACGACAAAGTCACTTTCTTAATCTCCCTAAGTTGCCTTCAATGGGGGTGACCTTGATGTACAGCTGTGCATACCTCTGTTCACCCATGCGACAACCAACGCAGCTGCCATCTTGTTTTATCCTGTCCGGTTACACCTATTGAATCATCAATATTTGAATGACTCAGTGAAAGACTCCAAACCATTTATTTCTTTGGTAGGCATCCATGAAGAAACAAATCCTTCTTTATCTCAGAATGGCCACATCTTCATTGCCTGTGACCATTTCCCACAGAACACAACTGCCCCTTGTCTCATGTCCCTCACACCAGTCAATGTCTCTACCATTCACCATGATATATATTTTTTTCATTCAGTGAGAGGAGAGGAAGCAGAGAGACAGACTCTCACATGCACCCCAACTTGGATCCACCCAGCAAGCCCACAAGGGGGTGATGCTCTGCCCATCTGGGATGTTGCTCTGTTGCTCAGCAGCCAAGCTCTTTTTAGTGCCTGAGGCGGAGACCATGGAGCCATCTTCAGCACCTGGAGCCAACTTGCTCTAATTGAGCCATGGCTGCAGAAGGGGAAGAAAGAGAGAGAGAGAGAGAGAGAGAGAGAGAGGTGAAAGGGGGAGGGGTAAAGAAGCAGATGGGCACTTCTGTGTGCCCTGACATTCACCACGATGTCAAAGCTCATGAACCTAAGAACCATTCCTAATGCTTCTTTTCCCTTCACTCTTATATGCAGCCTATCGCAAACCTCATCTCCCCGATGATCTCCTGCACTCACTGCTGCCATCCCGTCGCCAGATCAGTGTGACCGCCTCTGAGCTGGTTGTTCCTCAGCTGTCCTCCACTCTTCTGCCGAACGCTCCTTTGCAGACAGAGGCGTGGCTCTCCCAGCCTCCCGTCCTTTGAGCTTCCCTCCACGGTCTCCCTGGGCGGCGTCCCTGGATGTGTCCCACGGTACCTACGCTTCCACTGCATGCCTGTTCTGTGCCCTGACTTGAAGCCCTGCCTTGCTCGTGACGACAGACTCAGACCTGGTTTCCGGTCCCCCGTGTGACTCATGATGACGGTTGTCTACCTAGGTGCGTCTTTGCTCATTTGTGGTACTATTTCTACAGCGAGGTTTAGAAATCACCTTGGGTCAGCGAGTGCACATATTTTAATTTTGAAATGACGCTGGCCCCAAAAATTAAAAAAGAAAATCAAACTAAATAGTCACAAACAGGGTGAAACGTTCCACAGCTACACCACCCTCTCTAAACAGCTCTTTTCCCCACAGCCTTGGCAACACCACACAGAGGTCAGAGGGCTGACAGCCCCGCCATTTCTGCAAAGATAGTGGGATGGTTGTTGACTCTATCACCTTAGGGGCAGCGGTGTGGCTGGGGGCAGCTGGCTTGTGGACAGACACCAGGGGGGTCCATGAATAGAAGGGGGGCTCGTGCGTTTAAAAAGTAGCTCAATTTGCAAAGGGTTGGGTAGGAATTACCACTGTCAAGAGGAGTTCTCTTTCCAGACCTCTGCACTGTCCTTGGGGCACTGTCCTCCCTCCATCTGTTCTCCGCGTGCACACGGGGCTCACGTGCCCAGCATGGAAGGTGATGGTGGACCGAGACGCTCAGCTGTCCACGCAGAACGCGGCCTTTCCTCCACCGACCCAGCGCGCAGATGCGGGCTCTCGGCAAGGGGGCTGTGCTGCCTGCGCCGCCATACACGATTCTGCTGACAGTACTCGACCTCTGACTCCCGATTCTGAGACGTTAATTTGCATACCCAGCTGCAGGGCCGCCTGCCCACTGTGCTACTGCCCACGTCTGCATCAAAGAGGCCGCCCTTCCCATGCATAACCAGGACCTACCTGCGCTCTCCCGTGTGCTCTGTGCTCTCTCCTCCCCCCCCTCTCTCTCTTATCTCGCTCTCTCTCTCTCTGGTATGCACAACCCCTCCTCCTCCAAACAAAACAACACAAAACAAAACCATAATGACTTACTGGTCAGCCCGCCCTCCCTCACCTTGTTCCAGTCGTAGGACGTGTGGTGTGCGAAGCGGCTCCTGTGGCCCCGGCAGAATCAACTGCACACGCCTCTTCCTGACGGCACGTTCAGGATGGCACACAGGTGACTTGCGTTGGCCGCAGAGAGAGCTCGTGCACCATGGAGATGGACAAACACTGCCCAGCAGGACCTCCTGACCCTTTCCCTCCTGGAGGCTGCCCGCCAAGCGCTTGCAGCTCATGCGTGACCGGGGCATCTCCCAGGAGCTCACACGGGTGGGTAACACCCACGGTCCCACTTCAAGGAGCATAAGGGGGTGACAGACACCTCACAGGCAGGGCAAGCTGGGGAGAATGAGTGCCCCGTGCAGCTCCATGGGGACCACGTCCTCGGCAAACCCTCGCCCACGGGCACCCCAAGCGGCACGGAGAGGGAGACGCTGACTGGGATATCGCCCAGGAAAGACACACAGACACAGACCGTGAAGGGGCACTGGTCTGAGGAACGGGTCGGGGCCCAGCGTCCCCCCTGGTAAACGGTGATGGGTTAGCCCACTTGAAAATGGCAAGATACGAAATAAAGGGAGATGAGAGGGAGGAAGATAGAAATTCGTGAACACGAAGCAATTATGAATGTAAGAGACGTTGGATTATGGGCGTAATCAAGAAATAGCTCGACTGAACAGCATCTTTATTTTTAGCCTCAACAGAATGTGTAAAGTAGGGCATTAATCAATGGATTGATTAAGTCATTTATTCAACCAGAAGCTTATAGAGAGCACTGGCAAAATGTGCTCGGGCTCTATCATTGAACAAACTAGGTGAGACCCCAACGTCCCTGCCTATCAGGAGATAGACGTTACTATAGGAGTGACACAAGTAATTCGATAATTACAAATGGAGAGGTTTACAGATACGGTCCGGCATGTGCAAAGGTCCTGAGGTGCAAGGGAACAGTGAGTAGGAAGGAGGGGAAATCACAGAGTGCCAAGGATGTGTTGAGGAAGGGGCCCCCAGGGTCAAGGAGGCCCTGACCCCCACGCCAGTTTCTCGGTCTTGGTGGTAGAGCCACCAGAAGGCATGGAAGGCGTCATGCCAGGCGGGCATGGATTCACATGTCCTGCTTGACTGGAATGCCATGGGGCGGGGACTGCCTGTCCATGGCCGGTTCCAGCAGGAAGGAACGGACAGTGGGACAGATGTGCCTGAGCTTCTCCTGCTCCCCCCTCTCCCACTCACCTCCTGACTCTGCAACTCTGGTTCCCAGGACTTGGGGAGTGGACGTGCAGGCTGGCACCTGCCTCTGTGCTGACTTCCCGATTTTCATAAATGCATATTAAAATACTTATCTGCTCTGTAAAGACTTGGCATGTTTAAATAACCATTATCCTGTCAATGAATTCCAGGGATGTAGGTTCATTATTCTCCTGGACGGAATAGGCATTAAATCCACGGGGGAGTCATTACGAGATGGCTCTTTTCTCTTCGTTTGACCGGAGCGACCGTTGTAATGTATTTATTCAGGATTTAGAAAATGGAATTCAATTCCAAGTGAAGGGGTGTTACATTTAAGTAATTCCTGTTGTGTTTGTATGACAGACAGGGGTGCCCTGGCCAGAGAGGGGAGGGAAGGGGCCTCCCTCATGCCCCAGGGTCCCTGGTACTGGCTGGCCGAGGTCACTCACAGGGTGGATCCTGCTTCACCCCTTAACCCAGGGGTCCCCAAACTTTTTACACAGGGGGCCAGTTCACTGTCCCTCAGACCGTTGGAGGGCCGGACTATAAAAAAAACTATGAACAAATTCCTATGCACACTGCACATATCTTATTTTAAAGTAAAAAAACAAAACGGGAACAAATACAGTATTTAAAATAAAGAACAAATAAATTTAAATCAACAAACTGACCAATATTTCAATGGGAACTATGCTCCTCTCACTGACCACCAATGAAAGAGGTACTCTTCCAGAAGTGCGGTGGGGGCCGGATAAATGGCCTAAGGGGGCCGCATGTGGCCCGCGGGCCGTAGTTTGGGGACCCCTGCCTTAACCCCTCATGTAATTCTGCCGGTGATGGGTAAGAACCACTCAGGTCTATTGGGCACCTTAATCGGAATCATCTTCATTCGAGTTGTCTGAAAGGGGCTTGACTCTTGCAGCGTTATGGTTAGGGACAAGTCATGTGGCTTGGTCATGTTCCAGCATATGCAAAGGTCCTGAGGTGCAAAGGAACAGTGAGTAGGAAGGAGGGGGGGATCAAAGGTGCAATGAAAAGATAAAACAGGTGGAAACGGATATGCCAGTTCCCTTGCTATGTTGCGTTTTTTGCTTGTTTGTTTTTCTGCAGTGATGGAGTCTGAGATTTCAACAAGGAGACTTGGGGCTATTTGGAAAGCAGCTGTCTGGACGGCTCTCTTGTACTGTTGAATTCTCGGTTGCTGTCAACCGAAGGGGGCAGATCTAAGGCAATTATCATAAACCCAAAGACCGCGTTTGCTGCCCGTTTGGAAAGCAAAAGGAAAAATAATGACAAGTTAAAAAACACTAATGCGCCACAGAGAGAGAGAAAATAAAGAGAGTGTGGGTTTTACATCTGGCTGTCCAGACCAAAGGAGACTTCCGGCCACGACTCCGTCTCTGCGGCCAGCGTGGTGTCAGGTGGCTGTTCGGGTACGTCATCGGGACAAACACCCACAGGCAGGGTTGACACGTGGTCAGCTCTCATGACAATTACAGGTCCGAATGCCTGTCCGGGAGGCGTCCACGGCACCTGAGCACAATTTGAAACGATAAGGACAGGACTGCGGTCCACGTCCACTGGCGCGAGCCGCGCTTGCCTCTCGGAAGCGACACGGTGCGTCTGCGTAGACTGACGGAACCCTGAGCAGCGACATCCTTGCTGTTCGTGGGACACACCCGGGGGGGACGTGTGCTCTCAGAGGAGAGGGGAAGGAGGCAGAGACGGTGGGTTTCAGAGACGGGCGCTGACAGCGACATCCTTGCTGTTCGTGGGACACACCCAGGGGGGCGTGTGCTCTCAGAGGAGAGGGGAAGGAGGCAGAGACGGTGGGTTTCAGAGACGGGCGCTGACAGCGACATCCTTGCTGTTCGTGGGACACACCCAGGGGGGCGTGTGCTCTCAGAGGAGAGGGGAAGGAGGCAGAGACGGTGGGTTTCGGAGACGGAACCCTGAGCAGCGACATCCTTGCTGTTCGTGGGACACACCCGGGGGGGGGGCCGTGTGCTCTCAGAGGAGAGGGGAAGGAGGCAGAGACGGTGGGTTTCAGAGACGGGCGCTGACAGCGACATCCTTGCTGTTCGTGGGACACACCCAGGGGGGCGTGTGCTCTCAGAGGAGAGGGGAAGGAGGCAGAGACGGTGGGTTTCGGAGACGGAACCCTGAGCAGCGACATCCTTGCTGTTCGTGGGACACACCCGGGGGGGACGTGTGCTCTCAGAGGAGAGGGGAAGGAGGCAGAGACGGTGGGTTTCGGAGACGGAACCCTGAGCAGCGACATCCTTGCTGTTCGTGGGACACACCCGGGGGGGGGGCGTGTGCTCTCAGAGGAGAGGGGAAGGAGACAGACACCGTGGGTTTCGGAGACGGGCGCTGACATCCACACGTGACCTGACACCAGTGACAGGGAACGTGTCGTCCCTCTCCGGAGAGCGGCCCGGCAAGCTCTCCTGCGCTGACGAGGAATGAAGATGGGCCTCCAGCTTGCAGAGACTTCCCGCACTCGCAGAAGAAGCAAGCGTCCGACAAACTTCCGTCGGACACATGGACGGTCCCTTTGAAGGCCCTGGAAGCGCATGGCATCTCTTTGTAAAAATAAGGAACTGGTCACGTGAGTGCTTTGGGGCGTGGGGCTCGGGGCACCCCACTTAGCAGGGCGCTCGCTGTTCACCCAGACACCGGATACTAACTCTTTGCTGATCAGGAGGAAAATTCCAGAGTTCCGACGGAAGGGGATCTCCCTCCAACAGGCCCAGGAAGCAATTGCTCCTCGCCCGTCCTCCGTTGCTGCAACTATAACGCAAGTTCTCTGGTGTCCACTGCCAGCAACTTCCAGAAAACGCGAGGAGGGGCTCCGTGCTTGCTCGGGGGGAATGCGGCCGTCAGCTGGAAAAGCGGATCAGAGCCCCAGAGGGGCCCCCATGCCTGCTGACGGACGGAGCTGTGGGCACAACGTGCAGACTGAGCATGCCACGTGGGGGCCGGGCGGCCCTTTGCCTGGGTGTGTGTGGGGTGAGTCCGTGGCTTCTCTCTCTGTCCGATGAAGGCTTGCTTCTCTCTGTGTTTAGCACATACAACGGGGGTTTCAAGGGGCAGCGTATGCCGTTTCATAAGAGATGCACCTCAGCTCCCTTCTGGACGGCGTGTGGCTCGAGTCCCAAACAGGACACCCCTCTCTGAGTTACCTGTGAGCCCCAGGCCTGTGGCTGTGAGCAGAGCAGAGCCTGCCCCCCACCCCCACCCCTACCCCAGTTCCTGACATCCCCTGAGCTCCTCTGATGTTCCAATGATATATTTAGGGCCCTTAGTCCTCCTATGAATATCCTTTAGTTCCAAAGAAAATCCCAGCAGCTCTCTTAGGGGTTCCACTGGGTCCACCGGCCGCCTGAGACCCTGTTCCGGTATCACCGATGTCATTAAACAGACGCTGTGACTTGAAGATGCGGCTACTGAGGGTCCTGACGGGAAACCCCAAGAGGACAAGAGCTGTCACTGTATCCTGGCGCAGCCCCGGGTCCTGGGGACATCACCTGCACGTGGCTTTGTCACCTTAGACCCGGACTCCCTTCCCCAAGAGTAGGGAGGGTAACGGTGGCCACGCCCACGTAAAGAGAGGAAAGTCTACAGGACGGCGTGGATCGTGAAATGCTTCGCCCGCCAGGAGCCAAAGGCACGTCTGCTAAGAATGTGCCATAAGCCAGTGGTCCCCAACCCCCGGGCCGCGGACCGGTACCGGTCCGTGGGCCATTTGGTACCGGTCCGCAGAGAAAGAATAAATAACTTACATTATTTCCATTTTATTTATATTTAAGTCTGAACGATGTTTTATTTTTTAAAAATGACCAGATTCCCTCTGTGACATCCGTCTAAGACTCACTGTGGACGCTTGTCTTGCTCACGTAATACAGTTATCTGTCCCAGCCTAAAGGCCAGTCCGTGAAAATATTTTCTGACATTAAATCAGTCCGTGGCCCAAAAAAGGCTGGGGACCACTGCTGTGTGCCATTTTGTCCCCAGAGCATGTGGCAGGCGCACGTGGGGACGAAGGGCCAGGTTTGAGGTGCCCCTCCCGCCCGAGGGGACATTCCAAATCGGTTAGTCCAGCAGCAGGCGGCGGTCACCACTGAGCAGGCCTCTCATTTCCTGCGTCATTGTTTCAGAAACGCGGGTGGAGTTCTGGTGCCAACCACTGCCCCATTGATCTGGTCACGTCATCCATTCCTGAAAGGTGGGTCCTCGGAAAGCGGAGGCCACGTGTCGTAATAATTGTTATCAACTGGCTTGCTTTGAGCTACGTTGTCTTTCGTTACCTTGTGGAATTCTCGCCGAGTGGGAGTTATTCTCGCTTTTCAGGTGAGGCTGAGCAGTCACAGAACTTTCCCAGGCAACAAGAGGGGGCACCGGGATTTGAACTCCTCGCAGCCTCTCAGCCTGAGAGCCAGCACCGTCCGCCACCTGTGCGCGCCAGGTGCCGCGTGGAGCGTGCTCTGTTGCCATCATGTCTCTGCACACTCGAGAGGGGTTGTTGAACATCAGTAGGTTCTGTCATCTCCGCCGCACGTCACCGACCCAGAGAAAGCACCGCCGAACCGGATGGTGTCGGGAGCCCGTTTCTGCTGAGACGTGCCGACAAGCCCACCGAGGGGGTCTCGGGTCACAGAGACAGATGCCGGCCACCTGGGAATCGTCTCCTCATCTTCACACGCAAGGAGCTTGCTCCTCCTGGCGGGGGGCATCTTCCGTGTGGTGCCCCAGGTCACCACCCAGGAGCCAGCTGGTTCACTGTGACCTTGGCAAGTCCAGGGTTGCTCGCTCACGGTTCACTCGCTTACCCCGCTGTGAGGTCAGACAGTGGAGCCGAGGAGCCCGGCTCTGTCGGGCTGCACTTTACATGGAAAATAAAAGCCCCCCCCCCAAAAAAAAGAAAGAAAAAATATATATATCACAGTTTCCCAACCATATGCCTTCAATCTTTCAGTGGGATTTAAATTTTAAAATGTTTCTATTATAATCCCCAGTGTGGTTTCTGCAGGGTTCATCTTAAAGTCGACCCCTAGCGATCCCGACGCTGGAAAAATCAGTCAAACTTAGAGAACAGAAGGAGAGTTGAGAACAGAGCGATAGAGACTTAAAAAACAACAACAACACTCCCCTCCTTTCCCTCCCCATTCAAGGGTAGATGACAGTTTTGTTTACTCGGTTCAGGTGAAAATTCCAGGCACATCGCGAGCACTTTGGAAGAATGAGAAATTGATTTTCTCCCCGTACAACGCAGAGTGCACAAACTCCAGCGATCTTCACAGAATCTTTACAGTGATACATAAAGAGTAGCACCACTGCATATCAACGTCCGAGGGCGGGCGGTGCGCCTACAATCCCTGAGCCCCCCTGAGCCCCCTGAACCGAGGGAGATCGAACCCATGTAACTGGTCTGTTAGGGAAGAGACTGCTCAGGGCTCACCACCGCAAAGGGTCTCAAACATCTGCGTTCCCAGGGGTTGGGCCAGACATGCAGATAGGAGTAAATCACCACGTGTCCTGTGGACAGAGTAACCCCCTCCCCCACCCCCAGCTCTGACGGCCGGGGATGGTGCCCCGAGGCAGACACACATCTTCATTTCTGCTAAAAGCCCCAGGAATCCAGATGTTTTACATGAAGCCCTCCAGGTCTTAAATACCAAAAAACAAATGTTAAGTCACAAGCCAGGAAAAAGCAGGTCAGCAGGGCAGGAAGACTGAAGCCCCCCAGCCTGTGCTCCGGTGAGGGTCCCGGGGTCTGGTTGCGCCCACATATTCCAATGAACCGCATCTGAGACAGGCAGGTGAGTGCCTCAGGATGCCCCCCCACCACGGTGTGGCTTCTACACTCACACACCTCACCTCAGCTTGTGTTTACTGGTCCTTCTCTTACCCAGAGGATGGCTCCGCCTCCTGACCTGTGGGCTGTGGGCTGCCCAAATTATTACCAGCAGCCTGACCCGACAGCGTGTCCCTGTCCTGCTCACATGATTATTCCACCTACTGTCCCCTCCCTCCCCCCTCTGTGCTATATTTTATACAGACGCTAAGATAGATTGGGAGCTTTCGGGTGCATTCAGCACCAAGCCATTTATTGAAATAGAGTGATTGCTTCCTGCCCTTTGCAACAATGGCGTTCAGAATGTATCATTTTTTTCCCTTACTGGTCTGGCTGGCTCTCTCTCTCTCTCACTGACGCTAACATCCCTTGACTCATTATTCTTAGAGAACAATTGCTTTCCCTGAACTGTTCCACAAATGTCCTTAATTTCCTCCCTTTAATTCCCAGAGTCACTGGCATGAACTCCCGAGTCTAGTGAGGTGACAGCGTTGCAAGCACTTGCGGTCGGGAGAGACCCGTACAAAACGCAATGGGTGATTTGAGCTGGTAGATTTTTTTTTTTTTTTGTAGGTCTGTAGCTTCTTTTTCCTTTTTACTTCTTTCTCCTCCTCCTCCTCCTCCTCTTCATCTTCTTTTTGTTACTTTTCATTGTAATTCTTCCATGCGAGCTATTTAATTTATGCTCCCAAAAGTCACCTCATTTCAAATTCATAGGGGTTCGTCATTTACAAAAAAAAAGTAATAATAACCGAGTCCCATGTGTATCTGAATGTATGATCAACACCCGGGCTGGGTGGGATATGGGGGAATTGCAAGGCATTTCCTATAAATTTCCCAGGAAGACACACGCCAGGACTGGGAACATAAGAACGCCCACGGCAACGGCTTTTTTCCTAGCAATTTGCTTTTACAAATAAAGGATGTGCTCTCGAAATTGGATATTAACGGCGGTACACTGCGGATTGATATGAGCAGTGTTTTCCCGTTGTGCTGGAAGGTTCCTGGCGCCAGCAAGGAGCTGTCTCGGTGGCAATCGATGATTTTATTAATATATACAAGGCCCGGGTCCTCGTCCTGCTCAGAGGCTTTTAATGAGGTCAATGCTGCAAACACAGGAGTTTGGGGGGAAAAGTGTTGAATAAATGGTATGTCGGTTCTGTTCAATTGTGGCTAGTTATCTGGGGTTTCCCCCTCATTTTCTCCCCAAATGGAGCCAGAGAAATAACCAGAACCCTCGGACATCATATGGTCTTGTGAAAATGGGTGACTTGCCCCTGAGTTAAGTTGCAGAAATGAGGCTGACTGAATGCTGCGTCCTCATTTCACAGACAGACAGACACACACACACACACACAGACCTCAAGGTGCCTGCAAAGAGGCTGGTCTCACACCGGAGACTGGTGCTTGTTAGTGTCACGACTAGCGTGATAATAACTCTCAGAACTACTGAGAGATCTAATTAGATGAAATGATTTTTTTTTAAACACGTATGCTGTTGATGACACTCACTTTGCAAAACTAATCAGGCTTCCCCTGTGTGTATCTGGGCTCAGTGGGCTAGAGCAGTGGTCCCCAACCCCCGGGCCATGGACCAGTACCAGTCTGTGGGCCATTTGGTACCGATCCACAGAGAAAGAATAAATAACTTACATTATTTCCGTTTTATTTATACTTAAGTCCGAACAATGTTTTATTTTTAAAAAATGACCAGATTCCCTCTATTACATCTGTCTAAAACTCACTCTTGACGTTTGTCTGGTAAGTTCAACAATTATATTTAAAAATACCACAGATTTACGCCGGTCGCATAATTTTATTTTGTGCATTTATCCGTCCCGCCCTAAAGGCCGGTCCGTGAAAATATTTTCTGACATTAAACCGGTCCGTGGCCCAAAAAAAGGTTGGGGACCAGTGGGCTAGAAGAAAAAAAAAGAAAAAAAGAAACAAGAAGCAACCTGTCTTTGCATTTCTGTGCCTCCCATTGCTAAGGTCGAAAGCAGATTTTGTTGTTGCACAGGGGGTGGGGGAGAGAACATTGTGGCTTCCCTATGTAGTTTGTTAGGCAATACCATTTAGTTGCAAAGTCTTGACTGGAGGATTTCCTTCTCTGAGAGGAGGGAGAGAGAGGCAGCTTTGGGGGAATCCCAGCTTAATCCCTCTTTCTTTGTTTCTAATTGGGGATTTCCAAGGCGAAACGTGTCACACTCTGTTCACAAACTGAGCAAAGAGAGAAGTAATGAGAGGTGGTGTCTTCTTTCAAACAACCGCCCGGCCTGAGCGCAGGCCATCGATGCTGGTGAAGACGCCGCCGCACTGTGAGCTGGAGCTTGTCTGGAAACCAGTGACCTCCGCCGCCATGCCTCGGTTATTAAGATTTCATAAGTGTTACAGCAAGTACATTGTCACAATGTTATGTCACTTCCTCCCAAAGTAGCGGGGACATTATGACAATATGTGGCTCATCAAACATTTTTCCCTTGAGGCTGATCAAGGTGGACAGCCGAGGGGACGGTGCCAGGTAATGGCACACTCAGAGGGCTGGCATGTGCGGGAGACCCATGCAGATGGTGGCACTGACATTCCCCCATATCTTCAGAAGAATTTAATGTACAGTTTAGAGAACACGTCGTTTCTCCCATGGCAGGATTTTTAGATGCTCATTCTTACCTGGGCAGTGCATTCCTGGAGTTCATGATCAGTTCTGTTCCAGGGAACACCTGTGCCAGCAAGTGTGCAACAATGTATGAAGAAGATACATTGTAGCATCAGACAAGTGTGCAAACAATGTATGAAGAAGATACATTGTAGCATCAGACAAGTGTGCAAACAATGTAGGAAGGAGATACATTGAAGCATCAAAGGAGCATGCAATGATGTATGAAGAAGGTACATTGTAACATTGTTCGTATCTTTCATATGAGGAAATCAATGAGACTCACTGACTCAAAGCACAGGAACAAAGAGACATTGAATACATGAGTTGAGTAGCATTTGGACATGAAGCACCATGCATCCTGAGAAGAGTGTGGTCCAGACATGTGCGGTCCATCGTCTGCAGGCCTGGTGGGCCAGGGATGAGGTCAGACTGCAGAGGAGGGGGAGAGGGGGGAAGGCTGGGAGAGGGGGGAAGGTTTGGTAAGACCAGTTCATCCTTCTACCTTTCGCCAGGTTGGTTATAACTGGTTTCCTCGACACCCTTCCCAGGTCATGAGGTTAAAGTAGATCCAGTCACTGCCCGTCTCTGCCTCAGGCCTCACGCACGACAGGGCCGGAGTAGGTGCAGTGGGAAGACAGGGCTGCCCACAGAGGGCAGTTTCTGGAGCCGCGTGTGGGGACAGTGGCCCAGACTCAAGACAACCTCCCATGACCCCAGGCGAGCCGTCCCAGCCTCACGCCTCAGTTCCCTGGGGTTCCTGAATGGCTTCCTGTGAGGACACTGTCCCCAGAGCAGAGCCTCCTTTGTTCCCAGCCAAAAAGGTAAACCACAACATGATGTTTTAAGCGCCGATGGTAATAAAGACATTTGAGTTCTTAGAGCGTGCTGAGCAGTGAGCTAATATCCTGACACAAGTCGACTCACTGGACACTTAGACTCCTTAACGGGTCCATTCAAACATCATGTATTTTGAGGCGGTGGCACCAAGTGCAGGCTGGACACAGTTCTAGACGGGTGCAAGCACAAGGGACTGCTCCTCACTGCGGCTGCTGGGGGCGTGGGCATGCACGTGGGGGAGGGGGAGCGGGAGGGTGTGCGGTCCCCGATGTAGCACAGGGGTGTCTTCAGGCCAGTGGTGCCCGAGGCGGGGCTCGTGGCTGAGGCACTGAGGAGCAGGGAGGTCTCCTCCCAAAAGAAGACCAGGCGTCACTGTCGCCAGCGGGAGGCAGGTGGCAAAGCAGATGCCACCCAGAGGAGACTAGGGCTGGCAACCCATCAGGCTGAATGACCTCCTGGCCTCGGAAGGTCCGCAGAGCTGGACCAGGGGCTGTGCCTCCCCTTCCACCTGCTCCGTCGCGGGAACCCCACTGTCATGACAATGCAGGCTATCTGAGACACTTCAAGTGTTGATCCGGCCAGAGTGCACACTTTAATTAGGATCCCTTCTTGTTAATCATGGTAATCATCATCAGCACGGGGATTTATCGGCTCCTCGGGGCCCTCGCCTCGGCGGTGATTAGACCTCTCTGACAGGCGAGCGGGCCTGACAGGCAGCCGGGACACTTCTTCGCTCTAATTATGGAGGAAACAATGTTTACGAGGGCGATGGCTTCCTCTCCTCCTCCCTCAGCAGAGGTGGAGTGTGGCGCCCGGGTGGAGGACGCCCGGGGGGAGGGCGCCCTGCGCAGGAGGCAGGGCTGCGCCCGGAGTCTGGGATTCCTGAGCACACCTCGTCCTGACCTGTCCAGTTAGGGCTACACCTGTGCAGGCTCCAGCCTCGGCTAGGGTGGTGGCCCGCTGGGGAAAGGCTCACACGACCCCCGCTAGCCCAGCTTCCTCAAGCGCATCCGTGACCGGGACGCAGCGACGTGGACCCTGGGCCCGGGATCCACTTAGGAGGCGGTGACTTGGACAGGAGTGTGTATGAGGTGCAGCTGGACTCCGTCCCGCAGCCCGCTCAGAAACCTCATCCCCGACAGTTCTGCGGATAAACTCAGTTGGTCGTCAGCAGAACAGCCACTGAGGTGGGCGTTTTCTTGCGCAGATGGGTGCATTGGTGGGATCCCGAGAACCTGGCACCTGTGGGTGCTATTGAGAGCCACTCATGCTCAGAGCAGGTCTGGGGAGGGGGTCACATGCTTCAGGACTTCCTGGGTGGGAGGGCTTAGTGTCACGTGGCTATTGGGACACCCACAGTCTGAGTTTTGGTGTAGGGTCACCTTGTGCAAACGTAACTCCAGACGCTGGGGAGGAGGACCCTGAGCCCCCTCTCAGGGTCCCTATTATTGAAAGGGGCTGTGTGGACCAACTGAAGGCCAGGCTCCTGCCAGGATGGGAGGTCCCAATGTAGAGGCAGTGGCAGGTGGGAGGGCGAAGACCAGAGACCACTCTGTCACGCAGTGTTGGGTGGACCAAGCAGCTGGGGAGGCCGACCACCAGGATCTGTTAGGACCAGGCCACTCTGGTGACGGGCAGACCGAGGGGTCTGCGCTTCAGGGCCCGGCTCCTGGGCAGTGTCACCTTTCTTGGCTGAATGTGGCAGAGCAAAGGTTCAAGGGCCCCGTGTATCCCTGGTGTCTGTGACTGACGCTTGTGCCAGCGGCTCGGGCCCAGGTCTGTGCTGGCGGGTGACACTGCAGTCCCCAAGAGCAAACCCCAGATGTTTCTTCCCACTGTCCGGATTTCTGACCATGAACAGTCGGAGGGAGAAGGTCAGCCCTCAGGGCACCATGGAGCCTGTGGCCCCTCCCCTCCGAGTCCACATGATTCCTGTGGACACAGCCAGCAGGGGCTCCTGCGACATGTGGCCCCTCCCCTCCGAGTCCACACGATTCCTGGGGACACAGCCAGCCGGGGCTTCTGCGACATGTGGCCCCTCCCCTCCGAGTCCACACGATTCCTGGGGACACAGCCAGCCGGGGCTCCTGCGACATGTGGCCCCTCCCCTCCGAGTCCACACGATTCCTGGGGACACAGCCAGCCGGGGCTTCTGCGATATGTGGCCCCTCCCCTCCGAATCCCCACGATTCCTGGGGACACAGCCAGCCAGGGCTTCTGTGATATGTGGCCCCTCCCCTCCGAATCCCCACGATTCCTGGGGACACAGCCAGCCGGGGCTTCTGCGATATGTGGTCCCTCCCCTCCGAATCCCCACGATTCCTGGGGACACAGCCAGCCAGGGCCTCTGTGATATGTGGCCCCTCCCCTCCGAATCCCCACGATTCCTGGGGACACAGCCAGCCGGGGCTCCTGCGATATGTGGTCCCTCCTCTCCGAATCCACATGATTCCTGTGGACACAGCCAGCCGGGGCTTCTGCGATATGTTCGGAGGGACCCCTGGTGTGGCAGGCAGGCAGGACCGGGCTCCGCCGTCTAGACTGGCAGAAGCTCCCAGTTATACTGGGGACACGTGGGAAGGGGACCGATCTCCAGCCGTTAGCTCCCCGGGGAACACTTCCTGCTTTTGTTCAACCATTCCAGGGCCCTGCACATCCACTAGTGAGTGGTCAGTGAGCCAGGAGTGATTTAATTAGCGGGTGTTGGACGTGACGACTGTGACCCCTGGCTCCCCTCCCCTCGGCCTGCTCCTGGGCCCCGCAGAGAGTGTCTGGAAATGACAGGTGCCTCCGGCCATTCACTGGGCCAGCTCAGAGTCCTGCTGGACACAGTCATCCACGGGCAATGGTCTAGAACTCAGGCAGGCACCCACCTGTGCCCAAGCAGCCCTTGTCTGTGTTAACGACTCTTAGCAAAAGCAAATGATTTACTGTGTGTGTGTGTTTCCTGGCCACGGGCTACCCTCTCCCTGGCGTCCTTGGCTTGAGGAGTCACGCAGGAGAGGGCTGTTTCCGTTGCTGTTTGCTTTGCACATGACAGAGCAGGTCCAGCGAATGGAAGCCACAGAGGACAGACTGGAGGGAGAGGAGCTGGGTGGACACAAGGGGATGGGACGACCTGGTCAAACACTCTCCTGGGGTGTCTGCAAAGGGTTTCTGGATGAGACTGACGTTTAAATTGATGGATTGAGTGGAGCAGATTGCCCTCCCCAGCATGGGTGGGCCTCACCCAAGCAGGTGAAGATCTGAACAGAACAAAAGGCTTCCGGCCTCCTGCCTGAATGTCATTGAACTTTTTTTTTTTTCTCCTTCAAATTGGAACCACACTATCATCTCTCCTGGGTCTTCAGACCTTGGGGCTTCTCAGCTTCTGTAACCATGAGAGTCAATTCTCTATAACATTTCTTTCTCTCTCTCTCCCTATCCATGCTCGTGGTTATTGGTTCAATTCCTATGGAGAACCGTGAGGAACACAAGTCCCATGGCAGGCGATCCGAAGGTGTCCTTGCACGGGGCCCACTCCCTCCACCTCACACCCCAGGCCAGGCCAGTGCTAACATGTGTGGAGTGTGTGTGTGTTGGGGGGTGCAAGGGCGAAGTCTGCAGAAGCTGGAGAGCCACTTCTCAGCCTTGGACTTCACCGGTCCTTGCAGATGCTCTCTTGTCCTCGGCCCACGGTCCCTTGATTGGCACTCTCCGAAGCTTCCATCCCAAGCTCAGGTGTGTGAATCTTTGCAGGTGCTGGAGCCCCATCCTCTGCGCTCCATCACTCGGGCCACATCCCCCGTGACGGGCAGGCCCTGGGCCCTCCTGACGGCCAGGAGGAACCTGTACGTCTCCATCCCTTCTAGGTGTGGGCCTTGCCCCTCCTCACTTTCAAAGGCGTCACCTCCTGCTCATCCCCTCGGGGGACTCCGAGGTAAATCTAAGCTCCCCTCTGTCCCTGGGTCAGGGCCTCACCAGGCGACCCCTCTGCTGGGCCCTGCCTTTTGGACCGGGCCCACAGGTGTTCCCAGAGAGCCAGCGGGAAACAGAGCGAGGTCTCCAAAGCTGTGTTCTCTCACGGGAGTGCGAGACACCCCCCCTGCCCCCTGCGACATCGCTGAGATGAACGAGGACTCCAAAGAGGAGCGTGTTCAGAAGGGTGACGTGTCTACACTTGTACGGGAAGTTCTGAAGGGACAAATATCTATTTTACAACAGCTCGGTCACTCCACATTGACCTCGGCTTGAATCCAGCCATCTGGGCAGTGCCCCCAGGGGGGTTCACTAATTAGAAACAAGGGGGGGGTCGGATGGGGATCACCGAGAGCCCTGCTCGCTGTTGGAGAGGCGCCCGTGAAAGACAATGTCACATTTTATCTTACGCACTTTGGAATTAGTTTCTGGTTATTAGTTTCTGGCCATATTATTTCATCATATAAATTAAACACAGGTTAATAAGGTTTATAATTAGCACAGAGTAAGAATTTACCGGGAGATAAATGTCCCCAACCTGTTTAGAAACAGCATGTACTCCTGAGCTCGGCATGCATGTTCCTGGTAATTATATTTGTACTGAGGTTAGTCTACTCAATCTAATTTCCCCCAGAAAGAGGATAAAGATAATTTTTAAGCCCAAGCCTGTCTGCATCACAAATTCCGAAGTAGCGGAGTCCAAACTGATGGCAGTGTCCTACAATTAGAGTTGTTAGCCGTCAACCAATGGGCTCCGTTTGCTGGCTGCGTTCTGCATGCCCCGCCCTGACAGGGCAACGGCGTGGGGGTTGGGGGTGCATTCATTTTGCTGAGTAAATACGTAAAATGCTTCAAGAGCACAAGCATTTCTGTTCCCTTGGGTTTATGATATCCTGCTCCATGTTTGTGCAGAAAGCAGGAAAAACACATATTTCTTTTTGTCTTTTGATTCATAATTCATACACTCGGCACGCTAGTCCCTTCTGGTCTTCGTGGTTTATCTTTCTGTTTGTCAGACAGGGTTTGAGCAAAGCCAATATTTTAATGGCCGCAGTTAAAGCTTGGGCTGGCCGCCATTTGTACATTACATTTAAAATATTTTTTGTTGTTTTGTTGATTAATTTTAGAGAGAGGGAGGAAAGGAGAGAGAGAGAGAGAGAGAGAGAGAGAGAGAGACACACACATCAATCTGTAGGAACAGATGTGCCCTGACCGGGGAATTGAACCGGCAACCCCTGTGTATTGGCCTGATGCTCTAACCAGCGGAGACATCCGGCCAGAGCTGTGTATTAGTTTTTGGGGTTTTTGTTTGTTTGTTTGTTTGTTTTTAGAAATGAAAAAGAAAAGAGTGTACCACTCCTAAAATAAAGTTTTGGGATAGGAACCTTGCCGCCACATTCAACATTCAGAACCCGTTCGTCTTATAATTTTTCAGAAATATTAGAAATATTCGCAGCGGCAAGATATCACCAGAGCCGTCGGCAAGATAAATTAGAAACAGTGGCATCTGGCTTTTGATTGATGGCACGGAAAATGTAAATGCGATTCTATGAATATTACCCAAATGAGTGAGAAAGGCCAGGGACGGCGCATTGTGATTATTCTGGGATATAAACCCTGTCCGGTGGCCAGGAGCCTCTCATTGGTGTGACAGCCCTCTCTGGACAAATGCTGGACATCCTCTCCTGTCTCTGCGGCGGGGGCGGGGCAGGGGCGGGGGAGGGGAGGGGACGATGGTACACATGAGGAGTCTGGTTTGCAGACAGAGGGACGGCGATTTCTTGGCTGACTGGTTTTGCCGGCAGATGACTTGCGAGCTGGTGCAGCGTGTGATAAGGTGTTGGGCACTCGAGGCCGTCATTACCGCGGCCGGCTTACCTGAGGTTATGCTAGGATCCGTCATGCTGACGCTGCCGGGTGCACACAAGTCCCTGCAGTCCCCGTGCTGGGCTGCTGTCCCCCTGTGTCCGATCTGAGGACTGGACACCAGGCTCTTCCCCCACCAGCGTCTCCTCCACCCAGAAGTCACCACGAGATTGGCTCAGTAAGCCAACCAGCATGGGTGCACTTGGCGTAAAAGTCAAGATTTAAAAAGCAAGCAAGAAAGCGAGACTTGAGTGCCCTGCTTCAGGTCAGGAAGGAGTCCGAGCCCCTGCACCGGGGGGCGTGCCCTGCCCAGGCACGGAGGATGCCTCGCGAGGCAGCACCGCAGACGGAATCCCAGCCCCGCTGGCACGAGATGCCAAAGCATGTTTTAGGAACTTGCAACGGCGGGTCTGACGCCCAGTTCTGACTCCAGGGACTGAGCAGACGCAGGGAGGGGCCCAGTGCATGTTCACAGTGCACCTGGGACGTGCCGGGCAGGCGGATTGGGCGCTCAGTTCTGACTCCAGGGACCGAGCAGACGCAGGGAGGGGCCCAGTGCACGTTCACGGTGCACCTGGGATGTGCCAGGCAGGTGGATTGGGCGCTCAGTTCTGACTCCAGGGACCGAGCAGACGCAGGGAGGGGCCCAGTGCACGCTCACGGTGCACCTGGGACGTGCCGGGCAGGTGGGTCGGGAGCTCAGTCCATCGGGTCCTGAATCCCACTTCCGAGAGCCGGTTCTTATTGTCACCCCTGCCCTTTCTCACGTGTGGGCTCTGGTGACCTGGGAGGTGACCGCCCATGTGACACAGCTGCTGTGGCAGAGGCTGATGGGACAGAGGCGTCTGCAGCTGGCACGGTGGCCCTCCGCTCCTCGGGTCCCTGGGGTGCAGCTGGCACGGTGGCCCTCCGCTCCTCGGGTCCCTGGGGTGCAGCTGGCACGGTGGCCCTCCGCTCCTCGGGTCCCTGGGGTGCCGGCACAGCCCGAGGGATGGATGGGGAGGCGGCCATCTGGGAGGACTTCCCTGAGGAGGTGCCTCCTTCAAGGGCATCCAGGAGCTTGTCTGGGCTGCTCCACTTCCTCTGCCCTCTGGGGTCGCAGCCTTGCCTCCCTGGGCAGTGACCCCACTCCACCAGAAAGACCCGACTGCGGAAGACGTCACACCTCCTCATCATCTCGCACGGGCTCCGGACACGACAGACTTTCCTGGACCTGGAGCAGACTCGTGAGCAGGGAACCGCGTGGCTCAGAATGCGCAACTGAGGCACCAGGAATAATTCAGGCAGCTCAGGGTGCGACGGTAAGGCAGTCTCCCTGGGGCAGCGTTTCCCGAGCTTGTGACATGGACTAGTGTCATCTGGGCCAGACCAGTGCCCGCTGTGGGGCCATCCTGGGCACAGAGTGGCATCCCTGGTCCCCACCCAGTCTCCCAGGGGTGACAACCAGAAACATCTGCAGACATGTCCGTGAGTTCCCTGGGGGTGGGGGATCGCCCCAGCCGAGCACCATGCCTCTAACTTACGGGCTCAGGCGGAAACCCGCCAGGGACTGCCTTCCTCTTGGTTCCTGTCCCTCTCTCTCTCTCTGTCTCTCTCTCTCTCTCTATCCCTCTCTCTCTCTCTCTCTCTCTGTTTCTCTCTCTCTCTCTCTGTCTCTCTCTGAGCCTCCATGCACATCCTCATCTTTCTACTCTCCCCTCAGCTGGCGCCTTCCCATTCTCAGACAGACCCCCCCCAACCTGACCTGAAGATCCCAGTTTTGCCCCGTACCAGGCATGGTGCATGCCAGACAGCAGGTGTGGGCGGGTCTCTGTCCCTTGGAGGGTCGCTGGGAGGGTGTAGGGAGCTGATGGGCCTCTGCTTGGAGGACAGGGTTCTAGGGAAGGTCACTCATGGTGTCCAGCAATCGCGGTGCTGCTAGGGAAGGTCCCGCCCGATGGCGGCAGGACCGAGGTGGAGAAGCTCCCAGTCCAGCCCGGAGTGACGAGAGGATCTCAGGTGGCAGTCACGGGTGATGGCTGACACCACCGTGAGGGACTCCGCGAGGCTTCCTCGCCTTGTGACACGGTGCCGTGTGTCCCTCCGTGAGCATCAGGCCCACGAGGAGGCAGGTCCCCGTCAGACTCCAGATGAGGTGACCCCAGCCTGGCTGCCCAAGGGGGACGCAGACCCCGCACGGTAATTCACACGGTGGGAAGTAAACCTCCCACCAGGGTGCGGTCTCACGGTGTCACGTGCGTGTGTGCGGTGTGAGGCGTTGCAGCCCCGGGGCAGGTCCCGGGTGGGGACTCTGCCCGCTCTCCAGCCTGCCTGGGTGAGGACGGGTGGTCAGCGCGCTTCGGAGACAAGAGTGAAGAAGGGAGCATGCGCGTCCCCGGAACCACCACCCCTCCTCCGTCTTCACTCCACTCCCAGTTAGCCAACCACACAGCCTCATTCTCCGGCCGCGCCCCGTGCCCAGGAGCAGAGGGGCTCGCCACCCCGGGCTTGCCCTCTTTACGTGATCGAGGAGTACAGCTCGGGCGACTCCGTCCTGGCCCAGCCACGCCAGACGCTTCAGAAACCTGCCCTCAGGGCCCCTGCCCTCCATCAATAGCCAAAGAATCAGCCCTGGCCGGTTGGCTCAGCGGTAGAGCGTCGGCCTAGCGTGCGGAGGACCCGGGTTCGATTCCCGGCCAGGGCACACAGGAGAAGCGCCCATTTGCTTCTCCACCCCTCCGCCGCACTTTCCTCTCTGTCTCTCTCTTCCCCTCCCGCAGCCAAGGCTCCATTGGAGCAGAGATGGCCTGGGCGCTGGGGATGGCTCTGTGGCCTCTGCCCCAGGCGCTAGAGTGGCTCTGGTCGCAATATGGCGACACCCAGGATGGGCAGAGCATCACCCCCTGGTGGGCAGAGCGTCGCCCCATGGTGGGCGTGCCGGGTGGATCCCGGTCGGGTGCATGCGGGAGTCTGTCTGACTGTCTCTCCCCGTTTCCAGCTTCAGAAAAATGAAAAAAAAAAAAAAAAAAAATAGCCAAAGAATCAAAACGCCTATCAGATGGTTCTCACTAGTTACAAAAACGAGCTTGACCAGCACCCACGTGGCCCGTGGCCGCTGTGCAACCAGTCCGTGGCTCTGGCTGGTCACCTCCAGCTGGGCCGGGTCCTGGAGCTCCCGTTCTCAGCTGCCGCCGGAGCCCTGATGGAATGCGCAGAACCGGCCCGGGAGGGCCCCGCGTGCGCCGAGCCCGGCAGCCCCACCCGGCAGTGCCGAGACAGGGGCCTCGGAACACAGACCCAGGAAGATAAATCATGGCGGAGGTCTCCCGAAGCCACAAAGACGACGTGGGCACGGAGAGCCAATCTGGTATCAGAAATAGACTTTCTGCTTTTTATCTCCGTTTTCCCTGTGCTGTTACTTTCGTCTACAGATCGCCGTTCAGTAAAGCAATCCGAACGACCGACGTGACCGGCTCTGCGTCTGTCCCCCACGGCGGAGACATCACGGCCACGCCTGTGCTGATGCCTCAGGGAGACGAAGATTCCTCTCACGAGAGAGAGGTCCTCGAAGGACTCAGAACCACGACTGTCCCCGGGAAACGGGGGGGGGGCGCCCTGGGCCACCTCTCGGGGAGGGAACGGCACCAGGGCGGGAGCTCCCGTCTTCTCACCCGGTTTGTCGTGTCACCTGCTGACGTAACGGGGGGCCGGGGGCCCCTGTCCAGGGGCCCGGGCACTGCCCGCTTCACAGCGCCCGGCGTGCATGGTCCCTGTCCCGCTGTTGCATGGTAGACACGCCCAGGGCCGGGACCACCAGCCAGAAGTCCCTCTGGGGCTTTCGGGGGGTCCAGGGCCCTGTGAGGACCACCGTCCTACCCAGACTTGGGAAAGGGGAGGGAGTGGGAGGTGGGGGTGACCAGGGCGGGCATGCCCAGGGGAGAGTGAATCCACACGGGACCGCGGCCAGCAGGAGACGCCCACTCAGCGTCACGCTCAAGGGCGGGGGCGGCACCCATTGCTTCTAGAACTCCTCAGACGGGACTCCCGGGCCTTACCCCAGCACACGAGGGTCCGGGTGCATCCGTGAGTGGCATTTGGATGAGTTTCTTATAACCTACAGCCATCCCCACTCTGTCCCCTTTCCAAGTAAACCCACCCCGAGCGGTTCAAAGGGGGACGTCTCCCTTTCGTCCCCATGACCCTTTGGGGGCCTAGGTTTTAGGGGGACTCGGCACCCGGTGTCTGGACCTCGTAGCCTCACGCGGACGGAAGGTGGCGCCTTTACAACTAAGCCGTGGGAAGGCGCTCCTGGCCTCCCCCCCACACCCAGAGGCGGTGGCTCCCTTCTCCTTTTCTGAGCTACGCACCGGTTTGGCTGTCGGAGTCCAGCCTCTGGCCAAGTGGGATTTGGACTGGCAGAACACAGACCCTGCGATCTGGCGATGACACAAGACCAACAAAGGGGCCGCACGTATTCAAGGAGACGCCACTCAGAGAGACCTTGCTTGAAACGCGGTGTTGGGGCGTCGCCCGCTCCCCGTCCTCCGCCCCGTCCCCCGCCCCTCTCCCCGGCGACGGCCCGGGTGCCGGCTCACTGGCTCAGCGGACTTGCCGCGGCCGCCCCAAGTCTCGATCTGTTTCTCGCGGGGTTATAGGAGGCCCAATTTATCACAGTGGATCATGTGCTTTGTCCCGTGACAGGGTAATTAGAGACTTTTTTTTCCAGCAGACACATTAAATAGATACTTGTGCACTAAAGTTCTCTGTCTCAGATCAGTTCTGTTGATTTATTCTCTATACGCGACTCTTTGCCTGTCGGCAGCCGCACAAAACCCGACGTCCATGGCAAAAAAAAAAAAAAAGGTAAAAACAAACGACGGGGAAGGAGAAGTGGTTTCCGGACATGGAGTCCCTCTGAAGGGGTGCGGGGAGGCTCAGGGGGGCGGGGACCCACGCCCACGCACTCAGCGATACTCGCACTCACGCACGGGCGCGGCCTGCCTCCCTCCGCTTCCTCCCACCCCAGCAGACGTTAATTATGCAGCCACGGACGATCTTGCATGCATAATGCTGACCTCCTTCACTAGAGGGCAACACAGCCCCAGCGTAAGGAGCCTCCACCTCGGACGGGAAGTGTTTATATAAGACGCCGCGTGGGTTTCATAAGGAACGCCCCCCTCGTGTCACGGAAGCGCCACGCCCCTTTTGGAAATCCCCCCGGCCTGGCTCAGCCTCCTCTGCAGGGCGGCCCTCGCCTCTGCCGGCGCTTGGGCACGGCCCTGAATTCACCGGGGTGCCCTCGTCTGAGAGGGGAGGCTTCCCACGGAGGCACGCTTCACACCCACCCGTGCCCGCTTGCCCGCTCTGTGATGGAATGCCCCCGACACACCAGAAATACCCAGAATGATCTGCAGGTCAGAACAGCTGCTGCTGACCGGCCATGGCACGGGACAGAACGAGCACCTTTGGTCCCTGGACCACGCTGGCTTCCTGTCACATCCTTCCATCTGTCCTGCCTGGGGAGGGATTTTGGGGTGGGAGCTGCAGGTGTTTGAGGGAGGCCACCTTTTCCAGGACTCATTCTTCGGGTCCCTCTCGGAAGACTTGGGGCGTTAACTGTGAGGTGTGGAATTCTGGTTCCTCTCTGCCCCCAGGACATTGAAGGTGACTTTTTCCCCAAGAGGACTCCTCTCTGCTGACTGGGCTCACTTAACTTTAAAAAAGGCCACCCCTGTTAACAAACAGGGGATGGGGGTGGGGCTCCTAGGGCTTCTCTCTAGCTTGCAAGCAAGAAGCACCTCTTTGCCGCCACGCTCGGAGGAGGGGAGAGAAGCATTGCGCCCCGGGAGAAATCGATGACGCAGGCTCAGCCCATTGGAAACTCATCACACAAATCCGTCTCTCATTCCCAAACACGGGAACGTATCAGCAGTCGTTAGACCGCAAGGTTCCCTGTGCCGACTGTTACACACACAGAAAGCCATCGGGGTCGCTCTGCGGGAAGCATTGTGGGCCACCGTGAATAACGAGGGGCCAGGCTTGGGAGGGCATCCCCCAAACGCCCTGACTCAGCATTCCTCGTCTCACTCCCAGAAACAACCACGGCCTCCGCTTTATAGCGAGATCGGGGCTCAGCTCCGTGCACTCGCTTTCTTCCCAGAAGAGGCGTGTGTGCTGTGTGGGGGGCAGAGGAATGAAACCGCACACTCACAAAGGGCCAGCAGCCCTTTGGGAAACACGCCCAGGGCTGTTTCACCGTGAACTTGGTGTC
The DNA here is from genome assembly GCF_036850995.1 of Saccopteryx leptura. Classification (NCBI taxonomy): domain Eukaryota; kingdom Metazoa; phylum Chordata; class Mammalia; order Chiroptera; family Emballonuridae; genus Saccopteryx; species Saccopteryx leptura. The sequence goes on along the minus strand of NC_089507.1, from coordinate 219,045,416 downwards.
CTCACGTTCCCCGCTCTCGATCATCAGTAACGGGGCAGGGAGGGGGGCTGGGGGGGCTGAAAAGAAACCCACAGAAGCCGCCTTGTACCTCTCACCTCCCTCCTCCTGGGCGCGAAGCCACCACTGTGGTCCGGACCTCTCACCTCCCTCCCCCTGGGCGCGAAGCCACCGCTGTGGTCCGGACCCCTCGCCTCCCTCCTCCTGGACGTGAAGCCACCGCTGTGGTCCGGACCCCTCGCCTCCCTCCTCCTGGGCGCGAAGCCACCGCTGTGGTCCGGACCCCTCGCCTCCCTCCTCCTGGACGTGAAGCCACCGCTGTGGTCCGGACCCCTCGCCTCCCTCCTCCTGGGCGCGAAGCCACCGCTGTGGTCCGGACCCCTCGCCTCCCTCCTCCTGGGCACGAAGCCACCGCTGTGGTCCGGACCCCTCGCCTCCCTCCTCCTGGGCGCGAAGCCACCGCTGTGGTCCGGACCCCTCGCCTCCCTCCTCCTGGATGCAAAGCCACTGCTGTGGTCGGGACCTCTCACCTCCCTCCTCCTGGGCGCGAAGCCACCGCTGTGGTCCGGCCACAGCTGCTGGCTGCGCACACAGGCCCCCTAGGCGGGGGGCCTCCCTCTCCGGTCTGCCCTGGGGGTGCTTCACGATCGCCTCTGAGACGGAGCTCATTGTACCAGGGCAGAACCAAATAAAAGGACCCTGGAGAAGGGCACCAATTGTTAGCTATAGATCAGAAGCGCAGCCTAATCCTTCACACGCATTAAATATTTAACATAATCACACCGCAGGTGCCAGGAAGATGTCGGCATTGTTTAATTAGACTTAATTAAACATAGGGAACGTCTAATACTGATTCAGGTCGAGTTTTTTAATCGATCACCAAACCTCCCTGCTCTGGGGTCGCCGTCTCTTAGCCGGGTTGGTCCTCACGCTCTTATTAAGTGGGAAAAACACACGGTGTCAGAGTGGGAAAGTCAGGGAGAAGGGTGGAGAGGCTGTCCACACCCACCCGAGCTGTGTTTATGGACCGAGGACAAGAATAGTTTCGTGGCAAAGAAATTGCACAGACACTTGACCATGTCCAGCACCCGTAAGCTGGGCATGGGCCTCATATCTCTTGATTAATGTGAAATATGTTAATTGGGAATGGGCATACTTAAAACTTTAATCTGTTCATATGTATGTGTATGTGCACGTATGCATGTGCCGTGTGCGTGTGTAAAGGTTAGCTTCCAGACTGGACTTTGTGCCTTGAAAACTATAAAAACCCATGATGAATCGAACGTGGGCCAGGTGTTTCCAGCACCGTCTCTGAGACCTGTCGACGTGCAGGCAACACATCGGCTACTGGTAGGAAAGGTTTGAAGAGCTGGTATTTATCATGGAAACATAACCTTTCCTGATACCAACACTAGGGTGTGAAATTATTATTTTAATTTCCTGCACGCCATGTCTCCAAAGGGAAAGAAAGGTCACCGAACCTCAGAGGCTACCACGCAGCCCTGAGAAGCCCTGGGTGGAACACGTCCATTTCTCAAAACCTCGGCCGCTGCTCGTGAAACTGTTAACGCCCCCCCCCCCCCCCCCCAGCATGTCCCAGCTACCAGAGTGTCGGTGGCCCTCTCTGGGTCCATGGCGCGGGTTCTGCAAGACAGAACGGAGGGCTCCGGGCTCGGCCATGCCGCTGGCACGGAAATGTAACTTTGAGAGCTTTGTCCTAACGACACAATCCTGGGCGTGCCCAAGAGTGTGACTGGACAAGCTGGTCATTGCAGGGTGGTGGAGAACACGGCCGCCCGCGGCAACAGCAGAGGCAGAAGCCTCCCCACGCGTTTCCTCTGTACGTATGAAATGTCACATGGCAGAAAAATACTTGGTGACACGGGAAAACGTTCAGTGACACAGGCCTTCACAGCCTGGGACAGCCTCACTGCTGCTGGAATCCAGAGTGTGTGGACGGTGGGGTGGGGACGGTGGTCTGGACCTCACGGGGGGCCGGGGGCAGAGGTACGACGTGTCAGGGTTGCAGGAAGCCGGTGAGACGCTTCTGCCCAGAATGCACAGTCTCGGCAGTGGACAGGCACGGGGTCGGTCAGAGGTCAGTCGCAGAGAGACAGAAGTCTGGTGTTAAAGGACAGTTGTCTGGTGTTGGGGGGGACAGGGTCCCCAGTGTCAGGTGTCATCCTGTGCCTGGTTGTCTCGTCGTTTCATTGATTCTGGAAGCCTTTCTGATAACATGCCCTTGTTTGTTTTCTACGGCTGGGAAACCAACGATCACAGAGTAGTCCATAAAAAAACACATCAACTTATTATCTTATAGTTCCGGAGCTCGGAAGTCCCAAATGGGGCTTATGGGCCAAAAGGCAAGATGTCAGCAGGGCAGGTCCCTTCCGGAGGTTCAAGGGGAGTCCGTTTCCTGGCCTTTGCCTGATTCTAGAGGCTGTCTGCATCCGAGGGCTCATGGGCATGCATCGCTCCGTCCTCTGCTCCCTGTCACAGGTCCTTCTCCGATTGACCCTCCTGCCTCCCTCTTTTCAGGGCTGTTGTGATGATGTCGGGCCTCGTGACGATCACAACCATCTTCCAGATTATGGTGATCCAGGATCATCCATCTCCCCTTTGAGATCCTCACTGTGACCCCATCTTCAAAGTCTGCTTCACCCAAAGGACATGATCAGAGGTTCCAGTCATCGGAACGGGGATATCTCTGGGGAGCAGAGATTCTGTTTCTGTGGTGCCTTATCTGAGGACATCCACTGAGGTGTTTGTGTTGCAATCAAGCACTGTAATCGAGTGTAGCCAAGCACTGTAACCGAGTATAACCAAGCACTGTAACCAAGTGTAACCAAATACTGTAACCAAGTGTAACCAAGCGCTGGAACCAAGTGTAACCATGCACTGTAATCGAGTATAACCAAGCACTGTAACCGAGTATAACCAAGCACTGTAACCGAGTATAACTAAACACTGTAACCGAGTATAACCAAGCACTGGAACCGAGTGTAACCGAGCCCTGGAACCGAGTGTAACTAAGCACTGTAACCAAGTACTATAACCAAGTATAACCAAGTGTAACCAAGTACTATAACCAAGTATAACCAAGCACTAGAACCGAGTGTAACCAAGTGTAACAGCTGACTCACCCTCAGCGGTGTTGGGCTCAGCAGGCCCCTTGGGGGTGGGCACACATGCTCCATCTGCATGTGTGTGTCCATTTAAGTCACAAAGCAGAGCAGAGATGGGAGGGGTGAATGCCACATGCATATCTATTGCTGGGTGGCAAGATTGTGGCAAGGTCCTGTGGGACATCCATGTATAGTGTTACTGGGAGCTTTCCTGGGGCTAGGAACATTGCTTCCCTTCTCCAAGCCTCAGACTCCAAGGTCACTGTCTGTGTGCAGCTTGGGACACGGGAGTTTGGGAGGCTGGGGCTCCCAGCTGAACAGCGTGGTTTCTTTTGACACCCGGTGATGCTGATAGCTGCACCGTCTTGGGCAAGTGTTCAAGTTCTGTGACACTTCATGTCTCACCTGTGAAAGGCAAGCGACCACATCTGTCTTGCAGGGTGTTCTGAAGATGACATTAAATGAGATTTGTCGGTGAAGCCTCTGGCATGATGCCTAAGCAAACGAGGAGTGATGGATACCGTGGTGTTTATTTTATCTGCCTCCCAAGCCCCAGATGAGTTATTGGAACACCATTCTTAAAGATGGAGAAACTGATTTGACACAAACATTCCTCTTGACAGAACCCTAGAGGAACCTTTTCCCCCAGTTACCCCCACCCCACGGCCTGGAGGGCGAGGTGTTCGAGCCTTGGATTCGCTCATGCTGACACTCTTCCCTAAGACCGGGCCATGGGGTCCCTACCACCATCAGAGGGGCATCCATGAGCTTTAACCTGAGGAGAATGGGCCATAGGACCCACACCCCGTATTTCTCCAGCCATATGTCCTGTGCAGACGGACACGTCTCTGTCTAGGTTTTCTCCTCCGGCCACAGCGGGCCATGTGGGGCTCATTAATGTATGCCGTGCGCCCCTGATCTCTGATGTGCACAGACCTCTGGTTCTTGGAATGCCCTCTCATCTCCAACATCACTTCCTCTGTCCTTTCTCACCTGGACAAGTGTGGCAGGTTCCAAAGAACCTGGGCACCCACCCGCCTGCCCCATCTGCTCACAGTCACCTGGTCAAAGACAAATGTGGCCAGGTCACCCCTCTCAGCACTTTCCCCGGTTCCCCAGTTCTGTAGACACAGCAGCCGGATCAACCTGCCATCTAGTGAGTGCCCAGGACCCTTGGCTCTGGCATGCTTGCGAGGCAGGCGCTGGGTCAGTCCTTGTGCAAGCAGCTATGCTCTGAGGTGCCCAGTGGGGCATGCGGCAGCCCCCTCAGAACATCGCACAGTCTTGGGGTCTGTGGCTTCTGTCTTCTGAGGGTGGTCGTTCCTGCAAAAAAGGTGCTGAGGATCCTGGGTCCAGCGAAGTGGACCTCACACCAGGACGCACAAAGGTACTCCACCGCTGTAGCTGGGGTCACGCCCCTGCAGACGGAATGCGTGAGTGCATGGCCACCCCAGGTCCCCCTCACCTGGAAGCTGACCTTGCGGCCAAGGATTTCCAGGAACCATCTGAAAAATGGTGTTGCAGGAGGACTGGCCTTGTCACCATAGTAACACTTTATTCTGTCAAAGGAAGGTGATTCCTTAAGATGTGGGCTAAAATCACACGCACAAGCACACACGTGCACACACACACCAAGGAGAAGACAGAAGCCAAATCTTTCTTCCAGATTTGACCCCCAAGAAGAGGAGGTGAGTCTTCACGATTACTTGTGTGTGGTTCCCTGGAATCATCATTTCCTGCTGACTTGGCTTCGCAGATCGGAGGGCAGCTGACCCCGCCCGAAGGGACACTCAGCCCCACATGCGTTTGACTGACATGGCCTTGTGTGGGCAGTGTGCTCCTGGGGGAGGCAGGCCAGGCACTGATCTGCCGTGGGTGGGACAAGCACCCAGCGCTGTGTCGGAAGGAGTGAGGACAGGACCATCCTCAGCATCCTCTGTGCCTCCTCTTTGACCTCCAGGTATCACAGGCCATGTGGGTCCCGTAGAGACCTCACAGGGACCCAGGCTCTGGTCTGGCTAAAGGCAGAGGCCAGATGAGGGACTTGATGAATTCTGACTCGCTGAGGACGGAGGAGTTTGACAAATGCAAGGAGAGACATCTCCCAGAAACTCTCCATCGTAGATGAGTCAGTTTGGGAGATCAGATTAACCCGGTCAATACACCACGTTGCAAAATACTCTTAACCTCTGGTGGCAGACGCGCTCTGGGGGAAGGGCAGAGATGCCACGCACACTGGAGGTGACGTCATTGAAGATGCTCTCTTTGATGGGCTACCTCGAAGGTGTTCAGGAACACAACTCAGTGTAATGATCGACCCTCACAAATTAGGGTCGGAAGGGAACGGAACCCAAAAAAGAACAGCAGTCGTGAAATGGTCAGTGGCGAAAAATGAAAAGACCAAGTTAATCTGGCCTTAGCTTGTGTCTGAGTCATAAATGTAGAGTAAGTGGAGGAGAGAGGAAGAGACCCCTTCCGGCAGATAAAGAGATACAACCTGGACGTGGCACCCCAATACGGCCTGGACGCGGCACCCCAATACGGCCTGGACGCGGCACCCCAATACGGCCTGGACGCGGCACCCCAATACGGCCTGGACGCGGTACCCCAATACGGCCTGGACGCGGTACCCCAATACGGCCTGGACGCGGTACCCCAATACAGCCTGGACGTGGCACCCCAATACGACCTGGATGTGGTACCCCAATACGGCCTGGACGTGGTACCCCAATACAACCTGGACGCTGGACGTGGTACCCCAATACAGCCTGTATGTGGTACCCCAATACGGCCTGGACGCGGCACCCCAATACGACCTGGACGCGGCACCCCAATACGGCCTGGACGCGGCACCCCAATACGGCCTGGACGCGGCACCCCAATACGGCCTGGACGCGGTACCCCAATACGGCCTGGACGCGGTACCCCAATACGGCCTGGACGCGGCACCCCAAAGCAGCACTCAGCAGCAGGGTGGCTGCAGACCAGAGTCGTCCTGCAAGGGCTTCGCTCGGGCCACTCGGAACACCTGACCAGATTCCAGGCGTCTGAACTGCCCCCTGGTGCGGGGACCCCTGTGACGTCTGGCTGCAGCTTGTGGGAGGTCGGCGTTTCCTTCTCTCCCCGCCTCCCGCCCTCTGCGGCCCCACGATCTCACCGGCAAAGCCTGTGTACCTCCTGTTGGGATGCTTGGAGCATGAAGGTGTCCCACGAAGCCAAACTGCCTTCTTCCCGTCTGCGAAAAATGTTTCCTCCTCACTCCACTTGGAAGGGCACACATGAGCACATTCAAGCCCTCTCTGCGCCTGCCCTCCCCCCCCCCCCCCCCCGCCTCCACGTAAATACGCTAAGAACGGCGGGCTTTGTTCGGGAGGGTGGACGGCGAGTGAGCTCACGGTGGGCGAGAGCCCCTTGGACGCAGCCATGTTGACCGAAGGTCCTCTCAGTCAGACCTGGGGGCGGGGGGCAGAGCCTTTCAGAGGGGAGCAGGCATCCGAGCCTCTTGTGGTCTTTGCTAGGGAGCGTTTAGCAACCGCATTTAGAAATGACGCCCTGATTGGTTTTCACTTGAATTCTGCCTTCCTGATGCCTTTGCTGGTGGAACAAGAAGAGCGGAAGGGGGAGAAACAAGCCGTTTAATCTCCAATACTACCAACACTCTCGGCAGCAAGCCACTCATCAACTCCATACAACACCCCCCGACACAATAAAAAGGCCGGGCTTGCAAAGAGCTCAGAAAATAAGGTGATGAATGGGAACCAGCCCGCCTGCAACCTGAGTTCTGAGCAGAGCCTCTAGTGACAACATGGGCACAGTTCGTTAATTTGCCGTCCCCCAGAACAAGCTTGGATCCAAGTTCTGGGGTGTGTGTGTGTGTGTGTGTGTGTGTATTTTTTTTTTTTTTTTTCCGCAAGAAGATTCAAAGACGTCGTTGAGAGAAAGCTGCCTTTGAAACTCCTTCTCATCTGAGGCAGCGGCAGCTGGGTGAGTAGCGGGGTCCGGCGTGAGCACCAATGCTGTTCCTCTCTCAGATGGCTCTGCTGTCGGTGTGAATGTCCGGCCAGCAACAAGAGCGGTGGCAGGCTGTTTTGTGAGCTGGGTGATGGACCCTCAGTGGCGCCCACAACAGGGCTCTCAGGGGAGGCCAAGATCACAGAGAGAACACCACGCCTGGGTCCCTCCTTGTTGTCCAATCAGAGGCCACCGCGCAGCCGTCGCCTCTCTCCCTGACCCAGCCCTGCATGGATGGCTACGGCATGACTGCCCGTCACGCAGGCAGCCACGGCCAGCTTTTGATTCCATCGGTGGGGGGCAGTTTTGAGGAGGAGGCCATTCACACATGGAGCCATAACTCTCTTTTAAGTATGCAGACAACCATAACAAATGGCGCAGACGCAAAGCGAGGAAGCCCCCTCTCCCCTACTTGGTAACAGTTGCTAGGTTGACCGATCCCTTGATGAACACATGTGATGTCCCAACTGTCTAGGTCCTGCTTTCCTCCACTGAAAACTCATGAGGTCCCTTTACGACAGTTACCGAGGTGAACACCTCCACACCCTGTGAGCAAGGCGGGTTCATTCCGGGGAGGCAAGGCTGGTACAACATCCACAGATCGATAAACGTGATGCACTCCGTACACCAAACAAAGGATAGGAACCGCGTGATCAGAGCAACAGACGCAGAAAAAGCATTTGACAAAATCCAGCACCCATCTGTGATAAAAAACTCTCAGCAAAGCGGGAATACAGGGAACGTACCTCAATGTAGTAACGGCCGTCTCTGACAGGCCCACAGCCAACATCGTACACAAGGGGCACGATGACACGTGTTTCCCTTCAGATCAGAACAAGACAGGGGGGCCCCTTTCACCACTCTTACTCAACACAGCACTGGAACTCCCAGCCACAGCAATCAGACAAGAAGAAGAAATAAAAGGCGTTCAAATCGGGAAGGAAAGCTCTCACTATTGGCAGCTGTATATATGACATGATACTCTCTATAGAGAACCCTAAAGATTCCACCAAAATACTACCAGAACTGATCAATGAATTCAGTACAGTAGCAGGATACAAAATAAATATCCAGAAATCAGTTGCATTTTTTATAGACCAATAGTGAACTATCAGAAAGGGAAACTAAGAAAACAAGCCCATTCACAATTGCTTCAAAAATAATTTACATAATACCCAGAAATAAATTTAACCAAGGATGTGAAAGAAGAAATTGAAGGAGATACAAATAAGTGGAAGCATATACCATGTTCATGGATAGGAAGAATTGACATCATTAAAATGTCCGTATTACCCCAAACAATCTATTAGATTCAATGCATTTCTTATTAAGATACCAGTGGCACATTTCACAGAACTAGCATATTCCAAATATTTATATGGAACCACATAAAACCTTGAATAGCCACAGTAATCTTGAGAAAGAAGAATAAAGTTGGAGGAATCACACTACCTGATATCAAACCATACTACGAGGCCGTTGTAATCAAAACAGCATGGTCCTGGCATAAAAAACAGATATATAGCTCAATGGAACAGAATAGAGAGCCCAGAAATATACCCACCCTTTTATGGTCTGTTAATATTTGACAAAGGAGGCAAGAACATACCATGGGGTAAAGACAGTCTCTTCAATAAATGGTGTTGGGAGAACTGGACAGATATGTGCATAAAAAAAAGAAAGAAACTAGACCACTTTCTTACACCATACACAAGAATAAAGTCAAAATGGATCAAAGACTTAAATGTTAGACTCGAAACCATAAAAATCCTAGAAGACATATGCAAAGATTCTCCAAGTCATTTCTCGCTAAATGAAAATTAAAATCACAGTGAGATATCAGAATGGCTTTCATTAATAAATCAAACAAGTGTGGGCGAGGATGTGGAAAAAAGGGAACCCTCCTGCACTGCTGGTGGGAATGCAGACACTGTGGAAAGCAGTATGGAGATTCCTCAAAAAATTAAAAATAAACTGTCTATCTGCCGATGACCTGGCGATCCCACTTGGGGGAATACATTCAGAGAAATCCGAAGCACTAATTCGCACTGATGTGCACTCCTATGTTCGCCATGGGCTCCACTCCACGCCTGCCGAGCTCCTGGGTCCACAGCACGGAGTGGAGGTGTGATCGCCCACCTGGGCCCTGGGCATCCCTGTCCGGAGGCCTCACCCAGAGAGAGCAGGCTCGTTCACGCCTGGTGCCCCGTGTTCCCCATGTTCCCGGCCCGCTCTTGTTTGCACATGGGAGGGAATTCATCCTAAGACTGTGTTTCCTTCTGGGACTGTTTCCTTTTACTTCCCCTGTGGGGGACTGTGGCCGTCCTGAGGGACAGAGGGGATAGTTAGAGGGGGACTGTGGCCGTCCTGAGGGACAGAGCGGATAGTTAGAGGGGGACTGTGGCCGTCCTGAGGGACAGAGCGGATAGTTAGAGGGGGACTGTGGCCGTCCTGAGGGACAGAGCGGATAGTTAGAGGGGGACTGTGGCCGTCCTGAGGGACAGAGCGGATAGTTAGAGGGGACTGTGCAGGCCTCAGGCAGGCACTGCGGTGGAGGGAGGCGGGGGCTGGCGTGCTTGCTCTGTCCAGTGAGGCCTGGGTCCTCCCATCCCTGTGCTCTCTCCCAGCCGCAGGAAGTGTGCAGAAGGCCGACCATCGACCTTTGCAACGGACTATGTCATCTCCAAACCGTGTCTTTGTCAGCACGGGGATTGGGCAGAGAAGGCCGCGTCTCTTCCCGGGACAGCGGGCTCAGAAGAAGGGCTTTGTCTTTCACCAGAATTCTCACTATTTCTCCGTTGGAATGCGGCTGAGTCCCGTTTTGCAGGATCCGAGTGAGTGACTGATTCCGGGATGGACCGATGCTGGGTCATATCGGGGTCATATTGATGCACGGAAGGATGGGTGTGCCCACAACCTCATCAGCTGCTTGCAAAAGCCCAGAGAAGTGGGAGGCTGCTGTATCCTTCCTGTGCGGAAGAGGAAACCGAGTCCCCATGGGGTGAGGCACCTCAGGACCCTGTGGCAGCTGGGGGGCAACTCGGGGTGGGGGGTGGCAGTCTGTGCACTCCTCCCTGCTCTGAGCGGCCACCGGGGGCGGCTCTCAAGGTAAGAAAATGTAGATTGTGAGGATCAGGCTGAACATTAAAAGCACTGTTTACGACCAGCGACCCTGTGTTACCTCATCGGTGCCCATAGCAACGCCTCCCTGCAGTGGGTGGAACCGCCCCCTCGGAACATGGCTTGGGCTTCTGTCCGAACTGATGATTCCAGAATAGCTTTGCTCCTCCATCTCCCTCTTTGAAAGGCCGTTTCGTTTTTAAGCGGTGGCCACATCTCCTTTTGGACAGACATGGCGGTCAGGATCGTGTTCATTACAGAGCGTTCGCACAAGCAGCTGTTTGGTAAATCGCTGGCGGTAGTGATGAACCCCCGATGCTCCCCCGTGCGCCCCGTCTGCCACCTGGCGACATCCCAGCGCAGGCCAGAGTGTGCGGCGGGGTGGGCGCCCCGGCACCCCCGCGTGTGTTTGCGGGGTAAGATGTATCCATTCTATTTAGGGAAGACCCGTCCATGTGTACAATGTCCCAACCACATCCATGCCGTTGGGCACCTTCACAGACACCTGGCACTTCTTGATGATAATGATAATTACTTATATATATATAAATATATATAAAAAAGCCCAAGACGTCGGAGGGTGAACAGTTGGTGTTAGACTCTTTCTCCAGGGAGGACAGCTGTTCGCTGGATTTCCAAATGCGGTGATTGATTCACGATACGCTGAATCACGTCCGTATGGGGATGGAGGATGGAGGATGGAGGGTGGGGGGTGGGGGGCTGTGAACTCTGGCGGAAAAGCATCTGCTGGCAGCCAGATCCCTGTCTAAGTCTGTAGGGAACAGTGAATCTCATTGTGGAGGGCCAGGGCGGAACCGGGGGGTAGAACCCGTGTCTGTCACGTCCTATTGGAAAAGCCAAGGGATCGGCACCTTGACAACCTCTGTCCAAACCCTGGGGGTGCCGGAAAGGAGGTGGAGCAGGGCCGCTCACGTGGTCCGCCCGCAGGAACTGGTGACGTCAAACCAGCGGGAGGAGATTCGGAATGGGACGCATGCTGTCAACAGACAGCAGATGGTAAACTCCTTGGAGAAGGCCCGTGGCCCCCAGAGTGGGCGGGGGCCACAGCTGCACAGAGAAGGAGGTGTGGGGTTTAGGGAAGGCTCCCGTCCAAGGCCAAGGCCAGCATTCACCTCCTCTCCCAGAGGGACGGCCGTGAGTGAGCAAGGACGCTGGGCTCCGAATACCCTCGTGACCTGGTGACCCCACCCAGAGCCCACTGTAGACACAGCGCCACGTCCTGCAGGGTGGCGGTCACACTTGTGCCCGTGGGGATCGTCAACAGATTATCCGCCTCCTGGACGAGGTGCCTTTGCTTAGAGGAAGGCTGCTACCTTCGGGCTCCCGGCTATCCTCACGGACGGACGTATTTGAATCAAACGTTTGGTTTTATTTTGTTTGGCAGAGAGAAGGAGCCCATACCGTGGATGTTAGACCGGCATGGTTTCTTGGAAACGAGAGTCAGTGACTTCAGCAGGTCCTGGAGGAAGTTTGATTATCCAGCTCTATTCTTGTGGGGACATTCCCGACACCACTGGGGTGGTGGCCGGGCGATGAGTGACGAGACATCAATGTGACAATTTCTTCAACTCCTCTGGACGGTGGGGGGTGGGAGGGGGGTCCCTGGGTAGCACTCTGATGGTCTCCCACATCTAAGTCATTTCTTTTCATATCACCGCAGGAAGGGGAGGCGGTGTCACTCAAAGATGTCCCTGGGTGGTTTTAAATCTCACACTGTTTTTAGTACTTCATGGGGAGCGTGTCTCACGACGCCATCCAAAGAGGCTCTGGCAGGCTTGGGAAACGCTTTGCATGCTCTCTTCCTGCCCAGCCATATCGTCCACATGCAGATTGGGTTTCTGCATGTGTCTCCCAGGTCATTAGACTCACAGGGTTCTGGATGCACCTTGGGGAGGGGGTGCTCCAGCCGGCCGGGTTGAGGTCGAGGGTGCAGGGGCCCTGTGGTTGGAAGAGGAACAGGGTGTGTGTGTGCGGGGGCACACGTGCCTGGTGCTGCTTTTCTTTGCAAATTTTGGGAGCTCCGCTGTTACAGTCTGTGAGCTCTGAAGGTCACGGGAAAGTCATTGTTTTCTGGGCTGCGTTCTTGGTTGGGGTTTTTGCAGGGGCTTAACTGTGGTCTCGTATTCATGCACGTATTTCTATGAATGCACGGCTCGTCCCTGAGCTGTGCCAGGCACTGAAGCACGCGGCTGTGAGCTTAGCCCCCCCTCCCCTGAGCGTGGCCCACGTGGCCACGCCTGCCCCTCCCACGGGGGACTGGGGCGTCTGGGAAGGTTTGGTTAAGCCTCTTTCTCGTTCACTCACTCCCTACAGACGGACGACCAATTTTCAAGGAATTAGCATAAAATGCACTTAACACTCAAGCTATTTTAAACTTAGTTTCAATTAAATGCCCCACACACGTCAATTATCCCTGTGTGGTGGTGACAACGCGTTAATGAGGACTGCCGGCCGCCCGGGCGCTGGGCTGAGCGGCTCTCCCCCCTGGGCACCGGGCCGCTCAGCTGCGTACTTCTCCACGTATTTTCCCGTGAAGGACGCGGCGTCTGGGTGTTGCTGCCTGCGGAGGGCTGGCCACCAGCTCTGCCCGTGGGACTTCGGGCAGACGCCTTCCCGGGGCCTCCGTTCCCTGGTCTATATATGTAAGGGTCGTGGGGACAGCCCCACCTAACAGGCTAGCTGTGACAACAGAATGGGAAGAGGTGGCGGCATCAGCAAACGCCCACACAGCTCTTCCCGTCAACCACAGAGATCACCGGTTTTAATATTCCCATTTTCCAGACGTGGAGCCCCTGTCCAGATGGGGAGGCTGAGGCTTCAGGAGTCTGAGCATGGGCCCGAAGCAGTCGGCCAGCAGAAGCCAGGCTCTTACCTGCAGCCCGGTGCGCCTGGGGACGCTCGGTGTCTCCATCTTGGTGAAGTCTCTGTGGCTGCCGGAAATCACGTCCGCTGCTCGGGAGGCCCCGCCCTCCCCACGTGCCCAGAGCATGGCCGGAAATCACGTCCGCTGCTGGGGAGGCCCCGCCCTCCCCACGTGCCCAGAGCATGGCTGGCAATCACTTCCGCCGCTCGGGAGGCCCCGCCCTCCCCACGTGAGCGCAGCCGGAAACCACTTCTGCTGCTGGGGAGGCCCCGCCCTCCCCACGTACCCAGAGCACGGCTGGAAATGACGTCTGCCGCTCAGAGGCCCCGCCCCCCACGTGCCCAGAGCATGGCTGGAAATCACTTCCGCCGCTCGGGAGGCCCCGCCCTCCCCACGTGAGCGCAGCCGGAAATCACGTTCACTGCTCGGGAGGCCCCGCCCTCCCCACGTGCCCAGAGCATGGCTGGAAATTACTTCCGCCTCTCGGGAGGCCCCCGCCCTCCCCACGTGCCCAGAGCATGGCTGGAAATCACTTCCGCCGCTCGGGAGGCCCCGCCCTCCCCACGTGCCCAGAGCGCAGCCGGAAACCACTTCTGCTGCTGGGGAGGCCCCGCCCTCCCCACGTACCCAGAGCACGGCTGGAAATGACGTCTGCCGCTCAGAGGCCCCGCCCCCCACGTGCCCAGAGCATGGCTGGAAATCACTTCCGCCGCTCGGGAGGCCCCGCCCTCCCCACGTGAGCGCAGCCGGAAATCACGTTCACTGCTCGGGAGGCCCCGCCCTCCCCACGTGCCCAGAGCATGGCTGGAAATTACTTCCACCTCTCGGGAGGCCCCGCCCTCCCCACGTGCCCAGAGCATGGCTGGAAATCACTTCCGCCTCTCGGGAGACCCCGCCCCCCCACGTGCCCAGAGCATGGCCGGAAATCATGTCCAACGCTCAGAGGTCCCCCCTCTCCCCACGTGCCCAGAGCGCACTCCTCTCAGCTCTTACACCTGAGCCTGCACCTGGCGGGTTCGCACTCGCGGGACCTGGCCGGCATGGGCGATGTCACAGCTCAGGCGGCCGGTACCCGGCAACGCCCCAAGCAGTGTGCGCTGTGTCCCCCTCTCTCTTACAGAGCCAAGAACAGCTACGGATGTTTCAGTCTGTTCAGTGTTGATTTGTTGTCAGGAGGCAGAAGTGGAAACTGGCCGCTTTTTGTTTGGAAATCTCCTTTCCCAGGAGTTGCATACAGAGCTGTACTTTCGACTCTGAGCGCCACTTGGACACACCCGGTGTCCTGGGCGGCTGTGTTCCCTTTGTCAGTGACTGTCCTCCCCCGGCTCTGACCCCCCCCCCCCAAGCCATCCTCTGTTCTCACCCCTGGAGTCGCCCACGGGCCCCAAGCCGTGAGTGCATGACCCTGTCCCCAGCCTCCAGGGGAGCAGGCCGAGCCCCGGAGAGGTTACGGACTCCTCAGGGTCCCTGAGACAGCACATGTCCGTCTGGAGTTCAAATCCCAGCACCGGCCGCCCCCTTCCCTACGGGGGCCACACGGAGGAAGGAAGGGATGTGGGGCTCACAGCCACCACCACAACCAGCCAAACGGACGTGGGGGGACAGGGACCGACGGCCCCGCTCCTGGGGAAGGTTAGGGTGCAACACTCCAGGATATTTATAATGTGGCTTTTCATCATCGCATCTGTGAAGGGCTTGCACACGAGTTTCCAGAGTAACAATTTAGATGTCTTACTCGGAATTAATATCTTGCGGCTCTTAAAGCCCTGGGGGGGAAAAATGGAATATTAGGTATTTAGTTGCTAAGAAACCGGAGCAGTGGCGGGCGGCCTGTGTGGAGAGGTGGGCTGCCCGTGGACTTGGAAAGGCTTGCTTTGTGGACAGCACCCCCCACACCCCTGCACAGACCCGTCTATCCCTTCGACGATGGTGCCGCTGCCTCCAGTCTCCTGTCAGGCTCCCTGATTTCTAAACCCAGTCCTGAAAACACCACCGCCGAGCTCAACCCTCCTGAGGTGGGTGGGACCAGAGGGAAGAAAGCCTCCCGGGGGTGCGGGGAAGAGGATCTTGGCTCAGCAGAAAAGGCTCCCCTGACATCCTTCCCTTGCCCCCTGGGGTGCACCGGCCACCGTAGCTGCACCTCGTAATCTCACACCTGGCCACCATTGGGTGGACAGTTGGTGGACACGTGACCAGGGTTGAGACCATTCAGAGTCCGTGTCCCGGGAACCTGGATCTGGGTCCGAGAGATTCTTGGGTGGCTGTCCCCCCTTGCCAGTGCCTGTAAACTGGGGGCCCACGGGGACCGAGCCACCACCATTGCCGTGGGGTGCAGACAGCACAGGGCTGGGGGCGAAGCCCAGCCAGCATGAACCGCAGAAGTCCAGAGAGAGGCCGGCTCTTGCCTCAGGCCCCACCCACCCCGGCTGGCCTGCCCCTCTCACCTGCACCCTGACAAGCCCAGGGATCCTCCCAACGAGTCCTCCCTCTCCTGGCTGATGCTAGCTCAAATGGTTTCCTTTTTTTTTTTGGACAGCACCCCCCCCCCCCCCCCCCCCCGCACAGACCCGTCTATCCCTTCGAGGATGGTGCCGCTGCCTCCAGGCTCCTGTCAGGCTCCCTGATTTCTAAACCCAGTCCTGAAAACACCAAAAGAAAAAACATTCAGGGACACGTTCAGATCTTGCCGTGCCCTCCTTGGGGACGTTGGTGTTTCCGAGCTCCGTCTTCAACGTCTTCCGGGTGTTCAGCCCCGGGTGGCAGGACCACGCTGCTGCCCCTCGGGGCTCTCGGACACTCAGGGCCGTCCACTCTATTTCGGGGTACCTGGCACACCTCTCCCACGGGGCCTCCCCACCAGAGCCACTCTCAGGTGGCACACAGATAGGCGCCGTCTGTGGGAATCACCTGCCGTTTTTTTAGAAACATAGACTGGAGCGAGCTCAGACGTCACGGGAGACCCGAGTGCGTGTTTCGGGGTACTGATGGGCGGAGCTAGCTGGCCTCCGAGTCCCAGCTCCATTCTCTGCAAGGCCCGTGGCTCGGGGTACGCTAGTTCCCCCTTTGAAGACTTGCTCTCCACGCCTGTAAGTTGGGGGCACGAATGCTATTGTTTTGGGGGCTCCGATGAGGTGACCTACTGCTCTGAATTTGTATCGTGCCCCCTCCACCACCATCACGCGTTGGGGTCTGCACCCCCAGCACCCCAGAATCTGACGTTATTTGGAGAGAGGATGTCCACAGGGGCGATCCACTTAAAAATGAGGTCGTTGGGTGGCCTCACCCAATATGTCCTTATTGAAGGGGGAGATTAGGACAGAGACAGGGAGAAGAAAAGTCCAAGGGGCCGCAGACCACCGGCACTGAGCGGAGACCCTGGGCAGGCTCCCCTCGCAGCCTCAGAAGGGACCAGCCCTGCTGACTCCCGGCCATGGAGTCCTATGACTTATTTTTCTGGTTATCAGCTGATGGAGGAACCGCCCAGCCTGCCCCAAGTCTAGGCACCCACACAGGGCCGATCGTCACAGGAGACACCTGTCCCCAGCTCAGACAGGATTCTGAGAGTTCACAGGAAGAGGTCACTAGGGAGGAGGGCAGCCAGGCCGGGCAGGACACGTCCCCTCCTAGATGTCCCGGGGCAGGATGCACTCCGGGCAGCCCGAGGTCACAGTCTCTTGGGTCTGACGCTTCTTGGCCCGAGTCTTTCACCAGCCGACAAGCAAGAGTCTTGAAGCTCAGTGTTGTCACGGCCCCACACACCGCCTCGTCCGGCATCAGCCAAGCGTCCCCGCACCAGCCTCGAAGCAAGCCCCGTTGCTGCGGGCCCCGCGGGGTCTCCGGAGGTCTCTCAAGGCGGGGTCATCCTCAGGCACGCTCCCTACGGGCTCTGCTCCTCACACCGCTACCAGGAGATGCCAGCTCCGGCTGGGACCCTCACTCTGACACGGGCTCTGTTGGACAGGACACCACCCTGGCCCCTGTGGCTAGAGGGACACGGGGACCGACGGGAATCCTGGAGGCCCTTCCACGCTGCCCTCTCCCTGCCGGCCGCCCCGGGGAGTGTGCCTCCCGCAGAGAAAACTGTCCCCCGCCCCCCGCTCTCCTATCCTCGCAGCTCCCGGCTCTGGTCTTCCTCTCCTGACTGCACGTCGGATAGCGAGCGGGTTAATGATGCTTTGTGAAAATGTTTCCCGCTCCCGGGAGTCCACGCTGCCAACGAGGGCCGTTCCCATGGAGACGGCGTACACACGTGGGCTCTCTGGGGATCGCTGGCCCGGGCCCCACTCTGTCTGTGGGGGTGGGGGTGGACGTGCAGAGCAAACCCCTGCATCCTCCCCCGGGGCACCAAGGTGGCCACCCCACGGCCTCTCACAGATGGGAGTTTCTATGCCGGAACCTTGCTGCAGAGGAAATTCCAGAAAGTTCTATGCTCAAAAGGATCCTCTGACCTCCGGGAAAAACGAAAGCGAGTGTGACCATTTCAGAGATTGTCTCCTTGCTGCACAGATCCCGAACCCTGGCATTTAGAAAACTCTCCAGCGAGGGAAACAAGAACCGTCCGTTTCCTGAGTGACGTGTTTCTCCCCGACGGGGTAGGGGGGACAGGAATGTGTCCGCACCGCACGTGCTAATGCGGAATTCCAGTTAAACATGAATAGAGGATTTGGGCTGGTTCCTGTGGTCGGTGGAAGGAATGCCCCCCAAAGATGTCCACGTTCTAATCCCTGGAACCAGTGGGTGTGGCCCCTCCGTGGCGACAAGGACTTTGCAGATACCGTGAAGTTCAGGACCTCGAGATGGGAGGTGGCCCTGGGTTGTCGGGGGCCTGACATCAGCATGCTAAGAGGGTCTTCGTAGGAGGGAGCAGGAGGGCCAGAGTCAGGGAGAGAAGGGCAGGTGCTGGCTGGGAAGGGGGAGACGCTGTGAGCCGGGGCATGCACCTGGGCCCCACAAGCTGGAGAGAGCAGAGCACGGAAGAGATTCTCTCCTCGAGCTTTGACTCGGATGCAGCCCTGCCGGTACCTTGAGTCCAGACGTCTGGCCTCCAGAAGCAGCGAGAGTGAGTTTGGGGTGTTCTCGGGCCCGAAGTTAGAGGTCTGTCCCAGTATCCGGCTGATGGAACGGGTCTTCAGCATGCACGGAACCTGAGGCCCTCCTCCTCCTCCTCCTCCTCCTCCTCCTCCTCCTCTCTGCTGGTCCTCTGAAGATACAAAGGTGTGAGAGACAGAGCTGGGGTCTCAGGGCAGGGGCCCCCCTAACCTCCCCAATCTCCTCTGTCCCGTGTGCATCTGCCGGACACACTGTAGCCGCTCCGTAAAGATGTGTTGGTTGAACGACGACCTCCTGTGAAGGAGGTCAAAGTCTCTCACATCAGGCCAGCGTTCTGGCTTGCATCCGATCAAAATGAAATAAAATGAGTGAGGTTAAACTGCCTTACCCATGCCGGCTGTGCCGCCCCCCCCCCCCCCCGCCCTGGGAAGTCCGGCTCCGGCCCCCCTCCTGCTGGCCGAGACTGTCGGACAAGCTGCTCTCAGGGAAGTGCTTCCCTGCGGGCGCCCCAGCTGAACCATCACGGGCGTTCTCTAAGGTGCACGTTATCACCCCAGGTAGCAAGTGCCACCTGCTTCCAGAGAATCGCTATGGTTGAAGCCCGAGCTTGCAAAATCTCCGCCCTGAGTGCAATTCAGGTCTCATCGGCCGCCTGGAGAGAGCTGGGCTTTCTGGAATCGCCCAGGACTGTCACTCACTCAGGACGAAGTCGGAGGGCCTGGTCGTGATGGGAGGGACGGTCGCCCACCCAGGGGGGCAGTGGCATTGCTCAGCTCAACGTAAACGGCTTGAATAGTCCCCTCCCCCGAACAATGCAGATTTTGTGGTGGAGGTCATTCTTGGTTCCCACGGGCAACTGTAGTTGTAAGAGAGTGGCCACCTCACCCGCTTCCTGTCCCCACCCCAAAGACGTACAGGCTCACACAGAGGCCATGTGCTGCCCCCAGAATAATCATCAGAGAGTGAAGCCTAATGGTTTCCATGCAAACAGGACGGACGCAGTACCTGAGGGTTTGCAGCTCTGGGTAGCGTCTGGCAGCCATTCTCAGCGCGCTCCCCCTTCCCACGGTGACTACAGAGAGAGGACCCACTTCAGTCACTCACACAGGCTGGGAGGGAGCTGGTGCCTGGTGTCCCAGGCTCTTCCAAAGCTACCGGGGGATCTGTCCGAGGTGCTGAAGAGGCTGACCCACATCCAACGTGGTCGGGAGGTGTGCCGAGGACAGGGACATTGTTCATTGTCTGAAAATGGGGAACTCGGACAGGGCTGTTCTATAATTTGCCCGATTAAGTGTTCCCTGAGCCCCGGCAAAGTGCGCGTACCGCTCCAAAACGAAGGCAGAAGTGTAAAACCAGGAAACGCAATATTTTCGCCCACCGCCATATGTCCGTGTTTGCAAAGATTCCGCTTCGCTGGGCCTCCCTGGCAACCAATCCGTCCTCGGATCCCGCCGGTTCCCCAGAGGAGCCCTTGCGGGTCGCTGTTTAAATGAGGAGAAAATTAGTTATAAATCAACTTAATTTTCAAAGATATTAATCCAAGGAAAACCCAGTTTTGTGGGAAACGGTGGCTCCACTCGGAAGTACCGGGACTCCGAAGGAACAGCAACGGCCACCACCACCACCACCACCACCACCACCACAACAACAAAATGTGTCTCTTAAGTCAGAGTCCTAGAGATGTGTTAAATTGTGGCAATATCATGTGTAAAGAAATGCCCCCCCCGTCCCAGTTCCTTCCTGGTTTTTAGTTAGTTCAGTGGTTTGGTGTCACACGGGATAAACCGCGTGTGGGAGGGGGTCGGCGGAGGCAACAGCCCCATGTTGCCCAGCTGGTAGCAGGTCTCCGACCCTCTGCTGCCTTCTCTGCCCACCAGGTGGCCAGTTGGCTGTAGCCACGGCCAGTGTGCTCCTGTGCTCAGCTGGGGGCGCCTTGGACTCTGATCTCCACTAGGGAGTGGGGAAACTGAGGCTCATCCTCCAGGGAGAGGCAGAGTGGCACCTGAAACCCATCCTCCAGGGGAAGAGCTCCCCCCACCCCCCAGAGAGAGGCACCTGGGCCTGGAGACCACACGGGGTGGGGGGTGGGGAGAACTTTGTTTGGGGGGAGCTCCGTCTGAAACTCGATATAGTTAGGCTCATCTCGAATTTCTGTGATGTGATTCTGGTGCCCGTGGGCCAAAGAAGGCATCCGCCCGGAGCTCACCTGGACAGCTCGAAGGCGCGTCCCCATCTTTTGGTAACGCAGCCTGTCCCCCTAAATTCTTATTTACTTATAAAAACGTGGCTTTTTCCTGATCACAAAAGAAACTCACATTTTTAAGTTTGTTCTTGGAAAGTGCGGGCAGCTATGGGGAAGAGATGGGGGTCTCTGGCAGCCCCGGCTTCCTCTCGGGGTCTCCCGCCAGAGTGTGGGCTCTTCCCCGGGTCTGGGCCCGAATGCAAAACCCAGATGGTCCTCGAGGACTCACAAACGTCTGTCTTACTTTTCTGGTGTTCAACCAGCACGGGCGTGTTCCACAGTCCCCAAATATTTTTTCTGAGACTGAATTTGTTTCATAGCCCATCTTGTGGCTGTTGCATTTTTTTAAAATCATTACTATTATTTTAACCACTGGTCTCTCATTGTAAAATCTTTCACGGCAATTACCACGGTGTAATGCACAGCCTAGCACATCCGTCCCTGGTCGTGTCCTTCGGGGAAATCCAATGATGCTGTAGACAGGGTGGCCTGGTCTGCCCCTCAGGCTCCAGACTGGACGCTGGGAAACCTTGCCTGAACTCCAAGCTGAGGCAGGTGTGCTCAGCCCTACCTGGGTCTCCTGGCTGAAGGCTGGGGCTGAGGCTCCGCCCACAGAGGTGGCTGGGTGGTGGTGGTGGAGGTGGGGAAGGATTTCTGGAAGGCTCACACTGTCTTTGGTGTGCCCCAAGTCTCTCACCAGGCCGGGGGTAGGGGGGGCAGCGCTGGCTTCCAAATGAACAGAAGCTTGATTTCTCAGAGATGTGGAAAGAGGACAGGTGAGGGATGGCGCCGCCAGCTTCTAACTGGGAAAGGGGTCCTGGATGAAACCGACCTTACTCGCATTGGGATGGCTTCCCCTCCCTCCTGCGCGGCGGTGCCTCCTGCTGCTGAGACGGAGGGAGCTTTCAGGACAGAGGACGAGGAAGTGCCACAGCAGAACCACTTAAAATCCATTATGAAAGAAGGCGCTCGCTGGACGGCGAAGCCACCCCCCCCCTTCCCCAGTCCAGCGCCAGGCTGCCCGGCTCAGCGGAGTGCTACGCCCGCCAGTCCCGCCCATGGAGCGGTGGCCATTTGGGGTCAGGTAAGATCAATAGTTGGGCAGAGCCGGACCTCACAGCTCTCGGGCAGAGGCTCCTGAGACAAGTGGTGCCCGTTGCTGGAAGGTTGTGTTTCTGGGAACTGAACTCCGAAGGAA
Organism: Saccopteryx leptura; assembly: GCF_036850995.1. Classification (NCBI taxonomy): domain Eukaryota; kingdom Metazoa; phylum Chordata; class Mammalia; order Chiroptera; family Emballonuridae; genus Saccopteryx; species Saccopteryx leptura. The sequence continues at coordinate 219,023,790 of NC_089507.1, read as the reverse complement.
GCTTTTTCAGGACTGCAAGGAGCCCAGAGGTCACTAGGATAGGTCCCTCCGCTTGGGGGCTCACTGTTTGCCAAGTGGCGCAGGATACAAGGCGGATTTATAAGAACCCCAGGGGACAATGATGGAACTGCAGGACAGGAAGGTGCTAGTTTCTGGGAGGGGAGTGTAGCGGGAGCCCAGGGGTCTCACTCTTTTGTTTATCCACGTGGATGGAGCCAAGCGTGGCTTCCTCAAATAGTGTTCTAACGAGGAGACAAAGGTGATGAGTGTTTACCAGAAAGAGAAGGGGACAATTCCATCTGTAAGGCGCTGCTATGAGGTGCAGATAAGGTAACAGACGCTGACTCAAAACAATGTTTGAAATTTTCCATCTTGTATCCTAAGATGACCGTGTTGTGTTTTCTTTGTTGTTGTTGTTACTTTTGCAAACAGCTGTTTGGGATACAATGTTGCTTTAGGCCCAGCTCAAAGATTACTTTGCCCAGTTTTAACATCCAAAGGTTTGAGGCATGAGACGTGCACAAAAGGCAGCTCGTCTGGGCTGCAGCTACAGCTCCATCTCAAAGGGGCCGTCGATGACTTGGTGCATTCTCCGGAGGGGGGCGCGCGCACATGCGCGCAGATGGGCACAGTGCGGACACAGACTCTTTGAACCTTCACGCTCCAAAGGTCTAGCGGGCCTGACGGCCAGGACTAACTGAGAACCCTGCGGCGGGCTTGCCTGGGTCCCCCCTTCTCCTGCGGGGCAGACTGCGGGCAGGCCGGCCCTTCCCCGCCTGCAGCGCTCCCACGTGTCCGCAGCCACAGTTCCCGCAGCGAGTTCTGGCTGCGTCTGAGACCCCACCGTGCCGCCGCCGCCGCCGCCGCCGTCACCCCCTCCCTCCGAGCCCCCACCCGTGTCCCTCCGCCTGTAATGGCCTATTTGAACACGACGGTATGTGTGGACGCTAGTTCCACAAAAGGGTATCATTAAGCGTGATCGGAAATCAAACTGCTATTTCGTTAATGGGCCCATTATCGGGAAACGCAGTGGCTGGACTCGGATGCCTGTGCGCTGTTACTATAGATACACCTTCCCGCGTGCAGTCCAAAGCAGACGGCACCAGGGCGGTGTCCACGGCCCGCGTGGTCTTTGATACACATAATTGCTCTGGGGTAGGCGAGATGATCTTTATTTGAATGCTTTGAATTGGTGAACAATGGAGTGAGTACAGATTGTAGAGGAGAAAAGAAACAGTGTGACTCATACCCTCCCTGGTGTTATTGTTCCTTAAAAAATGAAAAATAAAACCAAAGTGTCCATCATCTGTTTCTGATTCACAGAGGTGTCAAGCGCATGGGAGTGGGCCACACAGAGGTGATCACCGGTGGCTTTTCCTGGAAACACCGGAAGTTACGATCCCCCCCCCTCAAAAAATGGGCACTGAGTGCCCCGGGAGCAGCGTGGGCTGTGGGTCCTGCCCTCCCCTGCATTTTGGAGCTGTGCCTTGTCTGCACCGGAGTGTCCCTCAGGTGACGGGTGATGCGGTCTCAGGGTGCTACAGAGAATACCTCCCTGTCCCCCCACAGTTGCTCCCAGCTGTGCCTGGGTGTCTCATCGGGGAGTTCAGCCTGTCCACATTCTCTGTACACTGATGTCCCTCCATGGCAACTCTTTCTGCAAAGGGCCAGGTCATAGCCATGTTCAGTTGTGAATGCCGGGCGTGGGTGGCAGGGTGAGGGGGGGTCTCCGCTCCACCATCCTGGGCGGGGGGAAGCAGCCAGCGGTATAAACCCGTGGGTGTGGTCACGTCCAGGGAAAGGCTCTTTTTGCAGAATCAAGGGTTGGGCTACATTCTGCCTGCAGCTTAGAGATGACCGACTGCTGCTTTGGACAAAAAGTGTAAGGAGCCAAAATGCAAAGTGTGGACGGCGTCGTCCGTGGACTCAGTACGCTCCCTGTTTCTTCCTTTCCTTTTATTTATTTTTGTCATTTTGATCGAAAACAAAGAACTTGCAAACAGTTTCCTCCTGCAATTTCCTTCCCCTTCACTGACTTCACACAGAAATCGGCGAGGCTGACAGGGATGTTTCCTGCCGTGTATAGAATTGATTGGGAACTTTTTGATTATGCATTCAGCAAATATCTGCTGCGTGCCCACGCTAGGCCGGGCACCATGCCAGGCACGGACGACGCAGGAGTTAACGGGACCGTGGAGCAGAGGCTGCCCCGGCCCGCCGATGAGACGGTCTGCTGACAGTGGACGAGCCCCCCTAGGATACCCCCGTGCATGTGAGGATGCTGCCCCCACACCCACTAAAGGGGACACAGAGGGGACACAGAGACACCATCGGCGGGAGGGCTTCACCTCATTGTTCCACCCACCAGAAAGCAGGAGAGGATGTTGGCCTCTGGGGACCCCCTGGTTTGGGGCCGGGGTCCCAGATGTGCCCGACTGCCTGGTGTGAGAGAAACGGGGGACAGTGACTGCCGAAGAGGCTGGACCACCTTCTCTGCCTTACGACCCGTGTGTGCGGTGCTGAACCGCTCACGGGCCTGAGGAATTGGCGGGGCGGGGGAGGGGCAGAGCCAGCTACTTGTCTTCAGAGCACGTGGGTGATCCTGACCCCTCTCTTGTTCAAGAGATTCACAAGCTCCTTGGCATTTGGGATCGCTGCTACGAACACAGCCCTGTGGGCCGTGATTCCTTGTGAGTTTAATTAACTCGAGAATGACATCTCCCCTGCAAGATAAGCTAAGAGAGGAAAAAAAAAAAAAAAAACAGAGGCTGTGATGGTCTGCACACATTTCTTTCTGCATGAGATCTCAATTAAAAAAAGAAAGAAAGAAAGAAAGAAAGAAAGAAAATGTAAGGTTATTTATTGACTGAATTTCCTGGCACAACAGTCTTTCTTCATTAATAATTACTCTTATTACTATGGAAACGGCACCCAAACACACAGAATTACCCGCAATCTTCTGCTGTCAGAGTTCCCTCCTGAGGTCGGGCAGCTGAGACGTGTCCCTGCAAAGCGCTGGATGATTATATAATTACCTATAAAGCACGTTCAATCTGGCTGGAGCAAATGCCTTTTCATCCCTCTGACCATCCTTGACCTCTGAGCACCAAGGATTCCACAGAGAGAGAGAGAGAGAGAGAGAGAGACAGACAGACAGACAGACAGACAGTGGCCACTTCCTCACAAATGGGCAGGGGCAACAGCTGGGAGATCTGAGGCTATTTCTGACAATTCCGGATAATTAATTCGCCACAGTATAAAAAGCGCCGCCATCTAGAAGGATGGAGGGCAGATAAAAGCGGTGATGGCTGGATGGTGTCTGAGCTCCCTGTGTGTGTGAGGCTCAGGGGAGATGGCTCTCAGGACAGATGGAAGCCCGTCCCTGCACCCTGTCCCCAACGCCGGTGTGCCCGGCTGGTCCTCCTTTCTGTTCTTGGGAGGCGGCTGGAGGAATTGGGGAGGGAGGTGTCTGTGGTGCACAGCTGGTCCATGTGACCTCTGCCGGGAAGCAGGTGGGGTTGGGTGGGACCCCGTGTCTTGACCAGCTGGCCACCCTCCCAGAGCGAGCACCATTCTAGGGCTGAAAGGGGCTTCCGAGACTGACCCGGGGCAGAGAATTCACAGAGGATGAAGAAGAAAAGGGAGGAAAAGACAGAACCTCCTTAATCAACCAACGTTTGTTTCTGGAGACCTTTCCGCCCACGGCTGAGCCCCCTAATATCATGGTCAGCTGGGCGATTAAAAGGGGCCCCAAACGGGGAGTTAGAGTACTCTCCCGAGTTGTGAGTCGTGATGACCAGGTGATGAAGACCACCACCGCTGACGTGGGCCATCCAGTGTAGAAAGTGCCCCCATGTCTTATGTGGCACGGGTCCCCAGAATCGGGGAAGAACATCATCTTCCCGGTGAGAGCAGGCTCTGCTCCCGTGAACCAGCCGAGGGGGCTGCAAATGCTGGGTCCTCCCTGCTGTCACACCATCACAGGCCCGGAGACGATCCCTTCGACGCCCGCGTGCATCACCCAGAGGGCAAGGGCCTCTTGACCTGTCGCGCCCTCCGCTCTTGTCCAGACCCTGATGCTGCAAAGCCCTGTGACAGCTCCCCGTCCCTGTCCCCTTTTCTCAGAAGTTCTAGAAAGGCACCGGTCCATCCTGGAGGCCGCTTTAGTGATTTGGACCCCCCCCCCACACACACACACACAAAGGAATCCTTATATTTTCATTGTTTTACCAACTTTCCAGAAAAAATAATTTTTTTTTCCTTTCAAAATAGAAAAAGAAGAGGAAAAGCACCACTGGGGAGTTCCGGGGGACTTCCCTCCGGACACCGAGGCTGCAGGCCCACCGCGGAGCCACCATGGTCACTTCCAGCCGACGGAATCGCTCACAATAAAGTCTGGGCGGGTCCGAGAGGACGTTCGTTCATCCTGTCACGGGAACATGTTGCTAATCCAGGCTTTCCTTTCCTTTTGACAGCCAAGACCTTGGAGCGGGCAGGAGAGGGAGGCTTTCCGTGGGGGCCACACACACGTCGGCCCTTTGCGGCCACAGGGACGGGAGTCAGGTTGGCCGGGCCCCTTCCTGCCTGCGGTGACGCGGCAGACGGGCTCTCTGTTGTCTTCTTTCTCTCTGTTGGCTTGAAACTCTGCACACTTAGTGGGATAAGAGAGATTCCGGGGCGTTGAGCGATGAGGGGAATTCTGTTGGCCCCACAGGAGCAGGACTTCCCCCCTTTGCGTCTTCCTAAAGCCGCTGGCCCCCGGGGGAGAAGGGACACAGTCCCGCACTGGGTGGTGGCGGGTGACAGCATGCCTCAGGGCACCTGGCCTCCCTGGAGGCGGCTCCTGGTGCGCTGGCCGTGGTCCTGAAGTGCTCTGCACAGCGCCCTGGACTTGGGTCTCCCCTGTGGCTGTCCTCAGCACCAAGGCCTTTGGCCAGTTAGTTAAACACTGCAAGATTTCCCCTTTCCATCTGACGACGCGGGATGGGGACCCACCGTCCAGGGGCACTGTGAGTGCCAGTTGAGAGACGGTACAACTTGTTGAGCGTGACGTGGGCCCCAAGACGGAGGTGCTGAGTACACGGTGTGAGTCATTATGATTATTTGTGTTATCATTACTGTCCTTGTTACGGGGGCATCCTATCTCTTAGCAGGGAGCGGGCCCTCCGTCAGTGTTAGATGTTACTGTTATTAGTAGCTATTATTCCTGGCCCCCCCCCACATGCGCGTGCACACACACATGCACACACACGCACACACACGTGCACACACGCACATACACACATGCACGCACACATGCACATACGCACATACACACATGCACACACACGCACACGCACACACACGCACGCACATGCACACGCACACACACATGCACATGCACACATGCACACACACATGCATGCACACACACATGCACACGCACACACACGTGTAGGAGATGGGGAGACGAGAGAAGCCAGGGCTGCAGGGCATGTGGGTTGGTCTCAGTGTGCGCACGCGTGGGCACGGACGGGGGACACCTTGGGGCTGCTGTCTCTCCGTCACCTGCACTGAAACCCCTCCTGCCTCGGTGGATCCCAGAGTGTGAGCCAGCGTTGCTGGGGGCCTTTGCCATTAATACTGACCATCAGACCATCAGACCCCACGGCACACCCACCGGCTGGGGACCCTCTGCCCCATGTCCGATGCTGACTGGCACCCCTGATACACCAATGCCCAGGACCTCTCAGGGAGGTGATGACCCAGGGAGGGGTGAGCTGGGGAAGCTGACCGGGCCCAGCTTCGAGTGCCCCTGTGGCAGCTCCGTGTGGGGCGGGGGGCTTTACTTCCCACCTTCTTTTCTTTCTTTCTATCCCTTTTCTTCTCTTTCTTTCTTTTTTTTAAAGAACCAAACTCCTCTGGTTTGCTGCTTTTCCCTCTCTGGATAAAAGAATAGGAAGTGAACCGTCCAGACGGCAGCTGTCAGTAATGGATTTGTTCAATTTCCAGACCTGTGCTTTGTAAATTAGCTGGCATCAAACACAAAGATTAATATGTAAAAGGTACATTCCTGAAGATGATTTTATCATCCTCAAATATGCTGTTCGGGGAGAGACAACCAAAGCCGTCACTAGACACACTTGCCCTGGTTGTCAAATGCATCTTATCTGGGGAGGGGTTTGGAGGGTGGGGGGGGGAGGGAGAGCAGACACGTCAGAACCATCCGCTCACAGTCAAGGATCAGGGAGACACACAGGGACACTGTGCTGCTGGCTGGAACTTGGGGAGATGCAATGTGCACAAGACCGGAGCACCCTGCCACGCCGGTCAGACTGTCACACTGGTCACCACACCAGTCAGACTGCCACACTGGTCACCACACCGGTCAGACTGTCACATTGGTCACCACACCGGTCAGACTGTCACACTGGTCGCCACACCGGTCAGACTGCCACACCGGTCAGACTGCCACGCCGGTCAGACTGCCACGCTGGTTGCCACACCGGTCAGACTGCCACGCCGGTCAGACTGCCACGCCGGTCAGACTGCCACGCCGGTCAGACTGCCACGCCGGTCAGACTGTCACACTGGTCAGACTGCCACACCGGTCAGACTGCCACACTGGTCAGACTGCCACACTGGTCAGACTGCCACGTCGGTCAGACAGCCACGCCGGTTTCCACACCGGTCAGACTGCCACGCCAGTCAGACTGCCACGCTGGTCAGACTGCCACACTGGTCAGACTGCCACGCCGGTCAGACTGCCACGCCGGTTTCCACACCGGTCAGACTGCCACGCCAGTCAGACTGCCACGCCGGTCAGACTGCCACACTGGTCAGACTGCCACGCCGGTCAGACTGCCACGCCGGTTGCCACACCGGTCAGACTGCCACGCCGGTTGCCACACCGGTCAGACTGACCAAAGGAACAGAGAATTCTGGGAATGGCACGTGATGGGGATGGAAGGGAGGACGTCACGCAGGGAGTGGGTGCTCGGTCCTCGGAGGGTGATTTGCAGCGTGGGGACCCCTGGGAAATGGGAGGTCTCCACTCAGCAACTCCACCCTGAGTTCCAGCTCGTGGTGTCCACAGGACAGCGCATAAAGTGGCCACCACAGCTTTGTAGGAACAGGGAAACTGCAGGACAAAGATGTTTGTCATTGGGGAGGGGATAGAGTGAGGACCTCCCCAGACCGTGGAGGTTATGAACAGACCAGACTATGTAGAGCAGCGCGGACAGATCTACAAAACTCATGGTCTACCGAGGAGGCCAAGATACAGACAGGTTCACAAAATCCTGTGCACGGTCCACCAGTTACAACACACATGTCCCCACACAGATACTACGCAAAAGCCACGGGCTACACAGCAAAATTACTTTATCAGTTTCCTCTGGCAACTGAGGGTAGAAAAGAGGACAAAGGTATGTAGGGATAAAAAGAAGTGAACTTTAACATATGTGGAATGTTTTACTAAAAGTTTGAAGTTAAATGACTAATAAAATAAAAGAGAAGAAGGAAGGAAGGAAGGTGGGAGGGAGGGAGGGAGGGAGGAAGGAAGGGAGGGAGGGAAGGAAGGAAGGAAGGGAAGAAGGAGGGAGGGAGGGACGGAAGGAGGGAAGGGGGGAGGGAAGGAGAGAGGGAGGGAGGGAGAGAGGGATGGAGGGAGAGAGGGAGGGAGGGGGGGAGGGAAGGAAGGAAAGGAAAGGAAGAAAGGATGTGGCCACACCTGGAAGTTGAGCCTATTCCTGAATCTCATTTCCCAGAAGATGCTGGAACCTCCTGTCTGTTATCTGCTCGTAAGTCTGACTCTAACCACTCCTTCAGTCACACAACACCGATGTGATTATTCTCCAGGCCATGGGAAAGTTCCCGGAGTCAGGTGCCGGGTTGCACAGTCACCTCTTAAAACCACGGCACTGAGAACGTGGGTACTGATCGTTCAACAAATATTTGCCAAGCACCCGCTACGTGCCGGGAGCCGGTGTCGCACAGTGGGTGCCACTCTCCTGAAGGTGGATGGGGTCTCTGTGCTCCGACGCGTGTGTTCCGGGGGGGGGGGGGACAGGTGCGGAGCACCAAATGGACCACAGTAGTTCAGGTAGGGACAAAGGCTGTCGGCGGGAGGTCACGGTCACTTCAAACCCTTCTGTGGAGGCGACATCTGAGCGAGGCGAGTGGTCCTCAGCCGGGGGGTGACTTTATCCCCCCCATCCCTGGGGCACATGACAAAGTCTGGAGCCATGTGTGTTACAAGTGGGTAGTTGCTACGGGCAACAACTTGGGGGGAGGGTAGAGGCCAGAGATGCGGCGACACACCCTCCAATGAATCGGATGGCGCTGGCGCCCTGACCACAGGGCGTTATCTGCTCTGATAACAGGAGCGGCGCGGAGGCTGGGAAACCGCTGGGTCTCCTCAGTCACCTTGGTGCTTTGATCATTTTTAAATGATTAAAAATCATTTAATCAGCCATGAACTCGGCTTCAGCATAATTCTGCTCTAGCCTTTACTGAGCTCAGTTTAATAGCGTCGAGATCAAAGTGGGAACAGGGTGGGGAATGTCTCAGGATCAAATGGGGCGGTCTTTCTGCAAGCTTGATTGCGTTGTCAAAACATCCCCTTTTCCAGGCTGGAGGGAACCACCGTCATGAGCCCCCCTCTGCGTATACGAACTTGGGGAAGCACTGAATGAGGAGATATATATATATATATATATTTTATGGTCCCGGGACTTGACGGGGCTCCGTGGGGAAAACAGCCCGCATTTGCCGATGCCCTTAAAGAATCACAGTTCAGCCCGGGACACCCCCACACGCAGGGGTTGGGGGTCTGCAGTTTAGGGTCCCTTTGGTTTTGGCTGCGGTGCCCCGGCGGGGAGCACTGCGGGGAGGGGGGCGGGGGCGGCTTTGGGAGGAAAGGCTGTGATCTGAGTGGAGAATGCCTGCCTTCCCCCCTCGCTCGTTCACAGCCAGCTCCGGAGCCAGGAGGGCGTCCAACACCGGTTGGGCAGCTGTGTCTCTGTTTGAGTGACGGCCATGCCTTCTCTGAAGAGGCTCAGGAGCGAGGGGTGTGGAAGGTGCGTTGACACAACAGCGGCTTCAAGGAGCCTGTGAGCCTCTTTAAATAATAATAAAATGCTCCCTGGATGCCCCCCCACCCCCACCCCGGTGCGTGTGTGGGTTCCTGAGAGGGAGAGGTGGCGTGTCTTCCCCGTCATTGCTATCAGCCTTTACCAATCCTCTTCGCGGAACTGTTTCCTTCTCACGCGGCCGTGGAAATTGTTACCAGGCAACAAGGCACGTCGTGAGCGGTGAGGATTCTGGAGCGAGGGGGGTGGGGACCAGTCCCGCGGATGCAGCACAGTGCCAGCCACCCCGGGCCAGCGGGGGAGTGGGCGTGGTGTTCAGGATGGGTGGGCAGCGGGGCGGGGGGAGGACCCCAAATTAAAAATGAAGACATGGACGGCACATCCTCACAGAACGGCAGCAGGAAAGGCCGGACGATCGCCTCTTTGTCTGGGAAGTTGTGTCCATTTTGGTCTTGACCACCAGGAGCAATGAAGTGCTGCCCCAGGACTTCCGGGGAAACATTTGAACACGGCAAACCTCTATCCCTCATTGATGCCCAGCCACGGATGGACCATCAGGGGACCTGGAGTCCAGCAAAATGTCCCCTAGACACACCCGGGGAGTCACTCAGTAAGGTCCCGCCAACACCAACCTGTCCCCTCGCACCTGCCTGGTCCTGACTTGACCGTCTACGCCTCCCCTGTTCTTAGAAACTGACACGGGGACACCTGCTAGGGTTTCACCTGCTAGGGTTTCATTCACTGGACAAGCAAGCGGGCATCCTGGGAATGGAATTTGGGGAAATAATGCCTAATGAGCGTCTTCGCCTGGCGGTTCGTGTTCGTAGGAAGTGAGGGGCTCTGAGTGCGGCATGATGCAGGAAGTCACGAGAACCAGAGGTCGCAGGAAATCCCACCGCGTGGAGGGAAGGACCAGAGCTGGCGTGGGGCCGGGGGTGGAGTCCGGGCTCTGTCCCTCCCGACCCTGGCCGGTGCATTCGCCGCCTCGGGTCTCGGTTTCCTCGGCTGTGGGGACGGGCGGAGGGGGCGCCCGCTTCGCAGAGCTGTCGGGAGCCGCGGAGCGAGGGATTTCTGCGGCGCCACTCTGTAGGCGACAGCGTCCCTGGATGCGCTTGATGTAGGATTATGTCGTCTAATTCCTATTTGGCCGAGATTCAAAGTATCTTGAATCCTCACTGAGCAAAAGCACTCAGGAACCTGGTGAGAAAATGAAGGGCTTTCTCGGCGTTGCGAGAAGTAGTCCAGATGCCAGTGCAAGGGACAGGAGCCACGAGAGGCAGGGGAGCAGCGGCTGGCTTGTTCTGGGGAGTCTGGGGCTCGGGAGGCGGCTGGGTGGGGAGGAGCGGGGACACTGGCCCAGGGTGGGCAGCAGGTTCTGCAGGCGTGACCTGGTGGCAGCCATCACCTCTTGGACCGTCGGGGAGGTGGGAATCGAGAGACCCCCCCCCCCTCCGCCACACACACACACAGAGATACTGATGCCAACAGCATGTGGAAGCTGCGATCTCTCGGCTGGGCTCCCGGACTTGGGTACCGTATGTTGTAACTGTGACGACGCTCACCATCACGGAGATAGTGGCTGGTGACCGGACACAGAGGCTGGCAGGTGTCAAGCCAGAGGAAGCCAGAGGACATCCCCCCTGCTGTCTTCCACATCTGGACGAGAGCGTCTGATCAACAGAACTACATCTCGACTCCAGCTTGGGGTAGGAGGAGTGTTTGTCCTCCATCGCTGCCTCAGGCGTCACCTCAAACCTGGCAGACTTCGTCGTCTCACCGGTTCTGTGGCCCAGATCCAGGGGAGTTCGCTTGGTTCCCATCTGCAGTTTCTTACGAGGCTGCCATCCAGGTATTCGCCAGGGCTGTGGTCTCATCCAGAAACCCAACTGGGGAAGGACTTGCCTCCAAGGTCACTTAGCTGGTGGTCACTCAGCTCATTCTCCCAGGGACCCCGGACCCAGGCCTCAGTTCCCGGTAAGGCTCCTGGCTAGCGGTCAACATCAGGCATGGCTGGGGGCCGCCGTAGCACCAGCTTGCCCACAGAGGAGTCTAGAACGTGTGGTTTTCAGCTCATCAGCCTTCGCGGGAGGCGCACAGAGGAGGGGCACATGGGGGCTAAGCACCAGTTCACCTCGTCCCCTGGGGAAGAGGAAGTAGGAAAACATGCCACCAGACACGGGAGACGCAGGGAGGAAGGAAGCAGGTGACAGTCCCACGGGTGTGTCTGGTGACGGGTGGGCAGGCGTGTGTGGGGGAGGTGGCTCAGATGCTACCTTCCGCTGGTGCTGCTGAAGACCAGCCGTCCATAGCGAACAGACCATAAAATAACAGTCGTCAACAGCAGGAGGTGGAGGGGACCACTCATCTGCAAGAGATGGGGTCCCTGCTTGTCCATCCCATAGCTCATCTCCGACCTCAACGTCCACGTTGGATAAATGGGGCGACAGTCGTCTCTACTGTCCAGTGTGGTGAGGAGTTGATAGTGGCTCCTTCTCATTAAAGGTTGGGTTTTTTTGTGTATTTTTCTGAAGTTGGAAATGAGGAGGCAGTCAGACAGACTCCTGCATGCGCCCAACTGGGATCCACCCAGGGGGCGATGCTCTGCCCATCTGGGGCATTGCTCTGTTGTGACCAGAGCCATTCTAGCGCCTGAGGCAGAGGCCATAGAGTCATCCTCAGCGCCCGGGCCAACTTTGCTCCAGTGGAGCCTTGGCTGTGGGAGGGGAAGAGAGAGACAGAGAGGAAGGAGAGGGGGAGGGGTGGAGAAGCAGATGGGCGCCTCTCCTGTGTGCCCTGGCCGGGAATCGAACCTGGGACCCCCACATGCCAGGCTGATGCTCTACCACTGAGCCAACCAGCCAGGGCCCCGTTAAAGGTTTTAAAAAGACTCGAGCACTCAGCACATCGCCCACAACACCCTAAATGCTCAACAAGGGGGGGCTGTTTTCATTTCGCCCCCCAATGCCTTCTCTTCCCAGAAAAGGAAGTGGGGCCTGTGGCTAAGGCGACCCACAGATTTTCAGTGGCCAAACGGTCCTACAGCTGGTCAGGGCGGAAGGCGGACCGGGAGGCGGGGGGTCCCGGTACCTGGCCATCCCTCCATCCTACCTCCAGAGAGAGATTTCCAGCGGAAGACAGCCCTGCCCCTGTCCGGGCCCCCACACAGGAAACTGCTGTTGGAGCCATTTTCAATGGTCGCGTGCTGATGAGTTCACAGGGCAGGGGACAAGTGCACAGGCTAGGGGAGACACGCCCCACTGCAGCCGCACTGCCCGGGCGCAGGTCAGGTCAGCCGAGCGGTGTCCATGGAGGTCTCAGGCCCCTTGGTCCAGGACATGACCACGCGCTGCCTGGGCCTCAGTCACCTGGGCGTCGTGTTGGGGACAGCGTGTTCTTGCTTTGGCTCATACACCAGTCCCAGCTCAGGGCACTTGATGGGGACCCGTCTGGGAGAGGCCTTGACCTGTCTGGCCGTCCGGGGACCCGCCCCCCTCATCCTTATCTCTCACTGAGGACGCCCTAAAACTGTTCACTCGCACTTCAGAGGGCAATTTCTCCCGATGAAATCACCAGTTCGCTCCGGGTGCTGGGCTGGTTTCATGATATTAAACATTTAAATGAAAAGTTATAAATGTGCCGTGAAACGCTGATGGGGATGATTAGTTTTGTTTTGATTTTGCACGTGTGAGGGCTGTGGGGGCTGCTGTTCTGAAGCCGACCCAGTTACAGCCTTTGAATGCCGCGCGGATCCCCGAGGGTCAGTCCCCACCGTCACTGCGGGCGGCGGTTATGCGGAGTTTCCCACACCGGCGGGCGCCGCGGACCCGGGGAACAGGGAAGAGACACGGGGCGTAACCAGGGCACGGCGCGATGGGGACTCTCAACGCGCCCCACTCACCCTGCTGCCCCTTTCTGTCACCCCATGAGCCTGGCAGGACGCTTAGGCCCTTTGGGGGTCAGCTGGTGTGCTGTCCAGGGTGCTGTCTAAGGTGCTGTCCAAGGTGCTGGAGTTGGGACATCTGCGTCTCAGCCATGACCTTCTTTCTGCTCCTGGCTGTGTGATCTGGTGCTTCGTGGAAACGCCTTAAGCCTCAGTTTCAACATCTGAGAAATGGCCGGCAGTGCCCGCAAGACCCTGACAACAGTGCCCGCGAGGACACAGAGGGTGTCTGTGGCCTTGACGGACCACCCCACCTTCTCGACGCGCACGCTGCCTTTGCTGGCCCCTGGGGCCGGCTGAGCAGCTCAATCCGGAATCAGAGACACGACCACGTCATCTTTCCTCTGTCGGGGCCAACGCCGAGAGGTGCCGCCCAGTGTCGTAACTCATCAAAGGTCAAACGCCAGAGCTGACACCCAGTGGGTCGAGCCCCGGAGTCGGGGCTCCAGGTGCAGACCGTCGTCCCCGCCCCATCGTCCACAGAGCCTGGACCGGCCACGCTGCCCTCGCCTCACCCCGGGAGTGGAGCAGTTTGTCTGCGGGTCCTTCCCAGCCCCTGTCGCCCCCCACGAGGTGCCCAGAGCTAGGAGAGGGTGCTGGTGGCTCCCGGGACCCGGCTCCTGCCTGTCGGTCACCGAAGCGAGGCTCCCCTCTCGTCGCGAGGGACAGGGGGCAGGCAGGGTAACACGACCAAACACAGCGGAGACGCCCTGAAGTGCCCTCGTTGTGGTCCGTGTGCCGGGCTCGTGGGACGCGTCCCGTACGGCCGGCACGGCGGGGTCTCCCCCGGGACCCCGTTCTCGGAGCGGGAAGCCGGCACGCAGCTGCAGGTGAGGGATGCAGGGCGGGCCCTTGAAGTCATGATCCCCTGGGTGACTTGGCCTCCGGTTGCCATGGTGACGATGCTGTTATCAAGAGGATTATCACTTCACGGGGAGAACAGACCGGGAGACCGGAGCAGCCGGGGAGGAAGGCCTTATTCATCAACAGTCACTCTGGAGAATTGGGTCGGAACCTTGGGAGTCACAGGCCGGGCGGGCGAGGAGGTGAGGCCGCCTGCCGTTTCACGCCGAATAACACGGTTCGCAGGTTTTCAGGTTCAAAGCCTGGGCTGGGGCGGTGGGGGGGGGGTTGTGGGGAGCGGCAAGAAAAGACATCATAACAAAAGAACACACACAAAAAAGGGAAATTTAATGAGGAACATGACAGGTAAGCGGAGAAAACGCAAAAGCTGGAACATCCGTCGCAGACAACAGGGCAGAGCGACACTAAGTGGCTTTTAATAAGAGGGTTACCTGGGAGAAAAAAGCACCCCTGGGGGTGGGGGTGGGGAGAAAAATAATTTAATTGTTTTATTACAAGGAGAAAGCAGATTAGCTGTCCCCATAAGCAAAGTTAATCCGCACATTAGCGCTGCATTCGGGAAGGAAGTTTTCCGTGGGGACCGACCGGCTTCGGCAGGAGGACCGCGGTCGTAAACGGACTCGGGTGTAAGCTGAGTGTTTTTCGTCGACCGCAATGCCCACGAATAAGTTAAGCGTTAGGGATACGGAAACACCTTTCGGAATTTCACGGAGCTGAGAAGTAAACGCGTTCGTGGACACGCTGGTCCTGCGCGCCCTGCAGAGGACCTCACAGGGAAAGACGGTCTCATCTCAAATTCGAATTTGTTTAAATTAGGAAGAGCTGCCCCGAGTGCTGGTTTCCAGGGGGACCAGAGGGTGCCCATCAATGTTCCCCCTTGGGGAGTATTTCACGTGTGTTAACCATCCACGCAGACACTCGTCTGTGTCAGTCAGCAGCTGCTACGACAATGCCGGGTAATGAAACTCCCCCAGATCCAGAGGCTTGACACCACAACTGTCTCCTCCCCACTCGTGAGAGGGACGGATTAATAGCCAGCTCCTCGGCGACGCGGTTGCTGCCGGTGACCTGAGATCTATGTTAGCAGAGCCCCTCTGTCAGCTCGAGGGCACCCTACCCCGTGCTGTGACCGTCTGCATGGCCTTGTCCTCCCTGGTTAATGCCAGACGCCAGCATCTGTTGAGCTATATCGGGTTTCTCCTGGGCGAGGGGACCAGATGAAATCCGCATGACCACCAGAGCACGGAGGCTCCCTCTCCCTGTGTCATAGATGAGGAAACTGAGGACCCGTCCCTGTGCACGGATGCTGAGTCTCATCCCGGCCCCTGTTCCCGTAACCACTGCTCCATCGGGTGAACAGGCCCCCCGGGTCCCTGCCCTGTCCCCCTGTCCCCACAGCTCCTGCTGTAGCCCCGTGCGGACAGCAGGTGCCCGCTAAATGCTTGCTGACAGAAAGAGCGAATCCCACATGAGGTCACAGTGGAGTTCCCTTATTATGTCTCCAAGGGGCCCTCCTGGAATACAGGACCTGGCGCATGGGGCACACGGGAGGCAGAAACAACGTGGGAATCCCCCTTGTCCTCTGCCCGCTCTGCAGTTGTGAGTCTGACTCTTGTCCTTCCTCCGGGGCCCAGAAGACGCCACCCCGGGGACAGAGAAGAACATGCAGGATGTGTCATCTGCCTTTCTTTCTCTGATAAAATCGCGGGGACCAACCACCCCTGGTCCCGCCCAGCGACACAAAGGACGTGTCCAGAAACTGGGCTCTAGAGCAGGGGTCCCCAAACGTTTTACACAGGGGGACCAGTTCACTGTCCCTCAGACCATTGGAGGGCTGGACTATAAAAAAATCTATGAACAAATTCCTATGCACACTGCACATATCTTATTTTAAAGTAAAAAAACAAAAAGGGAACAAATACAATATTTAAAATAAAGAACAAGTAAATTTAAATCAACAAACTGACCAGTATTTCAATGGGAACTATGCTCCTCTCACTGACCACCAATGAAAGAGGTGCCCCTTCCGGAAGTGCGGCGGGGGCCGGATAAATGGCCTCAGGGGGCAGCATGCGGCCCGCGGGCCGTAGTTTGGGAACCCCTGCTCTAGAGAGTGCGTCGTTGGGTCAGGAGCCTGAACTCCCCGGCCAGCACCGGGCTGCTCCTGGTTCTGGTCCGCCCCGGTGAACCCACCAGCGGAAGTGCCGCTTGCAGACCTAGCCTGTGACGGTTCTGCACTGAAACAGCCCCCCCGCCCCCCCCAGCCCCGAGAGGAGGTTTTCTCAGGAACACGGCTAATTGCCTGTAATTAATTGAGGACCAAAAGAAAAGGGCGCAGAAGAAGAAGAAACATCAGGGACGGGAAGACAGGGTGTTGAGCGGAGCTCCGTGAGGAGGCAACGGAGCCCTCACATTCTCCCTCCCTGATAATCTTCGTTACTATGTGACGATCAGTGACGCCCTCACGGTCGTTTTTTGGCTCACCAGCTTATCAACACGAGCGGTTCAGTGTCGGCCCTCTGACGCTTCCCGAGACAGACCAGAGAGGGGACAGAAGGCCGGCATCTCTGAATGCCTATGGCCGGTGGCTGTGGGCAGCGGGTCAACGTACCTCAGACAGCCTCCTCCTCCTCCTCGGGGGCGGGGAAGCCGCGTCTGACCACAGGGAGGGCGCTGGGAAGCTGGTCTGGCTGGACCGTTCGCTGTTCCGTGCAGACATGCCCCTCATTGTTAATATTCACGGAGCGGCCACCCTCTGGAAATGCCCCCTTCCTATGCGCCTGGGACAGCAGCCGGGCGCCGAGATCCAGGGCGTGTGCGTCCTCGGGCCCAGCGATCCGTGGGAAGGAGTGTTGGGTGCAGACAGGGAGGCAGCGCCTTCCTGCATCAAGGCTTGACCCTGAAATGGCCAGGGTGGTTTCCGGGCCTGGAATGGATCCTCTGCACCCCCCAGCCCCAGCTTCCTCCACCGGAGAAGATGGCAGGGACACCTGACACCCTTGCTACTGCTATTTCGTCCCCACGTGCCCCCCACCCCCGAGCTGTGCACCAGGCCACTGGGAGCCGACCTCATCTAGAGGTAGGGGGGGGTGTCGGGGCTCCTCCTCCCTCCACCCCTTCCTCTCTTTCAGAAACAGACTTCCTGAGGCGCCTGACGCCACACTCTCTCCAGCAACGACAGGTGGCTCGGGCCAGGTGATCAGAACATCCCCCAGACCTGGCCATCCGTGGAGGGGACCAGGTGACCTCGTCTGAGCCAGGGAGACACCGTTAGGCTTGTCCTTGGATCATGGAAAGGGAGCTGCATACTTCTGTGTTTTGTTTTCTTAGGTGTGTTTTACCCGGGACAGGTGAGCTTGGCGTGGCCAGGCCGCCGGGTGGGGGAAGCCGTGGAGGTGGGGGTGGAGGCAGCCAGGCCTGGGGATGCCTCTGAGCCTGAGATCCCCCCGCGCATCCCGGGACTTCCGCTGCGCTGTGAGCCACCAGGCATTGTTTCTCTTGTCTGACCTGCAGCTGGTTTTCACTGGCAGCCAGAGGGTTCCTGAGACACCTGACTACCCAGCTCAGAGCTCAGCAGAGACTCGGACGCTGCCCCACCCCCACCCCCCGGGCCACGAGGGTCACCGTCTTCACGCGTGACGACGGAGCGAGGACCCTGACGCTTCGGCCACGGCTTCCGGGCGGAGGTCCCGGGGGACTGGTGTCGGAGCCGGACTGGCCTGAGACCCCCTGGCTCAGTGCATCCACGTGCTGGGTCCTGCCACCGCGACCCCGGGGTCCTGGGGGGCCTCGCGAGAGCCCGCGAACTGGTGAGCTCGGCATCTGGCTCCGTGGAGACACGTCCTTGCTTTCTGGGCTCGGGGACTCCCGTCCGGGCGGACTCTGACAAAGCACCTCGTTCCTCAAGAACTCTGCTGCCGCTCTGAGCAGTGTGTTTCCCGTCTCTTGTCTAAGGCAGTTGTGTCACAGGGGCGGTGGGCAGGGGGACTCCTGGTCCGGGCGGACTCTGACAAAGCACCTCGTTCCTCAAGAACTCTGCTGCCGCTCTGAGCAGTGTGTTTCCTGTCTCTTGTCTAAGGCAGTTGTGTCACAGGGGCGGTGGGCAGTGTGTTTCCTGTCTCTTGTCTAAGGCAGCTGTGCCACAGGGGCGGTGGGCAGGGTCACTCCTCCCTGAGGAAGCCCCCCTGTGTCTCAGTCCCCGGAGCCTGTGAGCATGCCCCCCACGGGGCAGGAGGGACCCTGCAGATGCTGTTAGCTCAGGGCCTGGGGGCGGGAGAGGATCCTGGTTACCCACGTGGCCCAGGGTCATCACAGGGTTCGAGTGACCATGAGAAAGACTCCACTGTGGTCACTGGCTTTGAATGGGGAGAGGGGATCAGGAGCCAGGAGCCCAGAACCTCCGGAAGGAGCCAGCCCTCTACAGTGTGGTCCTCGCCCAGTGCCCCCCGTTTTAAACCTCAGGCCTGCAGAGACGGTCAGGTGGCTTCAGGGTGATTGGTTAAAGCCACACTGGAAGCTCGTCCTCGGCTTTCGGGTGGACACCAGGTGCGGGGTCTGGAGCCGGACAGGTGGCCTCTCCTCCCGCTCCCCTGCGCCACGCCAGTCAGGGGACCTCACCTCCTGACCTCCATGTCCTCTCTGTAGAGCTGACGTAATGCTGGTGCCCACCTCTTGGTGGCTTGCTGAGGCCGAGCGCACAGCCCCTGTCGGTGCAGTGACGGCAGCACCGTTAGGCAGGTGCCCTCACCTTCCCGGGCATGCTTTGGGGTCAGCTTGCCCACACAGGGACGCACTGTGAGGCCAGAGGCCTGCCCGTCCCTGGAGAGAGGAGACAGGGCTGGGTCTAGGGCCAGGGAGAGGGTGGAAGGCCCAGAGGCACCGAAGGGAGCGGACATGGAGAGCAGGGCACAGCCTCCGCCAGGAGCCGCAGGGAGCAGGTGTGAGCCACAGCAGACGGGGTGCCGGGCCACCCTCCCCGTACACGCGTGACCCACGGCAGACGGGGTGCCGGGCCACCCTCCCCGTACACGCGTGACCCACGGCAGACGGGGTGCCGGGCCACCCTCCCCGTACACGCGTGACCCACGGCAGACGGGGTGCCGGGCCACCCTCCCCGTACACGCGTGAGCCATGGCAGGCATGCTGGGCTTCTGAGAGCCCCCACCCCGCCCCGCACAGGCCTGGGTGTCGGGAGACCTGGCCTGACCAGAGGGGCCTCCCTGTGTCCTGTGTGTGTCCGATCTCTGAGACCGCTCGTTGCGTGGCTCCGGGGGTGGGTGCAGGGAGCCCGGATAAAGCCCCCTCCACCACGGAGCGACCTGTGCCCACAAGGGCCCCAAGTGGAGAACCCCTCCGCCCTCCTCCTCGGGGCTCCTGCCTCAGCTGCTGCACACAGACCACTGGGCTGCCATCAGCCTGACGTGAGGAGGGACGTCTGCTGCTCACTGTCACCCAGGAGAGCCGGGGGCACGGGGTCCTTGCAGGTTGACCTCAACCACAGGCACAGACGGCGGGTTGGGAGCCGCCAGTGCTGGGGGGCCCCGGCCCCCCTCACCGAGTCAACCCCGCGAACTGCAAGGTGCTGAGACTCGGGGCTGCCCTCCTGGGAGGTTTCAAATCGCGTTCTTGTCCTCAGACGTTAGAAATGTGTGCTCTTTCTACATCTTGTTCGCTGAGAACGGCCTGGCCGCCTGAACTGAGATTTATTCCCGAAGTCTCAGTTGGAAAAATTAGGGAGATTATTTCTTGGGGGAATGTTACAAAGGGCTCCCAAGAGCGCGTTTCGTTTCAAAGAAATGCTACCTTCCCTTTCTGACCGGCCTTTAAAGCTCACCCCGCACCACCCGGAGTCGGGTCGGATGACTCTCTCATCAGTTAAGTTTCCTCCGGCGACGCGCATAGAACCTGGGCTGGTACACAGCACAAATCACACGGGGTCTGTGGGACTGTGGGCACCACGGGGGTGACGCTTCGTCCCGGTGGGAGCACGGCCTTGGGGCGTGGCCCCGTGAGCATGTGTGTGTGTGTGCGCGTGTGAATGTGTGTGCATGTGTACAAGTGTGTGCCTGTGTGTGCACACACAAGTCTGTAAGTGTGCACATGTGCAAGTGCACATATGTGCAGACACAGCAAGTATGTGTATATGTGTGTGCATGTGAGTCTATGTGAGCGTGTGTGAGTGTATGTGAATGTGTGTGCATGCATATACATGTGTGAGCATATGTGTGCATGTGTGAGTGTGTGTGTGCATGTGTGTGTGTTGCGGGCAGTGTGGTCAGCGGACTATGCAATGTTGTCCCTCCCATTTCCTGGGCGGTGTCACCACCCCAATGCGCCCTGCCCCCACCCTGTGGGCGGCCAGTGGCCCCTGCATTTTGACAACATTTCAGAGGAGCAATTTCACTGCCATTTGTCTTGGCCTCTCCCCCTGACACTATTCTGGGTCCTTTCCTTTCACGGCTAAAAGGTCCATTTATAATTTTTCCTAAATTAAAAAAAAAAAATCTATAGCGGAGATGAATTCACCCACTTTCCCCAAAATGAATAAATAGCTGTAATTAGGTTTATTATTATTTTTTAAATTGCATTTTTCTCCATCACGCAAGGAATAAGCTCTCCTCCAGCCAAAGCAATTTGGTGAGAGCTTAGGCGGGTGAAGAGGAACAACAAAAAAAACCCCAACAATACAACAGCACAAGCAACGTCCCCCACGGCAACCTCCTCACAAGGTCCCCCATCGCCATGACAACCTCAGCCCAGCACTCCATGACCAGTGGTGGGTGCATCCTCAGGACGATCACCTGGACCCGCAATTTGGGGACGTTTGCTTTTGACCGTCTGGCCTGCAACCTCTCTCCTCCGTGTGTCTTTTCTCCGGGGCCTTCTCCTTTTAGCATCGCCCTGACGGACAGCCATCTCCACAGAGCCTTTCCCTGGACGGGCTCCCCTAGGGCGGTCTGCACGCCCCCTCACCAGCACTGGACCCTGGAGCGGACAGACAGCACAGGGTAGAGGAACCCTGTCTGTGAGTTCGGTCGAACCTGAAGCCTCGACTCCCAAGAGAACAGAGAATTCTGACCTCTGCCAGGGACCTTCGTGCCAGGTGAGGTGAGGAAGGAAGGGCCTTCCAGGACGACGGAATAGCGAGGTGTCTGCAGGCCACCTGAGTGCACAGCTCAGCAGAGTCCCGTGGAAGGCACCGGCGCGTGTGACCCGGGGCTGGAGGCCACAAGCCGGCAGGGAAGTGCAAATCAGAGCCATGATGGCATCCTGGGAACAACACCTGTTAGAAGGGACAAAAATAAAAACCTCCTGTAGGTAAATTAAAAAAAAAACAAACCAGAAAACAAAAGTGGTTGGACGGAAAGGAAAGTATTTTTGTATGGTTGGCCGGAGTGCCAGCCCCTCCCGTGGGTGCCAGGTGACTAGTACAGACGTCCACACTTGGCGCATGGGCTGTACCCCTTCCTGTGGGTTGTCCTGTGGACTCTGAGACTGGTCACACGTTCACAGTCGCAAACAGTCCCCCCCCCCCGACCCCTTAGGGCAAAAGCGGAGGTCGAGGCACACACGTGATGTGTGTGGGCGTGCGGCTCCACACGGAGGTTCTGGGGAAGAGGAAACCGGCTAAGACAGACGTGGGTCCAGGCCAGCCACCCACGCTCACGGTTGCAAAATCCCCCTGGATGTGAAGAACACGCTACAGTTATGATGACCCAGGCTGTTTGGAACCTGTCACTCACCAGCTTGTGTTCCCACTGCCGTCCACTTGAAGACGGGAAAGGGGGAAGAGATTTTATGGGACAACCTTTCGGCTCCCAGCCCGAGAAACCCCAACTTAATAACTGGAACCCAAAGTGGAACATCTGGTGTTTCCGGGACGGCTGGTCAGTGGTCAGTGACGAACTTGAGGACAATATTCTTTCAGCTTCCTGCTCTGCCGTCCGGTCTGCTTTCATTCCCAGACTTGCCTTGCCTCATGGTCACAAAGTGGCTGCCACAGCCCCGAGCATCTCATCTTCAGATGGCGTCACTCCTGGGCAGGAAGAGTGCACAGTCTGTGCCTCCTTTCTAAGAGACAGAAATCCTTCTCGGGGGGCTCCTTAGCAGGGTGACCTTCCTGCCGGAACCCCAGCTTAGGTGGTGACATTCAGATTGTTTCTGGAAGCCTGTCGAGAGGACTGGATTGACTAATCGAGGTTGACTACCGACCCCGTCCCCCATCCTGGGGGCAGGGGGGCCGGAGAGTGACCCTCAGCTCCTCTAAATTACACGGTCACCTGCTTGCACGAACAAAATAGGCGTTTGTTCTCTAACGAAGGAGGTTGAGTCAGGCTGGGGTCCATGCTAGCCGCCAACTTCTCCTGTGGTTTGCACAAAGTCACTTTCACAGAATTCTCTCGGTCTCCGATCTGGTCCATTCTATACGCCAGGCTCTCCCAGAGCTTCGGGTTGAAACGGGAGAGAGTGACTGTGGACTCACATTTAGGGAGGGAAGTGCCCGGCGGCCACACCATCCGCTGGGAGAAGTTTGCAGGCGGTGAACGCCGACGGCATTGGTGGGGCATTGGTGGGGTGGTGGTGGGGGTAGCAGCCTAGAGAGCCGCCTGTCACGAGAAATGATGGTCCTGTAACGATCTTGAACCAACGGGGGGGGGGGGGGTTCAGCTATGTTCATTACATTCCTGCTCCCGAGACAGATGGGCACGTCTATATTTAGAAAAGTGTTCCAAGAGGGAGGGTTTTCATAGCAGCCAGAAAAATGTTTGCTGATTCCTCTTCGGTTAACTTGAATCATTCACTCCTTTGGTTAACTAGAGACCGTCTTGCCCAGACCCTGGCGGCTCGCTGAGACTTCCTGCTTGTTCTAGCAAAGCCAGAACAGGACCTGGGAAAACCAGGAGAAGACAAAAGTTCCTCCCAGCTCCCAAGAGACGACGCCGGAGCCACGGCCGGTCGGTGCCCGGAGCTGCCGGAAGTCAGGTGGGGGCCCCGTGAGTCCTTCCGACAGACGTTTCTGAATGTGTCGTCTGTGTGAGGCTCCGTGCCGGGCACATCTGGGAGATAAAGAGACGGAGGACCAGACCCTCTGTTGAAAAACCTTCTAAATCTAGCAAGGAGATCGCGGAAGGCACACAGAGTTAGTACACGCGGTATTTGTGAGGAGCGGCTGAAAAGGAGAGGGACCCGGGAAGAGAGGACGGGCAGCTTCCCAGGGCAGGTGGGCGACAAGCCTCACGGGGTTCCCACACGGCTGTTCTGACTCAGGTCTCGCGGCTGAATGCGGGGACCGCGTCCCGGGAGAGAGGAGCCCGTGTGCTGCGAGCAGGACCGAGGAGACTGGCTTGTGACCTTCTGTAACTCGGGCCGCTTCTGCCCATTCACAAGTTTGATCTGCAGCTGACCACCAGCCAGCCCTCGTGGGAAGCAGTCATATCTCCTGCTGACCCCACAACGCACTCGCCTCTGGCTTCCCCGGGCTCCCTGTTCCGCAGGAAATCAGGGCAGCTTAGCAAGTTATTATCGTGACGTCTGTGCGTTTTGCCATCACAAACAGGGAGAGCCCTCCCTCCGAGATGGGAGCCGGAGACCAGGAGGGGTTATTCAGGAGAAGTGTGTGCCTCCCGCCCTTCTGGAAAATTCTGTGGCTGTTCGGGCTTCGCATCCCACACGGAGATATTACTTGAGCCCCTGCCCCTGGGAAGGAGCTATTCCAGCTTAGCCGGAATCAGTGGGCAGGGAGAGGGGTCCTCTTGTCTACCTCCTCCCATCTCCCAAGCCCCTAGCCAGGCCCGTAAAACTCTCACATCCTTGAAGTTCACGTTGGATTGAATTAAAGGCGTCAAGGTCATTTGCTGACCATTCCAGCTAGTCCCGAGGTCCGTTCAGTTTGTACGGAATCCCCTGAAAGTTCGCTGTGGATGTTTAGAGACGTTCGCCGTGGCACAGGAAGTTTCCAACCGCGTCAGCTGACTTTTGCCTCATGGGACAAGGGCATTGGGACCTGCTCCATCACCCCACACGGACATCAGAGCCAAGCAGAGCTGGGGGGGGGGGGCCGGGATGCTGTGGACCCCGTGAGGCTGATGCTCGTGAGGCTCCGCCCCTAAGGCCTCGGCCGTCCCTGCCCCAAGCTCAGCCTGGCCCTTAACAGTACATGCAGACAGGTGGGTCCAAGGCCCCCTGGACACCTGTGGTGTCCATAGGGCGGCCGATGGCCACAGCTGACACCTGTGTTGTGGTTTGTCTGGTTTGAGAGGTGCTGCGAGTGTAAGCCACACACCGGACTGAAGATGAAGGTCAAATAAAACCATATAAAATATCTTGCTTGTACATACAACCTGGGCTCTCTGCTACCTGATCTCAGTAACGCTCTCATCGGTTGTGTTCCCATTCCTCGGAGTCAGGAGACGGAGGCTGGTCACGGGACGAGGCGGGGCCCCAGAGCAGGATGGCCTGACGCCGACCTCCACGCTCGGGTGACCGCAGGGCTTGGCCAGTTCCTTCCTCAAACCCGCCCTGTCCCTTGAAGAAGTCCTGAGTGAGAGGCTCCCGTCCCCGCTGGTGTCCTCAGGAAAGGGGAGGAGAAGGACTTCCCGGGGCAGACATGTGGCCTCAGGTTTCTCATCTGTGACTTGGGCGCCACGCTGCAGCCTCACCAGTTTCTGCGAGAATTCCACAAACGGATGGCGCTGGGAACATTCCAGGAGCCGGGCCAGGCGCAGGTCTGGGGCAGTCGCTTAAGAGAGGGTGTGTGTGCTTTCGTTTTTGTTCCCGCCGGGTCCAGGGGCGCCGGACTTTGCCCGTGGCGCACCCATGGCTGACGCGACCCTCGCGGACACGGCTGCTCAGCACCCAAGCGTGCGGGGACCGGCGAGCCGCCCTGGCTGTGCCCCCTGTGCACACGCGGGGGGCAGAGGGTCTGTCTCATCGCCGTGTGGGTGAGCCCCGCCTGCTCCCATCCTCCCCCCCCTCACCTGCCTTCCAGGAGGTCCTCATTCTTATTTGGAGCATTATTTTGATTTTTTAAAAATGAAAAAGCAATAAAAAGTCCACTGCGGACAAGCGGTCCCTTGTGTGCCGACCTTCTCCATCCGGGTCTTTTATGCAGACTTGCACTGGATGATGAAACCCTGGTCCCGCCTTTTATGAGAGGAAATAGCACAGAGTGTCCATGGCGTGTTCCTCTGTCCCCTGGGGTCCGGCGTTCCCGGCTGGCGCCACGCCTCCAGCGCGCAGACATCCAGCGTTACGATCAGTTTCCTCTTTCTGAGAGGCCATGTCAGGGTGGCCGGCTGGAGGGAGGGGACCCGCTGTCTCTAACTGCCAATGAGACGCCGCCCACCCAGTGTGCTTCGTAGGGTATCTTCTCTCAGCCACAGGGTCTGTGTTGGCGGGTGACGGCCTAGCCAGGCCCTGACAGGAAGTATTCACACAGTTCCTGCCTCCAGAGTTCTCCCTTCCTGCTGTCCCCAGGTCCCCCCCAATGGGACGGTACGGCGGTGGGGAGGGCAGGTGTAGCCTGCGTGTGTTCCAGAGAGAGAGAGGGCACGGCCGAGCAGACGAGGATGTGAGGTGCTCACCCTGCCTGCGTCCTCGTGAAGCCATCGGTGCCCCGGCCTGGGGGGCATCTCTCCTCACTGAGCCCGGCCAACACCCCTCCGGCCGATCTCAGGCGTCCTCCGCTCCCCGAGTCTCCGAGCTGCCGGATTGCCCAGGTGTGGAAAAGCCAGCTGCACGAGACTCTTGTGAAGGAGGAAGAGGATCTGGAGGTCTGGTGGAGGGCAGGCCCACCCGCACGGTGCCAGGATCCGTGCTCAGGTGCTCAGGCAGGGGCAGCAGTTCCCCCAGGGGCACCCCCAGGGTGTTGGAGGGGTGACGGACAGGCGGGGAACGGTGTGCACAACAGGAGGGGACAGCTTTTCTTCCCTAAGCCACCACCCTCGCTCTGGAACTCACGCACACTCACCAGGAGGGGTTAGAAGCCCCAAATCCATCTCCACTATGGCCAAAAGCCAGTGCCATCAAGGCCATTAAAGCTAATTAACGACGTCTGAGGAGGAGCTGGTGTTCCCACTGCACTCACAGCCAGCCCAGTGTCTGGCCTTCCTCCGCACCCCAAGGCCAGGGCAGGTGGGGGGGGGCGGTGTCTTGACCTCAAGGGTGAACCAGGCAGCAGGGGGCGGGGGAACCACTTAGCCACAGGACGCAGCCCTCCACGGGTCCCCTGTGGCGGCAGTGACAGAGGGACACGCACGTCCTTTGGCAATGATCGCCGACTTAGCAGCTCCCTGGACGACCCTGTCCCTTCCTGGGGCCGTAAAACGAACAATCCATCGCCGATTATTTGAAGGCAAATCACTCTAAGTGTGGGAAATAAAAAGACAAATTGGCCATTGGGTTTTGTGTGAGGATGTGAGCGCTTGATTTGCGCCAGTGGCGAGGGTACAACGGAGACTTAAATCAGTTG
Organism: Saccopteryx leptura; assembly: GCF_036850995.1. NCBI lineage: Eukaryota > Metazoa > Chordata > Mammalia > Chiroptera > Emballonuridae > Saccopteryx > Saccopteryx leptura. Next base: position 218,997,446 of record NC_089507.1, on the reverse strand, counting down.
TGGGGGGTGGGGGGGCCCCAGGAGGCGGGGAGAGAGGACTTCGCAGGGGCGGAGCTCTGGGATGACCCTGCGCGCCCAGCAGGGCGCGGGCCCCATCACCCAGCTCTCCGCGGTCCATCCGTGCGCGTCCCTGGCTCCTGGAACGGATCTGCCCGGGAGGAACCCCCCCCCCCCTCCCCCGAGTGCCACTGTCAACAATGTAACCGATTTTTATACCACGCTTTTTTAATGGGACAAATATTGATGTTGTCCAGGAGAAAGCCTTTCCGGGACGGTTCCCCACTCCCCAGAGCCGCGGCGACAGACGGCGGTGCCGGCTCTATTAGTTCCAATTCTGCAGGGTGAGCCCGCGAAGCAATTGCCTCTTTAAATTGCCACGGTCCCCGGGGACGGAAGCCACGCGCCACAGCCCTGCTGAACACGTGCACGCAGAGCCGGGCCCCGCCCCCACCTCCGAGGAGGCCTCTTCTCTGTGCTGCTCAGTGTGGGAGAGAGCTCTGGGGGTCCCTCTGAGGGAGCGCCCGCTGATCGGGCCCTAAGAAGCATCCACGGAGCTGGTACTCTGGCAACCCTTCAAGCACCGGGCGCCCTCTCTAGTTCCATTCTTCCGTAAACAAATATTTATAAATTTTACACTCGGCTGGGTGCTGGAGGGTTTAGCTGCGCTAGCTCACCCACTTCCTGTAGCTCCCAGACCAGCAGGGAGAGATGCTGGTATTGGACGCACAAAGGTGGCCGCCCGCTCCACCCTGCGGCATGTGGGCTGGGGCACTGGGGGGGGGGGCTGCTGGGCCCCCCAGAGGGGTGTCCTGCTCCTCGTCTCCTTGTTCCAATGTCAGCCCCCAGTCCCTGCGGATACTGTCTCCCACACGGATACAGCACGGATACAGTCTCTTATATATGTGGGAGCCTAAGCCAAAGAACCTAGGCTGCCCTGGCCGGTTGGCTCAGTGGTAGAGTGTCGGCCTGGCGTGTGGGGGACCTGGGTTCAATTCCCAGCCAGGGCACATAGGAGAAGCGCCCATTTGCTTCTCCACCCCCCCCCTCCTTCCTCTCTGTCTCTCTCTTCCCCTCCCGCAGCCAAGGCTCCATTGGAGCAAAGATGGCCCGGGCGCTGGGGATGGCTCCTTGGCCTCTGCCCCAGGCGCTGGAGTGGCTCTGGTCGCAACAGAGCGACGCCCCGGAGGGGCAGAGCATCACCCCCTGGTGGGCGTGCCGGGTGGATCCCGTCGGGCACATGCGGGAGTCTGTCTGACTGTCTCTCCCCGTTTCCAAAAAAAAAAAAAAGACCCCAGGCGGTCAGCGAAGGCTGAGGACAGTGGAGAGTGTGTGTGTGTGGGGGGGAGGTCTCTCCAATTTCTTTGCCTTTTAAAGTTTTCCCGTGATCTCTCCAGGGCCCTGGGGATTGCGGGGGGGGGGGGGTGTCTGGACACGGCTGAGCTCTAACTTGATTCAATTTCCTGCGCATCCGAGTCTGCACATCCAAGTACCGCCGCCTGGACTGGCGCCTCACAGAGCGGTCTACACAGGTGGTGGACCCAGTCGTCCAAGGGGCCGCCATCTTGCAGAACGGCGACCCTGGCTCTCTCAGAGCGGGGAAGAGTGGACTCCTTCCCCAGCTCGTGGATGCTGTTGGGGCTCAGTCACGAAACCCCACGATTCACCCGTCCTCTGAGTGGCTGAGGGCGTCCACGTGCCGCGGGGAGCACGCCTTACCCGCCTGCTGCGTGGTTCGCTGGGCTACTGTGCGCATAGCAGGAAGGGAGTCAGTCAGTGTGCTCTCTCCCGGTAAACCTTCTTGTCATCGACAGGCTCGCCTTTTCCGAAGGACGCGCCCCACTGGTTCTCCTATCCCCAAACCCTCCACGGGCTGCAGATGCATAAATAAAGCCCCAAATGGAATTTGAACATCGACTTCCAACCGTCTTCAAGGTGTGAAACACTGAGCACTAAACAAATCCTCTCTCTCCTAACTGTGACCTGAACAATGGGACTAAACACGACCGTGCGGGGGGGGGGGGCAGAAAGAAGTGGAGGCGGGCCGAGGAAGCCACACGGATCAGCCGACACGAACCCCCCCTCCGGGAGGGGTCTCTGCTCAGCGACTCAGGTCCACGGACAATCACCGTCAGCTCCTCCACGTGAGCTCTCTTCTCTTCTCCGCCTGCATTCAGAGCACGGAGCTGGCACCCATGTTCTGGTCGGCTGGCGTACTTAGGGCCCCATCGGAGCCTCCTCTGTCTTTAGTGGGAAAAGGAGGAAGGGCGCCCAGGGAATCCGGTGGATGCCACCGTGAGCTTGGGGTATGTCCCAGATGCCGGCACGAGGTGCTGTCCGCGGCCTCAGCTGCCGCAAAGGACCTGAAGGGTCCGTCCCAGGTGTTCTGTTAACACCAGCAAAATGAGCGAATGAAAGACCTTTATAAAGCATCCCGCGCGTGCATTCCACGCAGAATTAAATCCTGCCTCTGAAAAGCACAAGTGTGCTTGGAGGTGGGAGGGGGGAGAGAGAGAGACACACACAGAGAGAGGCAGAGTGAGAGAGAGAGAGGGGTGTCAGATTAAAAAGCCTCGCTTAGATAAAAATGCCCTTATTTCCCCATAAATAACTTATATGCAAGTTAAGTTGGGTTTTTTTTTTTTTTCTCTTTTTTCTATCAAAGGAATAAATTTACACTTCGGCTTTTTAGCACATCAATTCTCTCTGAAGATTCATTTCCATAAACGAGGAGCCGTGTGCCCGGTATTAAAACACACCCTCCCGAAAGGTATTCAGAGTTGCCACGTTCACGTTCATCCCAGCGTCTCGTCGCCGGGACCATGGGGCGCCGTCCCGTCTCAACCCACAGCTGCCACGCCAGCTGCCACTGTCCCTCCCGGCAGGGGACGCCGGGCCCACGGAGGGTGTCATCCCGCTGCTGAGCGAGAAAAGCATCATCGGCTAACACGTAGCTCCTCCGTGTCGTCTCCAAGTTTCACGTTAGGCCGTTTGCCCCTCGGAAAGCCTGATTGTGTTTGTGTTTCTGGGTGCATTTTTCATTATTCATATTTCAACTGCATCCTTTGGAGCAGGAGAGAAAGGCTGGAATTTATTATTATTATTATAGCATTATTATTATTTTATCAAGAGACAAGTGAGGGAGGTCGTGGAGACGCTCAGCCTGTTTCTCTCTGAAGGTGGACACGGTTCCCATGGCGACTGAAGTCCTTGAGGGGCAGAGGGTCCGAGCGGGACGTGGTGGAAGGACGGCAGGAGGGCGAGGGGTCAGAGAGACGACCCCGAGGGCCTGAAAGCTCTGTGATTGGAGCCGGTTGACCGGGTGAGGGGCGCTGGGTCTGAAGAGGGGTGGGGCCGCGGGGATCCGCTTCGGAGGGGATGCCCACCGGCGGGTGGCATCGCCCGGCGGGGGCATGGGTGCGTGTCCTGTGGACGGGGCCTTTCTCCTGGTTTTGTGAGGCAGGCCCCTGGCCCCTGGCGGCTGGAGCCCCGATGGGAAGTGGCATGGGTGCCGTTTGCGTGGCGGCCCGGGGCCCTGGAAGACCCGTGTCTTTTCTGAGAAATGCAGCCAGTCGGCGCTGAAGAGGGTTTTACAGGCAGAGCGTGGGATTGACCGTGGGATTTGAGAGCCGGCCTGTCATTGCTCTCACAGCGTGCGCCGCACAATTAGTGCCCGCTTTAAAGAGAAGAGAAAAGGCAGAGGACACAGGGCACAGTCAGGACGGGGGGGGGGGACGACACGCTTGCCCTCAGCAGGGAACAGCATGACCCGTGTTCTGACCCCGGTGTGGACCTCGATCATTAGCGGTTATCGGGAAATGTCACGGAGGTTGTGGGCGGGTCGGCTGCCTTGCAGCCTGGACCGGTGACAGCACATTTGCCAAGCGTCCTGCGTCCTGCCTGAGCAAGGACTGCCCACGCCCCCCTCCCCCAGGGACCCCCAAGCCAGGGCCCCTCACCAACCTGCACGGACACAGAGGAGGAACCGAGACACGTGGTCCTGCGTCCTGCCTGAGCAAGGACTGTCCACGCCCCCTCCTCCCCCAGGACCCCCAAGCCAGGGCCCCTCACCAACCCGCACGGACACAGAGGAGGAACCGAGACACGTGGTCCTGCGTCCTGCCTGAGCAAGGACTGCTCACGCCCCCTCCCCCAGGGACCCCAGCCAGGGCCCCTCACCAACCCGCACGGACACAGAGGAGGAACCGAGACACGTGGTCCTGCGTCCTGCCTGAGCAAGGACTGCCCACGCCCCCTCCCCCAGGGACCCCCAGCCAGGGCCCCTCACCAACCCGCACGGACACAGAGGAGGAACCGAGACACGTGGTCCTGCGTCCTGCCTGAGCAAGGACTGCCCACGCCCCCTCCCCCAGGACCCCCAGCCAGGGCCCCTCACCAACCCGCACGGACACAGAGGAGGAACCGGGACACGTGGTCCGTGGCCCAGCCAAGCCTCACGCCTGCCCCAGCCGGCTCTCCAAGGAAACGCCGCTGCCTTGACCGCAGACAGCTAGTCAATTAAAACACGCTTGAGCTTCTGTTGTGTCTTTGCCACTTATCGATCCCATATTTCACCATGGGGAGGCTGGCTCTCCGGAGAAGGCAGGAAATTTCATGTAAATAGTGAAGAGGAAAATAAAACGCCCGGGACTGAGGAGGAAGCAGGTTTGCTGCTGCACCTTCCTGTGGGGTGGAGGCGGAGGACGGAGCCGACGCGCCGGGCTTTGGCGGAGATGCCTGGTCCTTAGTCTGGCGGATCTGAGCATCTCCCCTCCCCCCCCCCCCCCCCCAGGAATCAGTGTGCCACCTGTCTTACCTGACCATAGACGCTGGTCAGGGCTAGTGGAAGGATAAACCTGAGGCAGCTCGAGTGGTCCCAGGGGGCCCAGGGGCTGCGTAAATAGAAGGTAGGGGTTTGGGCGCTAACAGGCATTCCAAAGCAGACCACCCCGATCTCCTAAGCAAAGGTATCGAGGAGAAAAATGTGGTAATGTGATCCCAGGAGGAGACCTCGAGACCTACCTGAGCGGCCATTCATAACAAGGACAGTAACAGCAAACACGACCGTTTACTGAGTCCCTGCTACGTCTGTTATGGGGACAGTTGGGTTTTTGGTTTCTTTTTTCTTTTTGAAAAGTGAGGTCGTTTTATCTCGACAAAAATCCACTGAGGTAGGAATGCACCTCCTAATTTGAAGACAAGGAAGCTGAGGCTCAGTGGGGCTCGTTGACTCACGCAGCCAGCAAGGGACCACGCAGGACTCACACTCAGGACTCGAGGAGGGCGTGCCTCCCGCTCCTCCCCACACACCTGCCCGCCCCCATCTCGGGGCGCTCCGGAGCCCAGGGGCCCACGGCTGCAGGGGCGTCTTACAATGTTCACATCGTTAACCTTCAGCGCATCAGAGAAAATAAAGAGGTCGGAAAAGGCGTGGGGTCCCATCATCGATCTCCGAAGCCTCATTCGGTTGGGCTCCTGGGCTCAGGTGAACGGGCTGAGAACCCTGCGCGGAGCAGGCGCGTGGAGAAGCCTCACGACCTGTGCTGCCTGCCGGCGGCGCCCAGCGTCCATCTAACGCGGGGCAGGGGTGGGGACCTTGCCCTTCTTGGTAGAAGAAGCCCGTTTGGGTTTAGACACAGCTGAAACGGGTCATCGATCTGCCCTCCCCAGCGGTAGGTTAGAGGAGAGGAGAGGTCCTCAGACGACCCTTCAGGTGCAAAGACCAAACGTTTGGAATACGTGAATATTTTCATCTTTGTGCCACAGAAATACAGGCTATAAAAGTCGCTCGTTTATAGGTTAAAAGGCCCCCCCTCAAGATCTTCAAACAGGGATATGTCAGCTGACTAGCATTCGGCGCCAGATCACAGTAACACGCAGACGCTGTCCTCAATATGTGTGTTTCGAGGGCTTGCTGGATGGCGGCACCAGGCTAAGCTCTGGAAGTTCAGCACGGAGCCCACGCTGGCGTGGTTCTTACCCTCGGGAGGCCTGACTCCCCGCCATCTCCGCGCCATCAGTGCAAATACCCCTGCTGTTTGGAATGGCAAATAAATCACAAACAGGCAAATAGAGGTCTTAGCAACTAGACAGGTCACCCGGACTCGGGGGACTAGGTTTGCCGTACTTGGGAACCGCTGACCCAGAATGACAGAGTCTGGACGGCTCAAGGAGGCTCAGCCCATTTCTGCTCTGTCCTGACGTCCTCCCCTGCCACCAAACCTGCTACCCCCTGCCCTGTGGCAGTGCGTGGCCCGGCAGTGTGCCCTGTGCCTCCGTGTGTTCCCGTGGGAGCATCTGTCCACCTGGGGTAGCCTTCTCACCCCGCCCCCACGCCTGGCTGCCCCTCCTCCTTGTCTAAGATCATCACCTCATTTCCTGGGTGTCTGCTGCAGCACCACCCACCACCCCAAGTCTCAGGGTGGCACCGATCCGTTATTTTGCCAGCGGGTCTTCCATCAGGGTAGGGTCCTGAGGAGACAGGTATCGCTGTCAGCTGGGGAGGGGCCCTAACTGGGGCTGGGGGCTCCACTTCCCAGCGGGCATGCCTGTCACAGGACGGCTGGGGCCCCGGAGCGGCCCCCTCACCCCTGGTGATGTGGGCTTCCTCACAGCACGGCTACCGTGGATTCTGAAAGGGGGCAGTTCAAGAGGACGGGTGGACGCTGCCTTCTATGCCCCAGCCTGTGAAGTCACACAGAGGCTCCTCCTGTTGCCACCGGTTGGCCCAGATTCAAGGCAACGGAACACGAAGCACCCCACTCCCTGGGGGGAGGGGATCGTGAAAGTCACCTTAGAAGAAGAGCGTCTGGGGAAACCAGCCGTTCTTTTTTTTTTGCAAAGAACCATCTGCCACGGTCCTTCAGGACGCCTCCCCACCCCTCCACAGCGAGGTGACTGGCTCTCCCGGGGCTCCGGGGGGGGGCCCAGCGCCCCTCCCTGCATCACACCAACCGCGTGCCAATAAAATCACTCCGCGGGTCAGTTTCTCACCGCCCCTCCCCCCACCCCCGCACGTTATTTCAGGCTTTACAGACCCTGCACCTTTAGGGCTCCCCTTCCCAGCCCTGGACCCGGCAGAGCAGGTAACGGCACGCTTTGGTCAGTGAATGAATGCTAGAAGGGATAGGGGACCTCATGCCCTTTTTCTTCTTCTTTTTTTTCAAAATCACCGGTTTTGAGAAAGCCGCCCCCAGAGCTCGGATGGGCAGTGCCCCCACCGGGACAGCAGCGACGCTCCTCACACTAAATCACAGGCGTGGTGAAGGCTCAGCACCCCCACGCGTCGTGGAAAAGCACGCAGAACGGGGGACGGTGCACTTGCGCGGTCTGAACTTGAGAGGGTGGAGGGTTGGAGCTACAGCGGGAAGGAAGGACCGTGCTGGGTCAACACAGAGCGGGGCTGCAGAAAACCCCCACTTAGCGTCGTTGTGACAGAGGGTCCGTGACTTCGGTCACACATGGCGGGACCGGTTTTGCCGCAGTCTAGTTTATGATACAAGACGAGAGTTAGATTCCCACGCATCCGGTTAGAACAAGATTTGAGGACGCTGTACACAGCGCCTCCTAGAGGCCCGACCTGGGACTGCAGCTTAGAGCCGCGCTTCCGCCGCTTAGAGCACCAGCGAGCTACGTTCTCTAGGATCCGGATGCACTGCCCAGAATTCGCGATCCATTTAGCTCAATAAATTCCCGTCAGCTTATAATTCATTGTAGATAAATATTACCATGGAGATGCAGTGATGATCATTTTAGAGTGTTTACTCTATAGGGAGCTTTTTTTTTTTTCCTAAGGATATATATTTACCATTGAATGGTAAATCCCTAAGCCTTCTAATGAGCAAGCCTTTCAATATTTACATCCCGATTATGATCTTCATAAGCAACGTCTCGCAGAGTCGGGAACCGGTGCAAGGTCTGGGGGGGGGGGGCGTCTGTGACGTGAGTCCCCCTGGGTCTGTCTTCTCAGCCTCGGTCCTGGGTCCTCAGGACCAGGCTGGGGGGACTTCATTTCCATGACACCCATGAAAGGTTGTTGGCCTTCCTCCCTGTCACTTTTTTCTGTGGGTGCCGTGGTGTGTGTGCGGGCGGGGCTGCCCCAACGACGATGACTCAGGATGCCGATGGCTAGGGGCCTGCGTCCTGGCGTGCTGGCCCTTGCTGGAGCATTAACGTTTATCTCCGCGTGAACCTCTAATGTGGTGAGTGCTGACGGACAGAGCGGAAGCTCTCTGGGGCTCTTGGTAACTTTCAGAGTGAAAACGGGTTCTGAGAATGTCAGCCTTGACAGGCAGGACTAAGTGGTATCCTTCACCCTAGTGCCCAGATAGGACCCTGTTCCCTTCCCTTAGAGGGGGCAGCATCTGACCAGGGGCTCCTGGACTGGGTGTGGGAGACTCTCTCTCTCTCTCTCTCTCTCTCTGTGTGTAGGGGGAAGAAGAGAGAGGCAGAGAGGCAGGCTATTGTGGAGTCTGCACAAGTGAAAGCTTCCTATATAATAAATGTTCAAAAACTCATCGGCTTAAAACCAGGCAGCCTTGATCCTGAGGCTTGGACTCTGTGCTGGGCTGTGAGTCAGGGGCCCGTGTGCTCACAGCTGGGCCCTCTCCCCTCTGAGGTCCCCTGTGGTTGTCCAGGCGACTCAATCTCCAGGGGCCAGCTGGTGCTGACCACGGAAGCTTGGCTCTCGTCCACACAGTCTCTGTCCCTCCGGCAGGCCGGCCGGGCATGCTCCTGTGGCCAGGGCTGGGCTGCAGAAGGGAGGGCGGACTGTCTCAAGGCCGCCTGGGGCTTCCGAGGGCTGAGGACACAGACCTCTCCGTGGGACGGCTGCGGAGTCTCCCTGCCAAGGGTGTTGCCACAGCACCACGTGGAGCCATACTCGCGAACTGACCCCCCCGCCCCGTCCTGGCCCCAGTCTCCCGGCCGCTGCCTCGTTCACTGAGGGTCTTGGCCTGTTCTTCCCTCCCAGGTGGGCAGACTGTTTCCCATGTAGAGCAGTTGTTCTCAGCAGCCGCCTCAGGTTTCGTCTTCAGAACACGAACTCCGTCCTTCTCATTCAAGTGGCATTATTTGCAAGAAGCAGATGTTTGGAATTATAGCGTATTTTCCCGGAATCGAGGACAAACTGGGCCCCTTGGCTTGTTCTCCTCAGCAGCTCGCGTTGCGTTGACGGCGTCTGGACGTCACCCAGGACTGCGCACCCGAGTGTCTGGATTCCCGGCACTTGGCAGGGAGGCCCCAGAGTCACCTGAGCATTACGTGTGACTCACATCTGTCGTCTCCCAATGACTTGTGATGCAGAAAGCACAGCTGTAAAAGGCACGATGCAGAGACCAGACCTGAGGCTCTTTCCCCAGTGACCAAGCGGGCCCTTACAGGGAATGTCCAGCAGCTGGACGATAAGACCCCAAGACCCCAAGGTGCCCATCTGTGACGTCACCAGAGACTGCAGACTCTTCCGCAGAGAACAGAAGGGTCCGGTTGTCATCACTGTTGTGCCCTCTGTTTATTTATTTATTTATTTTTTACAGAGACACAGAGAGAGAGCCAGAGAGAGGGATAGACAGACAGGAACGGAGAGATGAGAAGCATCAATCATTAGTTCTTCATTGCACATTGCGGCACCTTAATTGTTCATTGATTGCTCTCCCGTATGTGCCTTGATCGCAGGCCTTTAGCAGACCGAGTGACCCCTTGCTGGAGCCAGCGACCTTGGGTCCAAGCTGGTGAGCCTTTGCCCAAACCAGATGAGCCTGCGCTCAAGCTGGTGACCTCGGGGGTCTCGAACCTGGGTCCTCGGCATCCCAGTCCGATGCTCTATGCACTGTGCCACCACCTGGTTTTGAGATCAAAACGTTGGGGTTCACAAACAGATGTTAGTTAGTTAGCATTTGTCAGGGTGCCCTATCGCCAACACGAGGTGACCCCCTTTCTTTGCTTCTCAGTTCCAGAATTTTCCAGGCTTCCTCGCCCCACCCCCACCCCCCACCCCAGCTAGTCCCTGCACTCACTCGGCTCCGGTCATGATCCCGAGTGCCGAGAGCAGCCCCAGAGGCCAGTAGCTGGTGGTTCCGGGGAGATCCCACACAATATCCTGGAGACGGATTGCTTCTCAAACCTGTCAGTCAAAGAAAAGCCCCCCCCCCCCCAAAAAAAAACGACAAGCCTGTTTGAAAAGCGCACGGCCCCTGGCTTTGCAGAGGGCTCTCCCGGCCGCGCGAGCCAGGCCGAGATGGAGGCTGGTTATTAACCGCATCTCGCTCTGAGTGAGCTGAAACGTGCTCTTCACCCTGGGGGGCCCACCCCTCTGAGTCACCCCGGGTCGGGTCCTCGGCTGCAGGCGCATGGATGGTGCCGGCGGGAGACCCGGCCTCGCCCGCTTCCGCCGCCTGAGCGGCCACTGACCGCCCACTCCTGGAGGCTCGGGGCTGCCTGGCCTGGTTATGCCGATAAATCTGGGTGGTTATCGATTTCCCCGCGGACGAAAATGTGAGCTGCGTCCTCAGCGAGGGGTCTTCCGAGGGGGAAGCAGAGGGCCAAGGGGACACTCTGCCAATGCTGGGGGGCTCGAGGGGTCACTTCCTCTTCCTGATGGAGCGTCCCTGTCAGAGTGGACCGAGCTCTGTTGGCACGACTGGCTGGTGCCAAGGAGGAGGGGCGCGAGTGGGGGGGGGCGTGCAGAAGCGCGGCCGTCTGGGTTTGATTCGAACGACTCGATTTCAAGAAGGCATTTTTGAGAGCTATTCGGGAAATCGGAATGGGGTGGGCTGGGAGACGCTCTTCAGAAAGGACACTTCCTTTCTTGCATTGAATGACGCTATTGTGGTTTACAAGTGAGCGTCTTTCTCTTTAAGAGACAGGTGCTGAAGGGTTAAATGAGAGACGAATCTGTCACACTGTCAGGAGCTCCTGTTTAAGAGGCTTGAGCACAAAGCGGTTGGAGCAAATATAGCGAAATAGTAACAATTATTAAATCAAGGTGGCAATGGAGGTTTATTATGCCGTTCCCTCCCCTTGAGTGTTTAGAATTTTTCACGACAGAAAGGTTTTAAAAAAATGCTATCATGCAAGAAATTCCTCGCAGGGCCTGGGACATTGTAGGGGCTCTGGGGGCAGCAGCGTCCACTCACGTTTTGCCCACCAGTGGGGATTTAGTGCTCCTCTCTGTCCTCACTGCAGAAAGGACAGTGAACAGGGTGGGCGTGGCCTGTGCCTCCCAGGTGTCAGCTCTCGTGGGGATGGCAGGTGGACTCCCAGCAGCGGAGGGCGTGTGGGTCTGATTCCATATGACCGAGATTTGGAGCCAGTGCGGGATTTGCTGTGCGTCAGGGTGGAGGACAGGGTGACCCCCGCCCCAATCACTCTTTCTTCCCGCATCCTGGCTGCCCACCTTGGACAGGCCACTTTTCAGGACCCAACCCGGGCTCCGATCCCGTGACCGGCTTCGGCCAGTGGATGCGTGTGAGCCCAGGAGCGGAGGCCGGAACGTGGGTGAGGCGTCGGGAGTGTGTGCTGGGGTCCCCCCGCCCCTGCCGCAGGGCACGCCATCCACCCCTCCTTCCCTGCCTCGGTGTCCCTGGTGAAGGCTCCCTCTGCGCCCCGGAGCAAACAAGAGGCTTCAGGATGAGAGTGTCCCCTGGGACCCAGCGTAGGTGGCAGGGTGGTCCGGCGGGTCCCGTGGGGAGGTGGCGATTTCACCGGGCACGCCGGTCAGAGAGAGCCACTGTCCTCCTATCCATCGCCTCCCGAAGTGATGGGAGCCGCAGCTTATAGAAAGAGAAAGAAAATAAAACACGTCAAATTTGCAGCTGCAGATCCGCACCGGCGCGAGGGAGGTCGGGCTGCATCCGTCATGCCTCATTAGGAGGCACCGTCCCCGGGCAGTGACACGACCCCCCGCGTCAGCCCGCAGAAAAGAAAGAGGGGGTGAACGCCCCGGCGCTCGGGACTGGAAGGGAAGACCCGGAGGGAACCGAAGTCCTTATCTGTCATGTCAGAGACGGACACCTGTTCTCACACTCCAGACCCTCCGGTTCTCACACTCCAGACCCTCCGGTCCTCACACTCCAGACCCTCCCGTCCTCACACTCCAGACCCTCCGGTTCTCACACTCCAGACCCTCCGGTCCTCTCACTCCAGACCCTCCCGTCCTCACACTCCAGACCCTCCCGTCCTCACACTCCAGACCCTCCGGTTCTCACACTCCAGACCCTCCGGTTCTCACACACTCCAGACCCTCCCGTCCTCACACTCCAGACCCTCCGGTTCTCACACACTCCAGACCCTCCGGTTCTCACACTCCAGACCCTCCCGTCCTCACACTCCAGACCCTCCCGTCCTCACACTCCAGACCCTCCGGTCCTCACACTCCAGACCCTCCGGTTCTCACACTCCAGACCCTCCGGTTCTCACACTCCAGACCCTCCGGTTCTCACACTCCAGACCCTCCCGTCCTCACACTCCAGACCCTCCCGTCCTCACACTCCAGACCCTCCCGTCCTCACACTCCAGACCCTCCCGTCCTCACACTCCAGACCCTCCCGTCCTCACACTCCAGACCCTCCCGTCCTCACACTCCAGACCCTCCGGTTCTCACAACTCAGCACCCTCCGGTTCTCACACAACTCCAGACCCTCCGGTTCTCACACTCCAGACCCTCCCGTCCTCACACTCCAGACCCTCCGGTTCTCACACTCCAGACCCTGTCCGGTTTCACACCTCCAGACCCCTCGTCCTCACACTCCAGACCCTCCCGTCCTCACACACTCCAGACCCTCCCGTCCTCACACTCCAGACCCTCCCGTCCTCACACTCCAGACCCTCCGGTTCTCACACACTCCAGACCCTCCGGTTCTCACACTCCAGACCCTCCCGTCCTCACACTCCAGACCCTCCCGTCCTCACACTCCAGACCCTCCGGTTCTCACACACTCCAGACCCTCCGGTCCTCACACTCCAGACCCTCCCGTCCTCACACTCCAGACCCTCCGGTCCTCACACTCCAGACCCTCCGGTCCTCACACTCCAGACCCTCCCGTCCTCACACTCCAGACCCTCCGGTCCTCACACTCCAGACCCTCCCGTCCTCACACTCCAGACCCTCCCGTCCTCACACTCCAGACCCTCCCGTCCTCACACACTCCAGACCCTCCGGTTCTCACACACTCCAGACCCTCCCGTCCTCACACTCCAGACCCTCCGGTTCTCACACTCCAGACCCTCCCGTCCACACACTCCAGACCCTCCGGTTCTCACACTCCAGACCCTCTGGTTCTCACACTCCAGACCCTCCCGTCCTCACACTCCAGACCCTCCCGTCCTCACACTCCAGACCCTCCCGTCCTCACACTCCAGACCCTCCGGTTCTCACACTCCAGACCCTCCCGTCCTCACACTCCAGACCCTCCCGTCCTCACACTCCAGACCCTCCCGTCCTCACACTCCAGACCCTCCGGTTCTCACACACTCCAGACCCTCCCGTCCTCACACTCCAGACCCTCCCGTCCTCACACTCCAGACCCTCCGGTTCTCACACTCCAGACCCTCCCGTCCTCACACTCCAGACCCTCCGGTCCTCACACTCCAGACCCTCCCGTCCTCACACACTCCAGACCCTCCCGTCCTCACACTCCAGACCCTCCCGTTCTCACACTCCAGACCCTCTGGTTCTCACACACTCCAGACCCTCCGGCGGGGGCTGAAGACCGGGAAGGGTTAGGGGAACTTCCGAGTGTCTTAGACTGTGAGCTTATGATCGGATTTAGAAGAACAGCGTCATGAACTGCCACAGACAGGTCCCCGGACGATCATCAATGGGTCCCCGTGGTCACTGCACCTCGCCCCCTCAGGCACATTGGGGCGCATCACAAAGCCTCGGCATTCTGGTTTTGAAGACTTCAGAAACATGGGGCGCTCCTTAAAGTGGGCATGGAGTATTTTGTCCCTACAGATGGGAGGCCGTGATTCTGACCACCTCTGCGTGAGAACCCCGGGTGATGGGTAAAGATGCTAGTTCCAGGGACCCGCGCGGAACCCACCGACCAGAATGTCTGGCTAACACCTGGAAGATGCATTTTACACACCTCACCCTGATCCTGCTTCACTATCAGATTTAAGAGCCCAGGAACCCCTGATTCGGCTCCTGCTGGGTGGAGCCCACCACCCTGAGGAGCCCTGTGGCCCAGACATGGGCGTCCTCCTGGAATCTAAGGGGTATAATCAGCTGTAGGCAGGAGCTGTGCTCGGTGCCCCCAGTCCTTCTAGGGAACATCCTTCCTGTCATCGCCACGTTTCCGAGGGGTTCGCAGGACTGGGAGGCTCTCCGGCAGGGAGGGAGGGCCCCAGGGGCCGCGTCCCACCGCTCTGTGTTCGGACAGTGTTGTTGAAAGGCAGCTGGATGGAGCCCTGGGGCAGATTCAGAGTCAGGGGACCCACCTGACCCTCAGAGCTGGCACGAGATGACCGGAGGAGGCAGCCTTGCCTCTCTGCCTTCCTCCCGTGACGGCAAGGACCTCGCTGGACTATCCCAGTGCGGAAGACAAGCGGGAACGGAAAACCCCCTGGATCGCAGCCGCTCCCGGGAGCCGCCGGCTTCAGGTTCGAGCCTGTGATGCCCTCAGCGGTCATTGTTACGATTGATGCAGGAACAGGGTTGTGTCAGGCAGTGCTGATCAGTGTCAGCTAGAATTTCACAAACATCAGCCCTCCCTGTGTGTGTGCCTCCAGCAGCCGCCCTCAGACAGAATACCATCACTTCCGATTTCCCAAGGAAGAAACCGAGGCACAGAGGGTTTGGTAAACTGCTCACAGTCACCCTGCTACGACGTGACGAAGGCGGAGGCCCTGGACCTGTGGCCGTAGCGTGGACAGCCCACCGAGGGGGTGGAAGGGGCCGCGTTTTAGCCTAAGATTATTTTTCTTCTCTAAAAATTGAGCAGCATGTGGACGGCACAGCCGCCGACTTCAGAGAGTGTGTGGCGTTAGCTTCTGCAGCGCAAGGTAAAAAAACATGCAAATCAGATTAGGAGGCTTGGTTGCCATGGTACCAGGCAAGTACACTTTCATGCAAAGCAATTTGATAGAAGTGAAAGTGTGTCCCTTCTAACAGGAACACTCTGTTTTGGAGATAAAATCCTCTGGCAGGCAGCGGGCTAATAGGAGGCCTTCACCAGAGGGCCGCCCCCCCCCCCGTTGTTCCCCCCCACCCCGTCCTTCTGCCTCCTGCGAGGTCACGTCCCTGTGCTGGTTGGACACGTGTCTTTCTCCCCGTCCAGGTCACCTGCTCTGCGAGGGCAGGACTCACGGCGGGTTTTTCTTCACCGTTTTATCTGAATGTCTTTGTAGAGCTGAGCACACAGCAGGCACCCAGGACTACTTGTTGAACAAATGGATGGTGGAGGGAACAAAAGACAGCTGACCTATAGGGTGCAGACATAGATCCATCTATCTGTCTATCTGTCTATCTGTCTATCTATCTATCTATCTATCTATCTCTCTGTCCATCCATCTGTCTGTCCATCCATCCATGGACATCCGTCAATGTATCTATGTATCTATCATCTATCTATCATCTGTCAATGTATCTATCTATGTATCTATGTATGTATCTATATATCTATGTATCTATCTATCCGTCTGTTCATCCATCTATCATCTATCTATCTATCTATCTATCTATCTATCTATCTATCTATCTGTCTATCCATCTGTCTGTCCATCCATCCATCCATCTGTCAATGTATTTATGTATCTATCATCTATCTATCATCTGTCAATGTATCTATCTATGTATCTATGTATGTATCTATGTATCTATCTCTCTATCTAGATCTCTTATGTGGCATTGGCTCACATGCTCACAGGGTTACAGAGTGGAAGACCCGCGACTGGTCGGCTGTCTGCAGACCCAGGAGAGCCGATGGTGTGGTTCCACGCTCAGCCACTGGTCAGGCGGAAGGAAGGAATCCTCCTTCTCGGTCTTTTGTTCCGTGCAGGCCCTCAGCTGATCAGACATGGCCCACCCACACTGGCAGGGGGTGGGGAGGTTTCTGCTTTACTGAATTTACCCAATACAACGCTCATCTTACTGGGAAATAACCCCCCAGCTGCACCCAGTGGAGTGTTTAATCTGGGGCCCGAGGCCAGTCAAGTTGACATAAAACTAACCATCGGAGGGGTGGGCTACCCAGTGTTCAGCTAGGCTATGCAGTTGGGTGTGTGGACAACACTAAGTGTGGTCATGTCAGGCCAGGCCTGGAGGACGTGTTGTCACCTGTGAGTGCCCCCCGTCCCCGGAGAAGGCGGCTGGTGGCAGAGTTCTTTGTGGGCACTGCCATTTCTGCTCAGTTTCTGCCCCTCACAGACCTGCCCGTCTGACCACAAGCACCAGGTGCCCGTGAGGGCGATGGGCCGCAGCGGGGAGGTGGGGATGGGGGCCCACCCACGTTTCCCACCACCCTCTCTGCTCAGCTTTCCACGTGGGCTGGGCACCTTCCGCTTGCTGTGGGGAGGTGGGGATGGGGACCCACCCGTGTTTCCCACCGCCCGCTCTGCTCAGCTTTCCACGTGGGCTGGGCACCTTCCACTTGCTGAGTTCCGCTTGTTCCTGCCACTTTGCGGACACCTCCCCTCGGCCTGAACGCTTCACTGCCTTCGCTCTGAGCGCCGCTGTCAGCGGGGGTGTGGGGGTGTGGGGGTATGGGGGGAGGGTGCTCCAGGGCTCCCTCTGGGGGTGCTCAGCACGTGGCACTGTGAGGAAGCTCCAGGATTTGTCTGCCCGGCTCAGCTGCAGCGTCCACACGGGGTTGGAGAGCGTTGGCCTGGCATCGACGCACCCCGACCACACGCCCAGCTCCGGAGGGAAACTGAGATACGTGTACTGAATGGATGGATGTTGCTACCAGAGGGGCCATGTGTCACGGAGCAGTGCGGCTGCTTAAAGGAATGACTGAGAGGCCCTGGCCGGTTGGCTCAGTGGTAGCACGTCAGCCTGGCATGTAGATGTCCCGGGTTCGATTCCTAGTCAGGGCACACGGGAGAAGCGTCCATCTGCTTCTCCACCTCCCCCTCTTCTCCTCCTGCAACCATGGCTTGAATGGTTTGAGCAAGTTGGCCCCGGGCACTGAGGATGGCTCCATGGCCCCCACCTCAGGCGCTAAGATAGCTCTGTTGCTGAACAATGGAGCAGCAGCCCCAGATGGGCAGAGCATTGTTCAGTAGGGGGCTTGCTGGGTGGATCCCAGTTGGGGCACATGTGGGAGTCTGTCTCTGCCTCCCCATTTCTCTTAATTAAAAAAAAAAAGGGTGACTGAGAGCCTAAACCCCTGGTTCTGGGTTTCTCTGTACAAAGCGGGGTGCCAGCAGGAGTGCTGACAGGAGACAGCAGCCTGAGGGACAGTGCGGCTCCCGGCCCGGGGACCCCCCTCGACTGAGGGGGGGAATGAACAGGACACGCCCGGGGACCCCCCTCGACTGAGGGGGGGAATGAGCAGGACACGCCCGGGACCCCCTCGACTGAGGGGGGGAATGAACAGGACACGCCCGGGGACCCCCCCCTCGACTGAGGGGGGGAATGAGCAGGACACGCCCAGGGACCCCCCTGGACTGAGGGGGGGAATGAGCAGGACACGCTCGGGGACCCCCCCCTCGACTGAGGGGGGGAATGAACAGGACACGCCCGGGGACCCCCCTCGACTGAGGGGGGGAATGAGCAGGACACGCCCGGGGACCCCCCTCGACTGAGGGGGGGAATGAACAGGACACGCCCAGGGACCCCCCTCGACTGAGGGGGGGAATGAGCAGGACACGCCCGGGACCCCCTCGACTGAGGGGGGGAATGAACAGGACACGCCCGGGGACCCCCCTGGACTGAGGGGGGGAATGAACAGGACACGCCCGGGGACCCCCCTCGACTGAGGGGGGGAATGAGCAGGACACGCCCGGGGACCCCCCTCGACTGAGGGGGGGAATGAACAGGACACGGCCGGGGACCCCCCTGGACTGAGGGGGGGAGTGAACAGGACACGCCCGGGGACCCCCCTGGACTGAGGGGGGGAATGAACAGGACATGCCCGGGGACCCCCCTCGACTGAGGGGGGGAATGAACAGGACACGCCCGGGACCCCCCTGGACTGAGGGGGGGAATGAACAGGACACGCCCGGGACCCCCCTGGACTGAGGGGGGGAATGAACAGGACACGCCCGGGACCCCCCTGGACTGAGGGGGGGAATGAACAGGACACGTGGAGGGAATGGGAGCGACTCGGGTCGGAGCTGGGGTTGCTGGTGACGCATTCCGCGCTCTGAAATTAATTGATGTGTGAAATGATATTTTCTGAGTGAATACACATGTATTATGGACCCGTGTTTGGTCTGTCCAAAGTGGTATTTATTTTATGTGTGTGCTTTTAATCAAGATTAGGGCTGAAAAAAAAAGAAATCTAAGTGAAAAACTGCTGTTAAACAGCGACTCTGGTAAAAAGAGAAGACGTCCCCATTGGAAGGTGTGAGAACAAAAGCCCGTGGCTGTCGGGGTGGTCACAGGACTGCAGTCTGTGGAGAGAGCCCTGGGAGGGGGGCTGGGCGGTGTCAGGCTTATGGGCACTGGGCCAGGATGGCCGGTCTTTGGACCCCGGTTTTCTTACTGTGACGCTGTGTGACTTTGGGCAAATTTCTTAATCTCTCTGGGCCTCGGTCTCTTCATCTATAAAATGGGAATAACGACATCACCCATCTCATAGGGTCATTGCAGGCTGAGTGTGAAAATCAATGTCCAGGAGCTCACCTTATACATAGGGAACGCATTCCGAAGTGCCCTGTGGGTTCCCGAGACCGTGGATAGCGCCAAACCTTATACAAACTACATTTCTGTTTCTTTTTTCTATACATAGATACATACCTATGATAAAGTTTAACTTGTAAATTAGGCACAGGAAGAGCTGAGCAACAACTGACAACAGAGCAAAGATTTGTGATAGCTGAGCTGATGACTGAGACGGACTCGTGTGACTGCCGGGCGGGGGGCGCACAGCGTGGATGGGTTGGACAAAGAAGGGACTCGTGTCCCAGGCGAGACGGAGCTGGACTGTGAGAGAGGTCATCACCTTAACTCAGAATGGCCTGAAACTTAAAATCTATGAATGGCTTCTTTCTGGAATTTTCCACTGAATGTTTTCAGATCGCAGCTGATGCCCGGAAACCTCGAGCTGAGAAACGGTGAGTGAGTGGGGGACCCCTGCAGCGCTTAGGGCGGCGCGTGGCACGGAGGGCAAGCCCAGAAGTCACGTTTCTAGTCACTGCTGTTTAGCTGAGAGGCTCCTGATGTATTTGAGGCTGAAACCACTTTTTTTGGGGGGGGGGATCCTAGAAAATCGAGGAATTCAGGGTCAAAGAAAGTGTCTCCATTCCCCGTCCCCCGTCACGGGCGCTTTCCCCTGTGTGGAGGGGAGCGTCATCGAGTGTCTTTGGAAAGCTGAATTATAAGATCTAAGTGCAGCTATCTTTTTCAGAAAGTATTGTTTTTGACACTAGATAAGAGGTTGAAATCCAGTTGCTTTAAAAAAAAAAAAAAAGACAAGGAAAGAAAGCCAGGCGTTCTCTGGCGCAGGGCAGGACGGAGGGAAAGCATCTACAAAGAGAATCTTTAATGCACCTCCGAGAAGAGAGGGTGGACGTTAGCGAAGGAAAGGAACGAACGGAAAGTGATGCGTAAGCCACAGGGCAGCCCCGGGTGGAGGGATCTGGGAAGCCCCGGGCGGAGGGATCTGGGGAGCCTCGCGGCGGAGGGATCTGGGGAGCCTCGCGGTGGAGGGATCTGGGGAGCCCCGGGCGGAGGGATCTGGGGAGCCTCACGGCGGAGGGATCTGGGGAGCCTCGAGGCAGAGGGATCTGGGGAACCCCGGGCGGAGGGATCTGGGGAACCCCGGGCGGAGGGATCTGGGGAACTCCGGGCGGAGGGATCTGGGGAGCCTCCCGGCGGAGGGATCTGGGGAACGGCGGACGGAGGGATCTGGGGAGCCTCCCGGCGGAGGGATCTGGGGAACGGCGGACGGAGGGATCTGGGGAGCCTCGCGCCCACGGCGGCCGCGGTCAGGGCGAGGCCAGGTGGCGTGGCCGGGTGGCGTGGCTGGGCAGCAGCTGGGCAGGGGGACTTCCAAGCACTCAGGTGCAAAGAGAGAGGCGGGAGGGACCGTGCAGGCGGGTGAGAGCAGAGTGGGGACCTGTGTTCTCACGTGGAGAGGCAGGGGAAGCCACGCGGGGAAGCCGACCCGCCCGAGCCAGTGGTCAGTGCGTCTGCAGGGCGGCTGTGCGGTCTGCAGAGCTTGAAGGACACCGTCTCCCGCCCTCCTTCCCGCCCTCCCCGCCCTCCCCGCTCCCCCTGACCCAGCCGGCCATGGTAACAGTCAGCACGCGCGGCGGGGGGCCTTGCTGTGCGTGCGGTGGGGCCCGGCTGCTGGTGCCGGCTGTGCCTGCGTCTCCCCACACCGACCAGAGCCGTGGGCACCCCGTTCTCAGAGGGGGGCTCTGGGGTTCGGAGCGCTTACACGATCGGCTGGAGCTGGCTCTCGTTTGGAAGTGGCCAGGGAGTCCGGCTCAGCGCGTGTGCCCGGAACGGGGCCCGTGGCACGGAGACGCTGGTGCAGGTGCTGGGTGTTTACGAAGCCACCTCCCTCCGTGTGCTCCTCGGTGCGTCTGCTCCTGAGAAACGACGCCTGCGTCCGCGCCAGGGTGTGCTCCTGGGTGGGGGACACCCCAAAAGGGAAACAATGTTAAATGTCCACGGGCTGGTGACCAGGAGGGGCAGACATAACGGGGCACCTCTGTACAACGGGGTGCGGCTCTCCCGCGGAGAGGAATGAAGCTCTGAGTCACCCTACATACATAGACAGCGTGATTGTAAGTGAGAAAGCCCAGCAGGAAGGACCACATGCTGTCCGATGCTACGTAGGTGAGATGTCCAGTCACAGCTCGCGGACAGAGGCACAGAGGGGACTCGCGGTGGCCCTGGGTTTGGGGTGCCATCAGGGTCAACTGTGGAGAGGCCAGAAGGCTGTGACTGGGGCTGGAACGGCTCAAACGGGCTTATGGGATGCTCCTCTGGCCCGGGGATGTCTCTAGAAGTCCTTGGACCGTATGCTGGAAACGGCACACGTCAGGACACATAAACTGTGCCCCAGTAACACGGTTGAAGGAGCGGAGAAGGCAACCCCGTCTGCTCGTGTCGGGTTTCTCTTTCCTCGTTCAGAAAGGCAGCGTGGTGGCTGTTCGAAGTTCATCCATCATTCAGAGAAGGTGCCACAAAATAAAGAAAACATGGTGTTAGCTTAGGACGTTTCCTGGGAAGCGTCGTGCCAGAAAGACCACCCCCCCGCCCCCGACGAGCCAGCCTGGCAGGAGGAGGGGTTGGAGCGGGTGCAGACGGGGCCCCCAGGTGCTCGCCTCTCTGGGTTTCCGGTCGTTCCCATCAAGGTCGGCTTCTGCGGCGTCCGGAGGCAGAAGCGTCCGCCCCACGGCTGGAGGGACAGGGGAGTGTGCACACCCGTGGGCGTCTGAACCTTCTCGACTGAGCCTCAGAGCGTTTCCGCAATGATGGGCGCTCTGCCTTTCTGCAGGGACTCTGCCGCGTGGTGTCCAGTTGTCGCTGGGTCCCAGGCGGTCGTCTGAGACAGCAGGAGAGGGGTGCGTGGCAAGCCTCCGGGTCTCGTTTGCTGAGGTGACGGGAGCAGCTGTCATCTCCTCCCTCGTATCCGTGTCCAGCTCTTGGCTGTCCCAGCCGTCTCTGGGCTGGGGGGAGGACAGCGGAGGGCTGCCCCTGTCCCCCAGGTAGTGTGCATCGACTGGGAAGGCTGCTCTCTGCTTCCTCAATCCTGTCCCCTTGTAGGAAGTGTCCAGACCGCTGAAAGTCATGTCCTTTACTCTCCTCGACAGACAGCTAGCAGGTCACTATGGTGACACCATTTAACACAAACCCGTGGGACGGCCAGGCCCGACAATGTCCGTGTCCCCGGTGATTGAAGCTGACGGGACTCGTCAGTGCGAGCGACAGGAGCAGCTCGGGGAGGATTACAGACACCGGTCGGCGCCCACCACGGCAAGGTCCACGCTGGAGAGCTTTAGCCGCGCTGCACCCAGGCGCTCACCGAGGCCACCGTGGCTCCACGCTGTTTCCTGACGGTGGCCTTCGTCCTCAGGCTCTCTCTCCGGGGTGACAAAGATGGCCCCCAGGGACAACAGAACCAGAGACCCGCGGGTCAGAAGGACAGCTCCCACTGAACCCTGACCGGGAGAAAGTGGATGGGGTGCCAGGCATCAAATGCCACCGACCCCGAGGGGGACCGTCCTCCACAGACGGTGTGTCACAGGCTGCCGTTGTCTCTGAGCAAAGGTGGCGCAAGACCCCACAGGGAAAGCAGGTGCCCTGGGCCCCCTCACGGTCTCATTTTGGGCAGAAACTGGGGTGCGTTGGCGAGAATCAGGTCCAGCTGCGTGTGTCGAAAAGCCACAGGGAACGGCAGCTTACACAGGTTTGTTCAGGGATCCACACCGACAAGTCCATCGCGGACCACGTCCTTCACCAGCGAGGAGTGGCCCCTGTCAGCGGGCTCCAAGGTCACCGCTGGACATCGCCACAGGGGCCAGGCCTCCCGACGAGGGTGACGGTCTCACCCGTCCCTCTGACCTCACGTCCCGTCCCTCTCCTGACTCTCAGACGTATCTGAGCGCTTCGCAAAGTGCCCAGATCCTGACGTGTCGAATCAGGGTACACGTTCCTCCGGGCCGCGCCATCTTCCTCTCAGCATCGCGTTGGCTGACTGAACAGCACAGGCTGTGGTTACCATCCACCCTCAACGTCAGGCCCCAAGGTGAGATTCCCATCGCTTCCCTCCTGGTTGAAGTGTTGAGCAGCGCCTGGCGACGAGCTGGTGGACAGAACTCAGTGACCTGAAGAGGAAGTCCATGCAGACCGGTTTCTCCCTCCCCCTGCGCCTCCCCAGCCAACTCCCATGGAAACCCCATCCTCGGCCCTGGCCGGTTTGCTCAGTGGTAGAGCGTCGGCCTGGCATGCAGGAGTCCAGGGTTCGATTCCCAGCCAGGGCACACAGGAGAAGCGCCCATCTGCTTCTCCACCCCTCCCCCTCTCCTTCCTCTCTGTCTCTCTCTTCCCCTCCCGCAGCCAAGGCTCCATTGGAGCAAAGTTGGCCCGGGCGCTGAGGATGGCTCCATGGCCTCTGCCTCAGGTGCTAGAATGGCTCTGATTGCGGCAGAGTGATGCCCCAGATGGGCAGAGCATCGCCCCCTGGTGGGTGTGCCGGGTGGATCCCGGTCGGGCGCATGTGGGAGTCTGACTACCTCCCTGTTTCCAACTTCAGAAAAAAAAAAAAAAAAAAGAAACCCCATCCTCGTCACTGTGAAGACGCCGGGCATCCTGACCACGGCCATGCCATGACTGCAGAATCATGACCCAAGTCACCAGACCCAAGTTCATTGCTATTCCTTCGAATCACCTTGAATTAGAAGAACCTTGTCAATAAATGGTGCTGGGGAAATTGGAAGGCCACATGCAAGAGAATGAAACTTGACGACACCTTGTCCCCCTTGCACAGAAATTCATTCAGAAGGGATCAAAGACCTAAGTATAAGATCTGAAACAATAAACTACATAGCAGAAAACCCAGGAACTAAACTCACGGACCTAGGCTGTAGAGAATATTTTATGAATTTGACCCCAAAGGCAAGGGAAGTAAAGGCAAAAATAAATGAACGGGTCGATATCAAATTAAAAATCTCTTGCACAGCAAAAGAAACTGACAACAAAACAAATGGGCAGCCAACTAAATGGGAAATGATATTTACAAACAGCAGCTCCGATAAGGGGTTAATATCCAAACTATATAAAGAACCCACAAAGCTCAGCAACAAACAGCCCAATTAAAAAACTGGGGAGAGGACCTGAACAGACACTTCTCCCCAAGAGGACATACAAATGGCCAACAGATACAGTGGTACCTTGAGATACGAATTTAATTAGTTCTGTAACCGAGCTCATAAGTCAGTCAACTCGTATATCAAACTGCCGATACTGGACCCATGCGTCAATGAGCCAACTAGTGGCAGCTTCCCGAATCACGACTGGTATCTCAGAATTTCGCTTGGATCTCGAACAAAAATACGAACCGAGTTGCAGCTCGTATCTTAAAAAATTGTATGTTGGTCTGTTCGTATCTCAAGGTACCACTGTATATGAAGAGATGCTCATCTTCATTAGCTATTAGAGAAACGCAAATCAGAACTACAATGAGATACCACCTCACACCTGTTAGATTAGCTATTATCAACAAGACAGGTAATAGCAAGTGTTGGAGAGGCTGTGGAGAAAAAGGAACCCTCATTCACTGTTGTTGGTGGGAATGTCAAGTAGTACAACCATTATGGAAGAAAGTATGACGGTTCCTCAAAAAATTAAGAATAGAACTACCATATGACCCAGCAATCACTCTATTGGGTATATGCCCCCAAAACTCAGAGACATTGATACGTAAAGACAGATGCATCTCTGTGTTCTTTGCAGCATTATTCACAGTGGCCAAGACATGGAAACAACCCAAGTGTCTCTGGATAGAAAATTGGATAAAGAAGATGTGGTACATGTATACTATGGAATACTACTCAGCCATAAGAAATGATGACATATTGCCATTTACGAATACATGGATGGGCCTTGAGAACATTCTACTGTGTGAAATAAGTAAATCAGAAAAAACTAAGAACTGTATGATTTCACACATAGGTGGGACATAAAACTGAGACTCACGGACAGAGATAAAAGTGGAGTAGTTACCAGGGGAAGGGGAGTAAAGGGGGACACATATTTGGTGATGGAAAATGATTTGACTTTGGGTGATGGACACACAACATAATCATTAGTTCAAATGCTATAGAGACGTTTACCTGAAACCTATGTCCTCTTATAGATCAACGTCATCCCATTACATTCAATTTTCTAAATAAAACTATTAAAGAAATAAGAAGACATTTGACCATGCTGTATACCCCTCACCCAAAGTCAAATTGTCTTCTGTCACCTTCTGTCTGGTTTTCTTTGTGCCCCTCCCCTCCTCCCACCCTCTCTCTCCCTCCTCGCCCCCCCCCCCCCCCGTTACCATCACATTCTTGTCCATGTCT
This sequence comes from Saccopteryx leptura, assembly GCF_036850995.1. Classification (NCBI taxonomy): domain Eukaryota; kingdom Metazoa; phylum Chordata; class Mammalia; order Chiroptera; family Emballonuridae; genus Saccopteryx; species Saccopteryx leptura. The sequence continues at coordinate 218,972,267 of NC_089507.1, read as the reverse complement.
CTGAGTCTCATTTTTATGTCCCATCTATGTATGGATTCATATAGTTCTTAGTTTTTTCTGATTTACTTATTTCACTCAAAATAATCTGCAGATGTTTCCTCTCAACATAGGTACCCTGATTTATCAATGTCACTGCATTAAATTTAATAAAAAAAATAAAAAAGAAAAGAAATAAGAAGAACAACCCATAGAAGAGCCAACGGTGGATGGGGACATGGAATGTCCCCACATATGGACTGACTCATCAAACCCTTTGTCAAGAAGCTGTTGTCATCACACCCATTTGACAGCTGAGGAAACTGAGGCAAGAAGAAATGGAGCCTCCGACCCACAGTTGTCCAGCTAGTAAAGGGTAAAGCGAGGGAAAAACCCGGGCTTCAGCGTGTATACGAGGAGACAGCACGTCTTACTTGGCGATCAGTGTTTGCCCTGAATTGACTGGATCGGGGCACAACTTACATTCTACAAGGCACAGCTCTCCAGCAAGCACCTCCGTGAGTTTTGGCAAACACGCACATCCTGCCACGAGACACGGACCACTTCCATCCACGTGGAATCTCCCTCGAGATCCTTCGGAAGCGGTCCCTCCAACCACTCGGGTCTGGTTTTCGCCGCCATAGCCTGGCGGTGCCCCCCCCCCCCCCCGAACCTCATGTGAATGAGATCACGCCGCGGGGACTCCGCTGTGCCTGGCGTTTCTCGCACCACGTGTAACGATCGCATCCTTTTGGGTTGGTGCCCGCCATCGATGAAGGTGTACCCATTCCTTGCACGTTCGCCTGTTGATGGGCATTTGGGTGGTTTCTAGTTGTTGACAATGAATGCAGTGAGCTCGTGTGTGGGCACATCGTTGTAGTTCTCTTGGGTAAAACCAAAGAGGTGGCCTGACCAGGCGGTGGCACAGTGGATAGAGCGTCAGACTGGGATGCAGAAGGACCCAGGTTTGAGACCCCGAGGTCGCCAGCTTGAGCGCGGGCTCATCTGGTTTGAGCAAAAAGCTCACCAACTTGGACCCAAGCTCTCTGGCTTGAGCAAGGGGTTACTCACTCTGCTGAAGGCCCACGGTCAAGGCACATATGAGAAAGCAATCAATGAACAACTAAGGTGTCGCAATGAAAAACTGATGATTGATGCTTCTCATCTCTCTCCGTTCCTGTCTGTCCCTATCTATCCCACTCTCTGACTCTCTCTCTGTCTCTGTAAAAAACAAAAACAAAACTAAGAGGTGAATTGCTGGGTGCCAGGTCTCACCGTTCTACGCCTCCATCCGCAGTATGGGAGCGTTCTAGCTGCTCCACAACCTCGCCAACACCAAAGCCGCCCCTCCAGGTGTGAAACGGCGTTGCTTCGTGGTGTCACCGAGTTTCCCTGATCACTGGGGCCACTGAGCCCGACTTCAGGTATTTACTGGGTATTTGTATACGTTCTTTTGTAAAAGAAAAAAACAGTCTATTCGAGTCTTCACCTATTTTAAAATATTGTTTGTCTTATGGTTGATTTACAGAATTTTTCATGAAGATTTTTTTTTTCTGTCTAAGCTTTTGTCCTCATAACTACACTGTGAATGTTTTTGATCCAGGCTAGAGTTTTCTTCGTGGGAGACCTTTTCATGACAATTTCTTTAAAAGATGTGGGGCATTTAGGTTACATGTTTCTTCTCAAGTCAGTTTCACTGTTTCTTCTTGTCTGAGCTTTGATAAATTATGTGTGAATAATTTATAATGTCATCTGTTTAAAATTTATTGGCGTTTAATTCATTTACATTTCTTACCCCTTCATGACTGCCGAGTCTTCGCAATGACTTTTTTTTTTTAATTCCTAACATTGGGAATTTTAAATTTCTCTATTTATGACAGTTAGACACCTATTAATTTATTAGCCCTTTCACAATATGGTTGGCTGTTTCTGATTTTTTATTGTTGGCTTTCTGTTTCATTGATTTCTACTCTTATCTTTGTCATTTCTCTCTCTCTCTCTTTTTTTTTTCCCCCTCCCCAACTGCTTTGGGTTGGACTTGTTCTGTTTCTCGCTGTTCAAGGTGGAAGTTAAGGGCATGGGTCGCAGCTCATGCTGGGATTTTATTTTTAGCTGCTGAGGACTTCCAAGCGGGGGCCATGGTGTGACCTGACTTGTACTCTGCACCGTGCCCGGCAGTGCGGAGGGCTCACCCCGGGTCTGCCCGGGAGGTGGCAGGTGCAGACGTGGTCTCAGGGCAGCAGTCCCTTCCCGGGCGTGTTTCTGGGGGCGGAGCAGCCTCCGCACGCCGGTGGAGGGGGCTGGAGGACGAGGAGCGCGGGGCTGGCGGAGGAGCGAGAGGCGGGGACGCGTGAGGGTTAGGGGTTAGGCCGGCAGCTGCGGGAGGAGGTCTGCTCTCTGGAGTCAGGGGTGCGACGGCTTCGGTCTCGGGCACCGGCTCTGCCACGCGCTGGCCGTGTCACCCGGGGACGGGGCCGTGTCCTCTCCCTGTTCCCGCCTCTGGAGAATCAGGTTAAGAACCGAAACCCCCTTGTGGGGTCCTTCCGAGGATTCGACAGAGTCATCCAGGTGGAGCTCTGGGCTGAGGACCCCGCAGACAGCGGGCTCTTCATGGGCAGCGTCACGCGTAGTCAGTGTCGTGACCAGTCAGGCTTCCCCCTCAAGGACGTCCAGGACTCGATGCCGAAGCAGAGGCGAACTCAGGGACACTGGACCCTGAGCCCTGGGTCCCGGCCGGAGGAGCGCGCAGGTCTGCAGGGAGGAGCCTCCCAGCCTCCCAGCCTCCCGCGGGGCTCGGCCTTGTCCACGGGAACCTCTTCCTCCCCCAGGTACGACCTGGGGGGGCACCCCTGCTGTCTTTGTTGGGGCTTCTCTTCCCGGGTGCCGAGCTCCACCTCCACCAAGAAACAAGAGGAGCCAATTCCGCTTTCAAAGTCTCTGCTTCACTCTTTTCAACGTAAAGGTCCTTTCAACCTATTTTTGAATCTAATGTTATATTAATCTTTTAATAGGATCTGATTCAATTGTGAGACTTAAATCTCTCACGCCAGATGGGCGAGCATCCATCACATGCTAACCCTCTAAGACGTCTTTAGATGGGGCTTAAAGAGGGGGCCTTCCTCAGGCTCTGGGAAGTGGAGCGTATCAACCAGCTTTTCCTGACCGTGGTTCCCGGGCCCGAGCTGGTGTGCGGTGGACATGCGTCCACCTTCCCACACTGAGCCCGCTCCTGCCTGCACGGAAGGGTACACCGATGTCACTCTGACACCCTCACGAGGACAAGTAGGATGAATGTGTCAGTCGTGGCCTCTGCACTGAGATGCTTAGAAGCCTTCCCGACGCGGACGTGGACCTCAGGAGCATCCCTGGCAGGACACTGTGGTGGCACTTGCCCACGGTCCCCCTGAACTGAAGAACAAACGGGAAGCCCGCAGACTGGAACCACCACCCATCAGCTCTCCCGAGGCCCCGGCTCACTGACTGCACCCCTTGGGACTTCCTTGGCCTCCATAATCGCAGACATCCCTTCCTTACGACAAACCTCTTCACCTGCAGTTCTCTCGGTTCCATTTCCCTGGAGAGCCCTGATTAACACATGTCGATTTTAAATCCACATTCATTTCTGCATGTTCCCCTCCCTCCCCCCACCCCTGGACACTTTTGCTCTAATGCGGTGTCTTATTTCATCAGCCAGGATCATTTCTGGGGGAGAGGGGTCCCGCCCGGGGGTTCCGCCCCTCCACTCGCCCCCCCCTCTCGCTGTGGTTTGGGGAGAGACTTGGTCACTGCCCACCCCCTGCTCCGGCCGCGTTAGCACCAGCGGATGGTCAGGACACACGCGTTATTCCCGAAATGAAGCAGCAGAGATTACCTGCACACGTAATTTAATAAGAAATCAATTTCACGCCCCGACTGTAATAGAAAGGTCAACGGGAAGGAAAGCGGGATCTAATAAAATGCGTATTTCAGGATGTACACGTGGGGGAACAAGCCCCGGAGGACGGAGGAGGCGGGGACGCGGCCGCCCGCTCCGCCTCTGGGGGGATTAGCACCTGGAAAGGCAGGACTGGTGGGAACGTGCTATTCGGCGGCTCAAACCCACCAGACTCTCCAACACGGAGAACAGCTCGTGGTGGTGGTGGGTTTCCCGCCCACCCCACCCCCACAACCTGCAATCTCCCCTCGATTCCCATAACAGGTCGCCTTCCCGGGAAATTCAGTGTGTGTTACCAACGCTTTGTTTACTTGGAAGCCAGTACGATGAGGATGCCGGGCTCGGACAACGGTTCACATGCTTCTTCTTTGCGCACGGGGGTCTGGCTGGACCGTGGAATCTCATGGAGGATGGGGGCACGTTCTTCTCCGTGCAGGGTGGCCTCACACCCGAGGCCCCGCTCCCCTTGCCAATGCCGGGAGCGCCCTCTGGTTATTGTGACAACAAAGTGGCAGAATGCCCGGTGGCCCTGCCGCCCTGCTGAGGACCGCCGGTGGGCGCCTTCTCTAAGTCGGAAGTTGGGCTGTGCCTCCTGCTGGTGCCAATGAGGGGAGGTTAGGGGCTTGGTCTTCTGCAGCGAGCTGAGGTTCAGGAGCTGAGAGATGCGGAGGGAAAATGTGGTGGCATCACGGCAGCTCCTGGATCCAGCTGTTCCTGAAGGCGGCTCCATCCCTACACTTAGACCTCCATGAGCCAACGACGGAGCCAAAGGGACTGACCAGGCAGGAGCCAGTATTGCAATGAGAATCCATCAGAATAAAGACTGCTAGGACCTGCAGATTGAGACCTTTGAGCAAAAGCTTCTCCCCCTCCCCCATCACACATACACACACGCACACACACACACACACACACTTCCAATGCAACAACCTGGTCCCACGGGAAAGGCCACTTTGATTTGGCCTTGTGACTGGCACTCATGCTTTTCCCAGGGCCGTGTTCCCATCCCTGAGACCTGTTAGTCTCCGTACTGATTTCACAAAACCTTAACAAAGCAGCCAAGGCTTTTTAAGAGACCGATCCAAGATCAGTCCGTTATGTGTGCAATCCTAAGGTCTGCCCATCTTGTTCCGGACTCCACAGTTCACAGAGGAGTCAGGGGAAGGGAGCAGGGAGGCGTGAGCTGGGCCCTCAGACCTGGCTGTCGCCATCTCTGTGTGTGCTCAGCGTTTGCCTTTGTTTCCAGGGCGATGATCCTAAATCCCCAATGCTCGATTGCATCTCTGCATCGCTGAAAAGTAAACTCATCTTTCGAGAAAATCCGCTTGATCGGTTTAACCTTCTTGCCTGAGTTGTGTGCACAGGCCCGTCCACGCCTCCCCGAGGAAGGCTGCCTGCTTCCCAGGAACGCGGTGAAGGTGACGAGGCCAGACGGCGGCCAGCCGGGAGCCTCCGGTGGTGTGCACGCCGTCTGCATTCTGACCCGTCCACGGGAACCGGGGAAAAGGTGAGGAGGGCTTTCCGCTGGTTTCCTCCGCTCTCAGCTAACCGCCTCCTGTCTGCCTGCATCTCCCTGGCTTGGCCGCTGGTCTTCAAGGCAGGAAGGTGATGCTTGGAGCTGTGGACACTACCTTGGCCTTCCTGGCGGGAGACGGCTGTGCGGTTTTTTTGTTTGTTTATTTATTTGTTCTTTTTACAGTGACTGAGAGTCAGAGAGAGGGATAGACAGACAGGAACGGAGAGATGAGAAGCATCAATCATTAGTTTTTCGTTGCGAGACCTTAGTTGTTCATTGATTGCTTTCTCATATGTGCCTTGACCATGGGGCTACAGCAGACCGCGTAACCCCTTGCTCGACCTTGGGTCCAAGCTGGTGAGTTTTTGTTCAAACCAGATGAGGCCACGCTTAAGCTGGCAACCTCAGGGTCTCGAACCTGGGTCTTCAACATCCCAGTCCGACGCTCTATCCACAGTGCCCCCGCCTGGTCAGGCGTGTGCTGTTTTGTGTGTGTGTGTGTGTGTTTTATTGAGGAAATGTCATTGTTTCTGCAAACGTCTGGGTAAAAGTCCCTGGCAAGAATCATGTCACACGGTCACATTGGGCCATGTGCGTTTCTGGAAAGCTCTGTGTAACATCCAGGTGACCCACCTCATTGCGAAATTCTGCGGACACTGAAGCCTTACCTTCAACAATCGAGTGGATTTTCCCCACGCGTCCCTCTTTGTCTTAACGTGAAGCTGACAGTTTACGTATTTGCCAGTTGTCTAAGCTTGCTCTCCCCCTCCCTCCGACGCTGGATTAAAGTTGAGGACAGGCCTTGGCCACTGGGTGACCTTGACCGCGGCCGGGCACCAGCCAAACCCTTGGAGAAGCAGTTCCGTGGTCCCTCCGGAGATGTGCCAGATAATCACCACGTTAGAAACTCGTGTTAATTAGACATCGCGGACTTGAGACCATGGAGCCTGGGAGATCTGGGTTTAGAAACACGATGGATTCTTCAGATCAGAGAAAAGGCTCGTTTAGAGGAAAGAGGCTAAAATAGAGTCGTGCTTAAAACCGCCCTAAAGAGAGATATTGATTATTGTTTGATGTGTCAAATAATAACAAAAAGTTGCCACAAATCTATGGATTCTCAGAAACAAAAGCTCTGTTTGCAATAAACACCGCTGGGCTTCTGAATCCCGCCGGCTGGAGCTGGGAAGTGGAACGGAGGCCCCGCTGTGTCCTCTGGGTGGGAGAGACTCGCTCTCGCATGTCCGAAGGTAACCCACTGACCCTTCCACTCCTTGGTTGTGGGGATGGAACGGCCCTGATTCAGCAGCGTCCTGTCCCTGTGTGTGTCCACACATCCACTGAATATGCACCGCTGAGCCCCTGCTGGCACCCTAGGACCTGGACGTAGGTGATAAATTTGAGAGAGACAGCCCCTGTCCACAGGAAAACACACACGTTAGAGAGAGTCAAATGCTGAGAATGAGGTAAAACCCCGTGGTTACTACCTCAGAATGTGGTTCTGTGGGTCTCCGTCAGCATGGGTGATCAGGGAAAAGTCGTCGCCAAGTAAATGCCATGTAAACTGGATCCAAATCTAGAGAGGGAAATGGCATGTTGATAGAGAACAGACGTGCAAATGGCCTGTGGTCTAAGAAGATGGCAGGTGGGCGGGATTCTGCAGGGATGACTGGGGCCGAATGAACAGAGAAGGGGACGGAAGGAGGTGAGGTCAACCGGAAAGGCAGGGACCCTATTACACAGGTGATAAGTTTGGGTTTTATTTGGAATGCAGACATCTGTCCCTCTACGAGGACTTCCAACCAGGAGTCTGAGTTCCAGTCTCTGCAGGTGCACGGGAGTATTCTCTCTCACCCGACTGCTCTTCAGGTAAACGAACGTATGCGCCCTGTCACCGCGTCCTTTTTCTCCTTTCCGTATTTTCTGCCAGCGTTCTGAGCTTCTCCCTACCCTCGTCACCCCGTTCCTGTGGGGGACGCGGCACTGGAAACTGTCACAGCTCCCGTCACTCGAGCCAGAGGAGCCGTCTGGACGTCTGCTCGCCGTCCCTGTACCGTGCCGGTGGGCGCCAGACCCGTGGCATCGTTTACATAAATGAATCCCAGCTCTTCTGACGTGGCTCACCTGTCAGGTTCGGGCGACGCTGGCGAGCAGTGGCTGGAGGCTGCTGTGACGCCCGGGACTTTGTTCATGCTGAACGGCCGGATTCTCGCAGGTCTGGTCATCCATCCTCCGCGCCGCCGCTCCGTTCAGCATCAGAACAGAAACTCGTTTAAAAGAATGACGGTCCCAGAAGAGGGGAGGGCAGCACCGTCTGGGCCGGGCGTGGAGAACGCTCTGGGTTGCCAGGTTTCCGTCCGGGCGGGGGTAGGTGAGACCCCGTTCTACCCAAACTGGGTCAACCTTTGCTTGTCCCTCACGCGCGCGCGCTTAACCAGGCCTGTGGCTGCTCCTGGTGCCGGTAATGAGAAGCGTGTCCCGGCGCGATTACACAGATGAGCTCCGAGAGCGCAGGCGGGGGCGGGGAGGGCGGCGAGGAGGCGCTCGCGTGCTCGGGGCGGCCCTCCCTGCTCGTCCCCCGGTGCCTGGCTGAATGGAAGGCGGGGCACCGCGTCCTGCGCACACCGTCTTGAGGATCTTCGTTAGTGAAGCTAAGGATGGCACGCTTTTGCTCCATAGATCTGAAGCCCTTGTCCTGCTGTGAAATGAACCGGCATCCGCGTGGTGACTGTTTGTGCCACGGCTTTGGGGTGTTTCACCTGGGAGATAAAGGCTCTAGGTGAACAGCCTCTGCCTCCTCCTCGCTAATCCGTCAATCCAACCATTGGTCCATGTGTCCTGCTGTCCACCCATTCGTATGCAAATCCACTCAGTCACTCACTCATTCACCACCCATTCGTCTGTCCATTCATCTGTCCATCCATCCATCATCCATCCATCCATCCATCCATTCATCTATCCATCTATCTATCCATCCTCCATCCATCCATCACATTTCCTGTTTTCTCTCCCTTTCTCCTTCCTTTCTTCTTTCTTTCCATTCAATAATTGTTCTCACTGTATCTCAGGGATGTTCTGAGAACCAGGGAACCTGTATAAACCCAGCTGTGAAAGCACCCCCTTCACAGGGCTTTCGTTCTAGCTGGAGAGGAGCACGACACACACGTATCGTGTGACCCGTGTGACAAGGTCGAGCCGTGTGATGTGCTGCAGCTCTGGGGTGGTGGGCCCCCCTGAGCAGGGGCTGCAGCAGCCACGGCACAGAGCAGCCATCTCGGCCGTCGGCCACGCCCCTCACTCCCTCCCTCCCTCAGTGTCTCCTGCTCGGCTCCTGCTATTGGACAGGTGGCCCCTATGTGCACCGATTGGACCGCAACACAGACCCTGCTTCTCTGAGCTCGAGGAGATGCAATCCATCCGCCAAGACTGAACCCGTGGTCCAGCCAAGGGCCGAGTCCCCCCTGGAAGCCCCCCAGCGTGGGACCATGTGGGCGAGTCTGTGGCTGGACCTCCATCCCCCAAGGCCACGGTGTCACTGTGGGTTCCCAGGCTGTGGGGTGGGGACGTGCGTGGCCACAGGACCCCGCGTGTGGTAGAACTCCACTCAGAGGTCCGCTGGTGAAGCGGCCGGGACTGTGTCCGGAGGTCCACGCAGTCCCTCGCAGGTCACCAGGCCGTCACAAGGATACCTGTGCTGGGAGGTGTCCCCGGGGTCCCAGCCTCTGCACACCCGCTCTGATGTCACCGCGAGAGCTGTGCTTGCTGGCGTCCATAGAGGAGTAAGGAAGAGATGGGCCTGGCGGCTTTGCTGGCCCACAGGACAGTCCTGTAGCTGCAGAATCACCCCGCGCCGGCCGTGACAGCACAGCCAACCAGACTGCGTCGCGCAGTGGCTTTCAGTGGCTGGGACGACTGTCGGTCACTGTCCTCTTAGGTGCCACAGAGGAGAGGCATGGGGCCCCTCCGGCTCTGGGAGACGTGGGGTGGAGGCAGGGCGAAGAGGTCGCCCCTGGGAAAGGCATCACAAGGCCTCGGGCGTCTGGACAGCTGCAGAGGCCACCGTCGCTGGAGCCCTGAAGGGTTGTGACCTCGGAGGGTGGGGTCGGATCCCTGGGGCAGGTCGGGGCTCCATGCGGAGAGGGTTCTGTAGAGCACCCACCACCTTACCCTCGGAGCAGAAAAACAGCTGCGATTATACCCATTGTCCCCAAATGTCCACACTCCCCAAACCAGCAAAATCAGCCCCTTCCTCCTGGCTGGCTGCGGCCTTTGTAACTTGAACCCAGACTCCCCAGAATCGCCACACTGGGCCTGTTGGCATTTCAGGACCCCGACACACGTCCCACAGTGAGCGACCTTTGTCTGAAGGGAGGAAACCGTCCTCCTCCTAATGGGACCACAGGGAAGCGGAGGTCACCCCGGCGCCCGGAATGGCTAAATAAAGCTGGACGCGGTGTCCCGCATGCAATCCGCCTGCAATCACGAAGCGTCTCCTCATGAATGCCTCCAGCTGCAGGCGTGTTGAACCCGGGGCTGTGCTTTGCCCTGCGCGTTACACGAGGAAAGGCCTTCCGGGTGGTTCACGCACGGGGGGGAGGGCTCATGGACGCTCCTCCCCTGGCGAACCTCACAGCTGTCCGCAGACTCGCCCGAGTGACTGCCACCATGGTGCCTGGCCCCAGCACGCCAACGGAGAGGTCGGGGACAGAGGGGCCATGGGCAGGCGCGCTCTGGGTGTGACAGAGGGGGAGTTCCTGGACCTCCGCCAGCAGGTGCAACGTGACACACCTGGGTCAGTTTGGGGACCGAGTTTGAATTTCAGCTCATCCACTTAGTAGCTGCGTGACCTGGACAGGGGACTCTCTGTACAATGGACATAATCACACCAATCACGAAGGGTGATTGGAATGACCATGCATGGCCTCCACTACAAGTGCAGCACGAGAGGGCGACCACGAGGGGAATAAGCTGAAGGAGTGGGGTTGACGCAGGGCGGGAGGAGGGGAGGAGGGGAGGAGGAGGAGGGGGAGGAGGAGGGGGAGGAGGAGGAGAGGGAGGAGGGGGAGGAGGAAGAGGGGGAGGGGGAGGGGGAGGAGGGGGGAGGAGGGGGAAGAGGAGAAGGAGGGGGAGAAGGAGGGGGAGGAGGAGGAGGAGGGGGAGGAGGAAGAGGAGAAGGAGGGGGAGAAGGAGGGGGAGGAGGAGGAGGAGGGGGAGGAGGAAGAGGAGGAGGAGGAGGAGAGGAGGGGGAGGAGGAGGAGGGGGAAGGAGAG